>NC_085927.1:10398553-11020636 GCF_029289425.2 Pan paniscus | reverse complement strand
TGGAATGGAATGCAATGGCATGGAATGGAATGGATTGGAATGGAATGGAATGCAATGGAATCTACACAAATGGAATGGAATGGAATGGAATGGGATGGAATGGACTGGATTGGAATCAACCCGAATGGAATGGAATGGAATGGAATGGAATGGAATGGAATGGAATGGAGTGGAATGGAATCAACACGAATGGAATGGAATGGAATGGAATGGAATGGAATCAACCCGAATCTATTGGAATGGAAAGGAATGGAATGGAATGGAATCGAATGGAATGGAATCAATCCGAATGGATTGGAATGGAATGGAAAGGAATGGAATGGAATGGAATGGAATGGAATGGAATGGAATGGAATGCAATCAACCCGAATGGAAAGGAATGGAATGGAATGGAATCAACACGAATGGAATGGAATGGAATGGAATGGATGTAACACGAATGGAATGGAATGGAAAGGAATGGAATGGAATGGAATGGAATCAACCCGAATGAAATGGAATGGAATGGAATGGAATGGAATCAATCCGAATGGAATGGAATGGAATGGAATGGAAAGGAGTGGAATGGAATGGAATGTAATGGAACGGAATGGAATGGAAACAACCCGAATGGAAAGGAATGGAACGGGATGGAATCAACCCGAATGGAATGGAATGGAATGGAATGGAATGGAATGGAATGGATGTAACACGAATGGAATGGAATGGAATGGAACGGAATGGAATGGAATGGAATGGAATCAATCCGAATGGAATGGAATGGAATGGAATGGAATCAACCCAAATGGAATGGAATGGAATGGAATGGAAGCAACACGAATGGAATGGAATGGAATGGAATGGAATGAATGGAATGGAATGGAATCAACCCGAATGGAGTGGAATGGAATGGAACGGAATGGACAGGAATGGAATCAACCCGAATGGAATGGAATGGAATGGAATGGAAAGATATGGAATGGAATCAACCTGAATGGAATGGAATGGAATGGAATGGAATGGAATGGAATCAAAGCGAATGGAATTGAATGGAATGGAATCAACACGAATGGAATGGAATGGAATGGAAAGGAATGGAATGGAATGGAATGGAATGGAATCAATCCGAATGGAATCGAAAGGAATGGAATGGAATGGAATGGAATGGAGTCAACCCGAATGGAAAGGAATGGAATGGCATGGAATCAACCCGAATGGAATGGAAAGGAATGGAATGGAATGGAATGGAATGGAATGGATGTAACACGAACGGAATGGAATGGAATGGAATGGAATCAACCCGAATGGAATGGAATGGAATGGAATGGAATGGAATGGAGTCAACCCGAAAGCAATGGAACGGAATGGAATGGAATGGAATGGAATGGAATGGAATCAATCCGAATGGAATGGAATGGAATGGAATGGAATGGAATGGAATGGAATGGAATGGAATGGAATGGAACGGAATGGATTCAACCCCAATGTAATGGAATGGAATGGAATGGAATCATCCCGAATGGAATATAATGGAATCAACCCGAGTGGAATTGAATGGAATGGAATGGAAATAACCTGAATGGAATGGAATGGAATGGAATGGAATCAACGAGAATGGAATCGAATGGAATGGAATGTAGTGAAATGGAATTGAATGGAATGGAATCAAACCGAATGGAATGGAATGGAATGGAATCATCCCGAATGGAATGGAATGGAATCAGATGGAATGTAATGGAATGGAATGGAATAAAACCGAATGGAATGGAATGGAATAGAATGGAATGGAATCAACGCGAATGGAATGGAATGGAATGCAATTGAATGGAATGGAATCAACCCAAAAGGAATGGAATGGAATGGAATGGAATCAACCCGAATGGAATGGAATGGAATAGAATGAAATGGAATAGAATGGAATAGAATCACCCCGAAAGGAATGGAATGGAATGGAATGGAATGGAGTGGAATGGAATGAACCCGAATGGAATGGAATGGCATGGAATGGAATGGAATGGAAACAACCCGATTGGAATGGAATGGAATTGGAATAGAACGGAATGGAATGGATTTAACCCAAATGGAATGGAATGGAATGGAATGGAGTTGAAGGGAATGGAATGGATTGGAATCAACCCAAATGGAATGGAATGGAATGGAATGGAATGGAATAAAGTCACCCCGAAACGAATGGAGTGGAATCCAATGGAACGGAATGGAATGGAATAGAATGATTTGGAATCAACACGAATGTAATGGAATGGAATGGAAAGGAATGGATGTAACACGAATGGAATGGAATGGAATGGAATGGAATGGAATGGAATGGAATCAACCCGAATGGAATGGAATGGAATGGAATGGAATGCAATGGAAAGGAATGGAAAGGAATGGAATGGAGTCAACCTGAAATGAATGGAATGGAATGGAATGGAATGGAATGGAATCAAACAGAATGGAATGGAATGGAATGGAATGGAGTGGAATGGAAAGGAATGGAATCAACCCGATTGGAATGGGATGGAATGGAATGGAATGGAATCAACCCGAATGGAATATAATGGAATCAACCCGAGTGGTATTGACTGGAATGGAATGGAAATAATCCGAATGGAATGGAATGGAATGGAATGGAATCAACGAGAAAGGAATGGAATGGACTGGAATGGAATTGAATGGAATGGAATCAACCCGAATGGAATGGAATGGAATGGAATGGAATCAAAACGAATGGAATGGAATGGAATGGAAATGAATGGAATGGAATCAAGCCGAATGGAATAGAATATAATGGAATCATCCCGAATGGAAAGGAATGGAATCAAATGGAATGGAATGGAATGGAATGGAATAAAACCGAATGGAATGGAATGGAATGGAATGGAATGGAATGGAATGGAATGGAATGGAATCAACCCGAATGGAATGGAATGGAATGCAATTGAATGGAATGGAATCAACTCGAATGGAGTGGAATGGATTGGAATGGAATCAACCCGAATGCAATGGAATGGAATGGAATAGAATGAAATTGAATAGAATGGAATAGAATCACCCCGAAAGGAATGGAATGGAATGGAATGGCATGGAATGGAATGGATTGGAATGGAATGAACCCGAATGGAATGGAATGGCATGGAATCGAATGGAATGGAATGGAATGGAATCAACCCAAATGGAATGGAATATAATGGAATGGAATGGAATGGAATCAACACGAATGGCATGGAATGGAATGGAATGGAATGGAATGGAATGGAATGGAATGGAGTGGAATCAACCCGATTGGAATGGAATGGAATGGAATGGAATGGAATGGAATGGAATGGAGTTAAGACAAATGGAATGGAATGGAATGGAATGGAGTGGAAGGGAATGGAATAGAATGGAATCAATCCGAATGGAATGGAATGCAATGGAATGGAACGGAATGGAATGGAATAGAATCACCCGAAAGGAATGGAGTGGAATGGAATGGAACGGAATGGAATGGAATAGAATGATTTGGAATCAACCCGAATGGAATGGAATGGAATGGAATGGAATGGAATGGATGTAACACGAATGGAATGGAATGGAATGGAATGGAATGGAATCAACCCGAATGGAATGGAAAGGAATGGAATGGAATGGAATGGAGTCAACCTGTAAGCAATGGAATGGAATGGAATGGAATGGAATGGAATGGAAACAAATCGAATGGAATGGAATGGAATGGAATGGAATGCAATCAACACGATTGGAATGGAATGGAATGGAATGGAATGGATTGGAATGCAATGGAGTCAACCTCGAAGGAATGGAATGGAATGGAATGGAGTCTACCTGAAAGGAATGGAATGGAATGGAATGGAATGGAATGGAAACAAATCGAATGGAATGGAAAGGAATGGAATGGAATGGAATGGAATGGAACTGAAACAACCGGAAAGGAATGCAATGGAATGGAATGGAATGGAATGGAATGGAATGGAATGGAATCAACCCGAATGGAAAGGAATGCAATGGAATCAACCGAATGGAATGGAATGGAATTGAATGGAATGGAATGGAATGGAATATAATGATTTGGAATCAACACGAATGGAATGGAATGGATGTAACACGAATGAAATGGAATGGAATGGAATGGAATCAACCAGAATGGAATGGAATGGAATGGAATGGAATGGAATGGAATGGAATGGAATGGAATGGAATGGAATCAACCCGAATGGAATGGAATGGAATGCAAATGAATGCAATGGAATCAACACGAATGGAATGGAAGGGAAGTGAATAGAAGGGAATGGAATGGAATCAACACGAATGGAATGGAATGGAATAGAATGAAATGGAATAGAATGGAATAGAATCACCCCGAAAGGAATGGAATGGAATGGAATGGAATGGAATGGAATGGAATGGAATGGAATGGAATGGAATTGAGTCAACCCGAATGGAATGGAATGGCATGGAATGGAATGGAATGGAATGGAATGGAATCAACCCAAATGGAATGGAATGGAATGGAATGGAATGGAATGGAATGGAATGGAATGGAATCAACACGAATGGAATGGAATGCAATGGAATGGAATGGAATGGAATCAATCCGAATGTAATGGAATGGCATGGAATGGAGTGGAATGGAAAGGAATGGAATCAACCCGATTGGAATGGAATGGAATGGAATGGAATGGAATGGAATGCAATGGAATGGAGTTAACCCAAATGGAATGGAACGGAATGGAATGGAACGGAATGGAATGGAATCAATCAAAATGGAATGGAATGGAATGGAATGGAATAGAATCACCCCGAAAGGAATAGAGTGGAATGGAATGGAATGGAATGGAATGGAATGGAATGACTTGGAATCAACTCGAACGGAATGGAATGGAATGGAATGGAATGGATTCAACCTGAATGGAATAGAATGGAATGGAATGGCATGGAATGGAGTGGAATGGAATGGAATGGAATCAACCCGAATGGAATGGAATGGAATGGAACGGAATGGAGTGGAATGGAATCAACCCGAATGGAATGGAATGGAATGCAATAGAATGGAATGGAATGGCATGGAATGGAATGGAATGGAATGGAATGGAATGAACACGAATGGAATGGAATGGAATGGAACGGAATGCAATGGAATGGAGTCAACCCGAAAGGAATGGAACCGAATGGAAAGGAATGGAGTGGAATCAATCCGAATGGAATGGAATGGCATGGAATGGATTGGAACGGAATCAACCCGAATGGAATGGGTTGGAATGGAATGGATGTAACACGAATGGAATGGAATGGAATGGAATGGAATCAACCCGAATGGAATGGAATGGAATGGAATGGAATGGAATGGAGTGAACCCGAAAGGAATCGAACGGAATGGAATGGAATGGAATGGAATCAATCCGTATGGAATGGAATGGAATGGAATGGAATCAACGAGAAAGGAATCGAATGAAATGGAATGGAGTGGAATGGAATTGAATGGAATGGAATCAACCCGAATGAAATGGAATGGAATGGAATGGAATCAAAACGAATGGAATGGAATGGAATGGAAAGGAATGGAATGGAATCAAGCCGAATGGAATGGAATGGAAAGGAATCATCCCGAATGGAATGGAATGGAATCAAATGGAATGGAATGGAATGGAATGGAATGGAATGGAATGAAATCAACCAGAATGGAATGGAATGGAATGCAATTGAATGGAATGGAATCAACCCGAATGGAGTGGAATGGAATGGAATGGAATCAACCCGAATGGAATGGAATGGAATAGAATGAAATGGAATAGAATGGAATAGAATCACCCAGAAAGGAATGGAATGGAATGGAATGGAATGCAATGGAAAAAACCCGACTGAAATGGAATGGCATAGAATGGAATGGAATGGAATGGAATGCAATCAACACAAAAGGAATGGAATGGAATGGAATGGAATGGAATGGAATGGAATCAACCCGATTGGAATGGAATGGAATGGAATGGAATGGAATGGAATGGAATGGAATCAACCCGATTGGAATGGAATGGAATGGAATGGAGTGGAAGGGAAGGGAATGGAATGGAATCAACCAGAAAGGAATGGAATGGAATGGGATGGAATGGAATGGAATGGAATGGAATGGAATAGAATCACCCCGAAAGGAATGGAGTGGAATGGGATGGAACGGAATGGAATGGAATAGAATGATTTGGAATCAACCCGAATGGAATGGAATGGAATGGAATGGAATCAACCCGAATGGAATATAATGGTATGGAATGGAATGGAATGGAATGGAGTCAACCTGAAAGGAATGGAATGGAATGGAATGGAATGGAATGGAATGGAATGGAATCAATCCGAAAGGAATGGAATGGAATGGAATGGAATGGAATGGAATGGAATGGAATCAACACGAATGGAAAGGAATGGAATGGAATGCAATCAACCAGAATAGAATATAATGGAATGACCCCGAGTGGAATTGAAAGGACTGGAATGGAAATAACCCGAATGGAATGGAATGGAATGGAATGGAATCAACGAGAATGAAATGGAATGGAATGGAATGGAGTGGAATGGAATTGAATGGAATGGAATCAACCCGAATGGAATGGAATTTAATGGAATGGAATCAAAACGAATGGAATGGAATGGAATGGAATGGAATGGAATGGAATGGAAAGGAATCAAGCCGAATGGAATGGAATGGAATGGAATCAACCCGAATGGAATGGAATGGAATGCAATTTAATGGAATGGAATCAACACGAATGGAATGGAATGGAATGGAATGGAATGGAATGGAATGGAATCAACCCGAATGGAATGGAATGGAATAGAATGAAATGGAATAGAATGGAATAGAATCACCCCGAAAGGAATGGAATGGTATGGAATTGAATGGAATGGAGTCAACCCGAATGGAATGGAATGGCATGGAATGGAATGCAATGGAATGGAATGAACCCAAATGGAATGGAATGGAATGGAATCAACAAGAATGGAATGGAATGCAATGGAATGGAAAGGAATGGAATCAAATCGAATGGAATGGAATGGAATGGAATGGAATGGAGTGGAATGGAAAGGAATGGAATCAACCCGATTGGAATGGAATTGAATGGAATGGAATGGATTGGAATGAAGTTAAACCAAATGGAATGGAACGGAATGGAATGGAACGGAATGGAATGGAATCAAACCGAAAGAATTGGAATGGAATGGAATGGAATGGAATGGAATAGAATCACCCCGAAAGTAATAGAGTGGGATGGAATGGAAAGGAATGGAATGGAATGGAATGACTTGGAATCAACTCGAATGGAATGGAATGGAATGGAATGGAATGCATTCAACCTGAATGGAATAGAATTGAATGGAATGGCATGGAATGGAGTGGAATGGAATGGAATGGAATGGAATCAACACGAATGGAATGGAATGGAATGGAATAGAATGGAACGGAATGGCATGGAATGGAATGGAATGGCATGGAATGGAATGGAAGGGAATGGAATGGAATCAATCCGAATGGAATGGAATGGAATGGAACGGAATGCAATGGAATGGAGTCAACCCGAAAGGAATGGAACGGAATGGACAGGAATGGAATGGAATGGAATGGAATCAATCCGAAAGGAATGGAATGGCATGGAATGGAGTGGAATGGAAAGGAATGGAATCAACCCGAATGGAATGGAATGGAATGGAATGGAATGGAATGGAATGGAGTTAAACCAAATGGAATGGAACGGAATGGAATGGAATGGAATGGAGTTAACCCAAATGGAATGGAACGGAATGGAATGGAACGGAATGGAAGGGAATCAACCCGAATGGAATGGAAAGGAATGGAATGGAATGGAATAGAATCACCTCGAAAGGAATAGAGCGGAATGGAATGGAACGGAATGAAATGGAATGGAATGACTTGGAATCAACTCGAATGGAATGGAATGGAATGGAATGGAATGGAATGGATGTAACACGAATGCAATAGAATGGAATGGAATGGAATGGAATGGAGTGGAATGGAATGGAATGGAATCAACCCGAATGGAATGGAATGGAATGGAACGGAATGGAATGGAATGGAAACAACCCGAATGGAATGGAATGGAATGGAACGGAATGGAATGGAATGGAATCAACCCTAATGGAATGGAATGGAATGGAATGGAATGGAATTTAATGGAATGGAATGGAATAGAATGGAATGGAATGGAATCAACCCGAATGGAATGGAATGGAACGGAATGGAATGGAATGGAATGCAATGGAATGGAACCAACCCGAATGGAATGGAAAGGAATGGAATCAACCGGAATGGAATGGAATGGAGGGGAATGGAAGGGAATGGAATCAACCCGAATGGAAGTGAATGGAAAGGATTGGAATGGAAAGGAATGGAATCAACACGAAAGGAATGGAATGGAATGGAATGCAATGGAATGGAGTGGAATCAACCGGAATGGAATGGAATGGAATGGAATGGAATGGAATGAAATGGAATCAACCGGAATGTAATGGAATGGAATGGAATGGAATGGAATGGAATGGAAAGGAATCAACTCGAATGGCATGGAATGGAATGGAATGGAATCACATGGCATGGAATGGAATGGAATCAACCCGAACGGAATGGAATGGAATGCAGTGGAATGGAATGGAATCAACCCGAATGGAGTGCAATGCAATGGACTGGAATAGAATGGAATGGAATGGAATGGAATGGAATGGAACGGAATGGAATCAACACGAAAGGAATGGAACGCAATGGAAGGGAATGCAATGGAACACAATAGAACCGAAAAGAATGGAATGGAATGGAATGGAATGGAATGGAATGGAATGGAATGGCATCAACCCGAATGGAATGGAATGCAATGGCATGGAATGGAATGGATTGGAATGGAATGGAATGCAATGGAATCTACACGAATGGAATGGAATGGAATGGAATGGGATGGAATGGACTGGATTGGAATCAACCCGAATGGAATGGAATGGAATGGAATGGAATGGAATGGAATGGAATGGAGTGGAATGGAATCAACACGAATGGAATGGAATGGAATGGAATGGAATGGAATCAACCCGAATCTATTGGAATGGAAAGGAATGGAATGGAATGGAATCGAATGGAATGGAATCAATCCGAATGGATTGGAATGGAATGGAAAGGAATGGAATGGAATGGAATGGAATGGAATGGAATGGAATGGAATGCAATCAACCCGAATGGAAAGGAATGGAATGGAATGGAATCAACACGAATGGAATGGAATGGAATGGAATGGATGTAACACGAATGGAATGGAATGGAAAGGAATGGAATGGAATGGAATGGAATCAACCCGAATGGAATGGAATGGAATGCAAATGAATGCAATGGAATCAACACGAATGGAATGGAAGGGAAGTGAATAGAAGGGAATGGAATGGAATCAACACGAATGGAATGGAATGGAATAGAATGAAATGGAATAGAATGGAATAGAATCACCCCGAAAGGAATGGAATGGAATGGAATGGAATGGAATGGAATGGAATGGAATGGAATGGAATTGAGTCAACCCGAATGGAATGGAATGGCATGGAATGGAATGGAATGGAATGGAATGGAATCAACCCAAATGGAATGGAATGGAATGGAATGGAATGGAATGGAATGGAATGGAATGGAATCAACACGAATGGAATGGAATGCAATGGAATGGAATGGAATGGAATCAATCCGAATGTAATGGAATGGCATGGAATGGAGTGGAATGGAAAGGAATGGAATCAACCCGATTGGAATGGAATGGAATGGAATGGAATGGAATGGAATGCAATGGAATGGAGTTAACCCAAATGGAATGGAACGGAATGGAATGGAACGGAATGGAATGGAATCAATCAAAATGGAATGGAATGGAATGGAATGGAATAGAATCACCCCGAAAGGAATAGAGTGGAATGGAATGGAATGGAATGGAATGGAATGGAATGACTTGGAATCAACTCGAACGGAATGGAATGGAATGGAATGGAATGGATTCAACCTGAATGGAATAGAATGGAATGGAATGGCATGGAATGGAGTGGAATGGAATGGAATGGAATCAACCCGAATGGAATGGAATGGAATGGAACGGAATGGAGTGGAATGGAATCAACCCGAATGGAATGGAATGGAATGCAATAGAATGGAATGGAATGGCATGGAATGGAATGGAATGGAATGGAATGGAATGAACACGAATGGAATGGAATGGAATGGAACGGAATGCAATGGAATGCAGTCAACCCGAAAGGAATGGAACCGAATGGAAAGGAATGGAGTGGAATCAATCCGAATGGAATGGAATGGCATGGAATGGATTGGAACGGAATCAACCCGAATGGAATGGGTTGGAATGGAATGGATGTAACACGAATGGAATGGAATGGAATGGAATGGAATCAACCCGAATGGAATGGAATGGAATGGAATGGAATGGAATGGAGTGAACCCGAAAGGAATCGAACGGAATGGAATGGAATGGAATGGAATCAATCCGTATGGAATGGAATGGAATGGAATGGAATCAACGAGAAAGGAATCGAATGAAATGGAATGGAGTGGAATGGAATTGAATGGAATGGAATCAACCCGAATGAAATGGAATGGAATGGAATGGAATCAAAACGAATGGAATGGAATGGAATGGAAAGGAATGGAATGGAATCAAGCCGAATGGAATGGAATGGAAAGGAATCATCCCGAATGGAATGGAATGGAATCAAATGGAATGGAATGGAATGGAATGGAATGGAATGGAATGAAATCAACCAGAATGGAATGGAATGGAATGCAATTGAATGGAATGGAATCAACCCGAATGGAGTGGAATGGAATGGAATGGAATCAACCCGAATGGAATGGAATGGAATAGAATGAAATGGAATAGAATGGAATAGAATCACCCAGAAAGGAATGGAATGGAATGGAATGGAATGCAATGGAAAAAACCCGACTGAAATGGAATGGCATAGAATGGAATGGAATGGAATGGAATGCAATCAACACAAAAGGAATGGAATGGAATGGAATGGAATGGAATGGAATGGAATCAACCCGATTGGAATGGAATGGAATGGAATGGAATGGAATGGAATGGAATGGAATCAACCCGATTGGAATGGAATGGAATGGAATGGAGTGGAAGGGAAGGGAATGGAATGGAATCAACCAGAAAGGAATGGAATGGAATGGGATGGAATGGAATGGAATGGAATGGAATGGAATAGAATCACCCCGAAAGGAATGGAGTGGAATGGGATGGAACGGAATGGAATGGAATAGAATGATTTGGAATCAACCCGAATGGAATGGAATGGAATGGAATGGAATCAACCCGAATGGAATATAATGGTATGGAATGGAATGGAATGGAATGGAGTCAACCTGAAAGGAATGGAATGGAATGGAATGGAATGGAATGGAATGGAATGGAATCAATCCGAAAGGAATGGAATGGAATGGAATGGAATGGAATGGAATGGAATGGAATGGAATGGAATGGAATGGAATCAACACGAATGGAATGGAATGGAATGGAATGCAATCAACCAGAATAGAATATAATGGAATGACCCCGAGTGGAATTGAAAGGACTGGAATGGAAATAACCCGAATGGAATGGAATGGAATGGAATGGAATCAACGAGAATGAAATGGAATGGAATGGAATGGAGTGGAATGGAATTGAATGGAATGGAATCAACCCGAATGGAATGGAATTTAATGGAATGGAATCAAAACGAATGGAATGGAATGGAATGGAATGGAATGGAATGGAATGGAAAGGAATCAAGCCGAATGGAATGGAATGGAATGGAATCAACCCGAATGGAATGGAATGGAATGCAATTTAATGGAATGGAATCAACACGAATGGAATGGAATGGAATGGAATGGAATGGAATGGAATGGAATCAACCCGAATGGAATGGAATGGAATAGAATGAAATGGAATAGAATGGAATAGAATCACCCCGAAAGGAATGGAATGGTATGGAATTGAATGGAATGGAGTCAACCCGAATGGAATGGAATGGCATGGAATGGAATGCAATGGAATGGAATGAACCCAAATGGAATGGAATGGAATGGAATCAACAAGAATGGAATGGAATGCAATGGAATGGAAAGGAATGGAATCAAATCGAATGGAATGGAATGGAATGGAATGGAATGGAGTGGAATGGAAAGGAATGGAATCAACCCGATTGGAATGGAATTGAATGGAATGGAATGGATTGGAATGAAGTTAAACCAAATGGAATGGAACGGAATGGAATGGAACGGAATGGAATGGAATCAAACCGAAAGAATTGGAATGGAATGGAATGGAATGGAATGGAATAGAATCACCCCGAAAGTAATAGAGTGGGATGGAATGGAAAGGAATGGAATGGAATGGAATGACTTGGAATCAACTCGAATGGAATGGAATGGAATGGAATGGAATGCATTCAACCTGAATGGAATAGAATTGAATGGAATGGCATGGAATGGAGTGGAATGGAATGGAATGGAATGGAATCAACACGAATGGAATGGAATGGAATGGAATAGAATGGAACGGAATGGCATGGAATGGAATGGAATGGCATGGAATGGAATGGAAGGGAATGGAATGGAATCAATCCGAATGGAATGGAATGGAATGGAACGGAATGCAATGGAATGGAGTCAACCCGAAAGGAATGGAACGGAATGGACAGGAATGGAATGGAATGGAATGGAATCAATCCGAAAGGAATGGAATGGCATGGAATGGAGTGGAATGGAAAGGAATGGAATCAACCCGAATGGAATGGAATGGAATGGAATGGAATGGAATTGAATGGAGTTAAACCAAATGGAATGGAACGGAATGGAATGGAATGGAATGGAGTTAACCCAAATGGAATGGAACGGAATGGAATGGAACGGAATGGAAGGGAATCAACCCGAATGGAATGGAAAGGAATGGAATGGAATGGAATAGAATCACCTCGAAAGGAATAGAGCGGAATGGAATGGAACGGAATGAAATGGAATGGAATGACTTGGAATCAACTCGAATGGAATGGAATGGAATGGAATGGAATGGAATGGATGTAACACGAATGCAATAGAATGGAATGGAATGGAATGGAATGGAGTGGAATGGAATGGAATGGAATCAACCCGAATGGAATGGAATGGAATGGAACGGAATGGAATGGAATGGAAACAACCCGAATGGAATGGAATGGAATGGAACGGAATGGAATGGAATGGAATCAACCCTAATGGAATGGAATGGAATGGAATGGAATGGAATTTAATGGAATGGAATGGAATAGAATGGAATGGAATGGAATCAACCCGAATGGAATGGAATGGAACGGAATGGAATGGAATGGAATGCAATGGAATGGAACCAACCCGAATGGAATGGAAAGGAATGGAATCAACCGGAATGGAATGGAATGGAGGGGAATGGAAGGGAATGGAATCAACCCGAATGGAAGTGAATGGAAAGGATTGGAATGGAAAGGAATGGAATCAACACGAAAGGAATGGAATGGAATGGAATGCAATGGAATGGAACCAACCCGAATGGAATGGAAAGGAATGGAATCAACCGGAATGGAATGGAATGGAGGGGAATGGAAGGGAATGGAATCAACCCGAATGGAAGTGAATGGAAAGGATTGGAATGGAAAGGAATGGAATCAACACGAAAGGAATGGAATGGAATGGAATGCAATGGAATGGAGTGGAATCAACCGGAATGGAATGGAATGGAATGGAATGGAATGGAATGAAATGGAATCAACCGGAATGTAATGGAATGGAATGGAATGGAATGGAATGGAATGGAAAGGAATCAACTCGAATGGCATGGAATGGAATGGAATGGAATCACATGGCATGGAATGGAATGGAATCAACCCGAACGGAATGGAATGGAATGCAGTGGAATGGAATGGAATCAACCCGAATGGAGTGCAATGCAATGGACTGGAATAGAATGGAATGGAATGGAATGGAATGGAATGGAACGGAATGGAATCAACACGAAAGGAATGGAACGCAATGGAAGGGAATGCAATGGAACACAATAGAACCGAAAAGAATGGAATGGAATGGAATGGAATGGAATGGAATGGAATGGAATCAACCCGAATGGAATGGAATGCAATGGCATGGAATGGAATGGATTGGAATGGAATGGAATGCAATGGAATCTACACAAATGGAATGGAATGGAATGGAATGGGATGGAATGGACTGGATTGGAATCAACCCGAATGGAATGGAATGGAATGGAATGGAATGGAATGGAATGGAATGGAGTGGAATGGAATCAACACGAATGGAATGGAATGGAATGGAATGGAATGGAATCAACCCGAATCTATTGGAATGGAAAGGAATGGAATGGAATGGAATCGAATGGAATGGAATCAATCCGAATGGATTGGAATGGAATGGAAAGGAATGGAATGGAATGGAATGGAATGGAATGGAATGGAATGGAATGCAATCAACCCGAATGGAAAGGAATGGAATGGAATGGAATCAACACGAATGGAATGGAATGGAATGGAATGGATGTAACACGAATGGAATGGAATGGAAAGGAATGGAATGGAATGGAATGGAATCAACCCGAATGAAATGGAATGGAATGGAATGGAATGGAATCAATCCGAATGGAATGGAATGGAATGGAATGGAAAGGAGTGGAATGGAATGGAATGTAATGGAACGGAATGGAATGGAAACAACCCGAATGGAAAGGAATGGAACGGGATGGAATCAACCCGAATGGAATGGAATGGAATGGAATGGAATGGAATGGAATGGATGTAACACGAATGGAATGGAATGGAATGGAACGGAATGGAATGGAATGGAATGGAATCAATCCGAATGGAATGGAATGGAATGGAATGGAATCAACCCAAATGGAATGGAATGGAATGGAATGGAAGCAACACGAATGGAATGGAATGGAATGGAATGGAATGAATGGAATGGAATGGAATCAACCCGAATGGAGTGGAATGGAATGGAACGGAATGGACAGGAATGGAATCAACCCGAATGGAATGGAATGGAATGGAATGGAAAGATATGGAATGGAATCAACCTGAATGGAATGGAATGGAATGGAATGGAATGGAATGGAATCAAAGCGAATGGAATTGAATGGAATGGAATCAACACGAATGGAATGGAATGGAATGGAAAGGAATGGAATGGAATGGAATGGAATGGAATCAATCCGAATGGAATCGAAAGGAATGGAATGGAATGGAATGGAATGGAGTCAACCCGAATGGAAAGGAATGGAATGGCATGGAATCAACCCGAATGGAATGGAAAGGAATGGAATGGAATGGAATGGAATGGAATGGATGTAACACGAACGGAATGGAATGGAATGGAATGGAATCAACCCGAATGGAATGGAATGGAATGGAATGGAATGGAGTCAACCCGAAAGCAATGGAACGGAATGGAATGGAATGGAATGGAATGGAATGGAATCAATCCGAATGGAATGGAATGGAATGGAATGGAATGGAATGGAATGGAATGGAATGGAATGGAATGGAACGGAATGGATTCAACCCCAATGTAATGGAATGGAATGGAATGGAATCATCCCGAATGGAATATAATGGAATCAACCCGAGTGGAATTGAATGGAATGGAATGGAAATAACCTGAATGGAATGGAATGGAATGGAATGGAATCAACGAGAATGGAATCGAATGGAATGGAATGTAGTGAAATGGAATTGAATGGAATGGAATCAAACCGAATGGAATGGAATGGAATGGAATCATCCCGAATGGAATGGAATGGAATCAGATGGAATGTAATGGAATGGAATGGAATAAAACCGAATGGAATGGAATGGAATAGAATGGAATGGAATCAACGCGAATGGAATGGAATGGAATGCAATTGAATGGAATGGAATCAACCCAAAAGGAATGGAATGGAATGGAATGGAATCAACCCGAATGGAATGGAATGGAATAGAATGAAATGGAATAGAATGGAATAGAATCACCCCGAAAGGAATGGAATGGAATGGAATGGAATGGAGTGGAATGGAATGAACCCGAATGGAATGGAATGGCATGGAATGGAATGGAATGGAAACAACCCGATTGGAATGGAATGGAATTGGAATAGAACGGAATGGAATGGATTTAACCCAAATGGAATGGAATGGAATGGAATGGAGTTGAAGGGAATGGAATGGATTGGAATCAACCCAAATGGAATGGAATGGAATGGAATGGAATGGAATAAAGTCACCCCGAAACGAATGGAGTGGAATCCAATGGAACGGAATGGAATGGAATAGAATGATTTGGAATCAACACGAATGTAATGGAATGGAATGGAAAGGAATGGATGTAACACGAATGGAATGGAATGGAATGGAATGGAATGGAATGGAATGGAATCAACCCGAATGGAATGGAATGGAATGGAATGGAATGCAATGGAAAGGAATGGAAAGGAATGGAATGGAGTCAACCTGAAATGAATGGAATGGAATGGAATGGAATGGAATGGAATCAAACAGAATGGAATGGAATGGAATGGAATGGAGTGGAATGGAAAGGAATGGAATCAACCCGATTGGAATGGGATGGAATGGAATGGAATGGAATCAACCCGAATGGAATATAATGGAATCAACCCGAGTGGTATTGACTGGAATGGAATGGAAATAATCCGAATGGAATGGAATGGAATGGAATGGAATCAACGAGAAAGGAATGGAATGGACTGGAATGGAATTGAATGGAATGGAATCAACCCGAATGGAATGGAATGGAATGGAATGGAATCAAAACGAATGGAATGGAATGGAATGGAAATGAATGGAATGGAATCAAGCCGAATGGAATAGAATATAATGGAATCATCCCGAATGGAAAGGAATGGAATCAAATGGAATGGAATGGAATGGAATGGAATAAAACCGAATGGAATGGAATGGAATGGAATGGAATGGAATGGAATGGAATGGAATGGAATCAACCCGAATGGAATGGAATGGAATGCAATTGAATGGAATGGAATCAACTCGAATGGAGTGGAATGGATTGGAATGGAATCAACCCGAATGCAATGGAATGGAATGGAATAGAATGAAATTGAATAGAATGGAATAGAATCACCCCGAAAGGAATGGAATGGAATGGAATGGCATGGAATGGAATGGATTGGAATGGAATGAACCCGAATGGAATGGAATGGCATGGAATCGAATGGAATGGAATGGAATGGAATCAACCCAAATGGAATGGAATATAATGGAATGGAATGGAATGGAATCAACACGAATGGCATGGAATGGAATGGAATGGAATGGAATGGAATGGAATGGAATGGAGTGGAATCAACCCGATTGGAATGGAATGGAATGGAATGGAATGGAATGGAATGGAATGGAGTTAAGACAAATGGAATGGAATGGAATGGAATGGAGTGGAAGGGAATGGAATAGAATGGAATCAATCCGAATGGAATGGAATGCAATGGAATGGAACGGAATGGAATGGAATAGAATCACCCGAAAGGAATGGAGTGGAATGGAATGGAACGGAATGGAATGGAATAGAATGATTTGGAATCAACCCGAATGGAATGGAATGGAATGGAATGGAATGGAATGGATGTAACACGAATGGAATGGAATGGAATGGAATGGAATGGAATCAACCCGAATGGAATGGAAAGGAATGGAATGGAATGGAATGGAGTCAACCTGTAAGCAATGGAATGGAATGGAATGGAATGGAATGGAATGGAAACAAATCGAATGGAATGGAATGGAATGGAATGGAATGCAATCAACACGATTGGAATGGAATGGAATGGAATGGAATGGATTGGAATGCAATGGAGTCAACCTCGAAGGAATGGAATGGAATGGAATGGAGTCTACCTGAAAGGAATGGAATGGAATGGAATGGAATGGAATGGAAACAAATCGAATGGAATGGAAAGGAATGGAATGGAATGGAATGGAATGGAACTGAAACAACCGGAAAGGAATGCAATGGAATGGAATGGAATGGAATGGAATGGAATGGAATGGAATCAACCCGAATGGAAAGGAATGCAATGGAATCAACCGAATGGAATGGAATGGAATTGAATGGAATGGAATGGAATGGAATATAATGATTTGGAATCAACACGAATGGAATGGAATGGATGTAACACGAATGAAATGGAATGGAATGGAATGGAATCAACCAGAATGGAATGGAATGGAATGGAATGGAATGGAATGGAATGGAATGGAATGGAATGGAATGGAATCAACCCGAATGGAATGGAATGGAATGCAAATGAATGCAATGGAATCAACACGAATGGAATGGAAGGGAAGTGAATAGAAGGGAATGGAATGGAATCAACACGAATGGAATGGAATGGAATAGAATGAAATGGAATAGAATGGAATAGAATCACCCCGAAAGGAATGGAATGGAATGGAATGGAATGGAATGGAATGGAATGGAATGGAATGGAATGGAATTGAGTCAACCCGAATGGAATGGAATGGCATGGAATGGAATGGAATGGAATGGAATGGAATCAACCCAAATGGAATGGAATGGAATGGAATGGAATGGAATGGAATGGAATGGAATGGAATCAACACGAATGGAATGGAATGCAATGGAATGGAATGGAATGGAATCAATCCGAATGTAATGGAATGGCATGGAATGGAGTGGAATGGAAAGGAATGGAATCAACCCGATTGGAATGGAATGGAATGGAATGGAATGGAATGGAATGCAATGGAATGGAGTTAACCCAAATGGAATGGAACGGAATGGAATGGAACGGAATGGAATGGAATCAATCAAAATGGAATGGAATGGAATGGAATGGAATAGAATCACCCCGAAAGGAATAGAGTGGAATGGAATGGAATGGAATGGAATGGAATGGAATGACTTGGAATCAACTCGAACGGAATGGAATGGAATGGAATGGAATGGATTCAACCTGAATGGAATAGAATGGAATGGAATGGCATGGAATGGAGTGGAATGGAATGGAATGGAATCAACCCGAATGGAATGGAATGGAATGGAACGGAATGGAGTGGAATGGAATCAACCCGAATGGAATGGAATGGAATGCAATAGAATGGAATGGAATGGCATGGAATGGAATGGAATGGAATGGAATGGAATGAACACGAATGGAATGGAATGGAATGGAACGGAATGCAATGGAATGGAGTCAACCCGAAAGGAATGGAACCGAATGGAAAGGAATGGAGTGGAATCAATCCGAATGGAATGGAATGGCATGGAATGGATTGGAACGGAATCAACCCGAATGGAATGGGTTGGAATGGAATGGATGTAACACGAATGGAATGGAATGGAATGGAATGGAATCAACCCGAATGGAATGGAATGGAATGGAATGGAATGGAATGGAGTGAACCCGAAAGGAATCGAACGGAATGGAATGGAATGGAATGGAATCAATCCGTATGGAATGGAATGGAATGGAATGGAATCAACGAGAAAGGAATCGAATGAAATGGAATGGAGTGGAATGGAATTGAATGGAATGGAATCAACCCGAATGAAATGGAATGGAATGGAATGGAATCAAAACGAATGGAATGGAATGGAATGGAAAGGAATGGAATGGAATCAAGCCGAATGGAATGGAATGGAAAGGAATCATCCCGAATGGAATGGAATGGAATCAAATGGAATGGAATGGAATGGAATGGAATGGAATGGAATGAAATCAACCAGAATGGAATGGAATGGAATGCAATTGAATGGAATGGAATCAACCCGAATGGAGTGGAATGGAATGGAATGGAATCAACCCGAATGGAATGGAATGGAATAGAATGAAATGGAATAGAATGGAATAGAATCACCCAGAAAGGAATGGAATGGAATGGAATGGAATGCAATGGAAAAAACCCGACTGAAATGGAATGGCATAGAATGGAATGGAATGGAATGGAATGCAATCAACACAAAAGGAATGGAATGGAATGGAATGGAATGGAATGGAATGGAATCAACCCGATTGGAATGGAATGGAATGGAATGGAATGGAATGGAATGGAATGGAATGGAATCAACCCGATTGGAATGGAATGGAATGGAATGGAGTGGAAGGGAAGGGAATGGAATGGAATCAACCAGAAAGGAATGGAATGGAATGGGATGGAATGGAATGGAATGGAATGGAATGGAATAGAATCACCCCGAAAGGAATGGAGTGGAATGGGATGGAACGGAATGGAATGGAATAGAATGATTTGGAATCAACCCGAATGGAATGGAATGGAATGGAATGGAATCAACCCGAATGGAATATAATGGTATGGAATGGAATGGAATGGAATGGAGTCAACCTGAAAGGAATGGAATGGAATGGAATGGAATGGAATGGAATGGAATGGAATCAATCCGAAAGGAATGGAATGGAATGGAATGGAATGGAATGGAATGGAATGGAATCAACACGAATGGAAAGGAATGGAATGGAATGCAATCAACCAGAATAGAATATAATGGAATGACCCCGAGTGGAATTGAAAGGACTGGAATGGAAATAACCCGAATGGAATGGAATGGAATGGAATGGAATCAACGAGAATGAAATGGAATGGAATGGAATGGAGTGGAATGGAATTGAATGGAATGGAATCAACCCGAATGGAATGGAATTTAATGGAATGGAATCAAAACGAATGGAATGGAATGGAATGGAATGGAATGGAATGGAATGGAAAGGAATCAAGCCGAATGGAATGGAATGGAATGGAATCAACCCGAATGGAATGGAATGGAATGCAATTTAATGGAATGGAATCAACACGAATGGAATGGAATGGAATGGAATGGAATGGAATGGAATGGAATCAACCCGAATGGAATGGAATGGAATAGAATGAAATGGAATAGAATGGAATAGAATCACCCCGAAAGGAATGGAATGGTATGGAATTGAATGGAATGGAGTCAACCCGAATGGAATGGAATGGCATGGAATGGAATGCAATGGAATGGAATGAACCCAAATGGAATGGAATGGAATGGAATCAACAAGAATGGAATGGAATGCAATGGAATGGAAAGGAATGGAATCAAATCGAATGGAATGGAATGGAATGGAATGGAATGGAGTGGAATGGAAAGGAATGGAATCAACCCGATTGGAATGGAATTGAATGGAATGGAATGGATTGGAATGAAGTTAAACCAAATGGAATGGAACGGAATGGAATGGAACGGAATGGAATGGAATCAAACCGAAAGAATTGGAATGGAATGGAATGGAATGGAATGGAATAGAATCACCCCGAAAGTAATAGAGTGGGATGGAATGGAAAGGAATGGAATGGAATGGAATGACTTGGAATCAACTCGAATGGAATGGAATGGAATGGAATGGAATGCATTCAACCTGAATGGAATAGAATTGAATGGAATGGCATGGAATGGAGTGGAATGGAATGGAATGGAATGGAATCAACACGAATGGAATGGAATGGAATGGAATAGAATGGAACGGAATGGCATGGAATGGAATGGAATGGCATGGAATGGAATGGAAGGGAATGGAATGGAATCAATCCGAATGGAATGGAATGGAATGGAACGGAATGCAATGGAATGGAGTCAACCCGAAAGGAATGGAACGGAATGGACAGGAATGGAATGGAATGGAATGGAATCAATCCGAAAGGAATGGAATGGCATGGAATGGAGTGGAATGGAAAGGAATGGAATCAACCCGAATGGAATGGAATGGAATGGAATGGAATGGAATGGAATGGAGTTAAACCAAATGGAATGGAACGGAATGGAATGGAATGGAATGGAGTTAACCCAAATGGAATGGAACGGAATGGAATGGAACGGAATGGAAGGGAATCAACCCGAATGGAATGGAAAGGAATGGAATGGAATGGAATAGAATCACCTCGAAAGGAATAGAGCGGAATGGAATGGAACGGAATGAAATGGAATGGAATGACTTGGAATCAACTCGAATGGAATGGAATGGAATGGAATGGAATGGAATGGATGTAACACGAATGCAATAGAATGGAATGGAATGGAATGGAATGGAGTGGAATGGAATGGAATGGAATCAACCCGAATGGAATGGAATGGAATGGAACGGAATGGAATGGAATGGAAACAACCCGAATGGAATGGAATGGAATGGAACGGAATGGAATGGAATGGAATCAACCCTAATGGAATGGAATGGAATGGAATGGAATGGAATTTAATGGAATGGAATGGAATAGAATGGAATGGAATGGAATCAACCCGAATGGAATGGAATGGAACGGAATGGAATGGAATGGAATGCAATGGAATGGAACCAACCCGAATGGAATGGAAAGGAATGGAATCAACCGGAATGGAATGGAATGGAGGGGAATGGAAGGGAATGGAATCAACCCGAATGGAAGTGAATGGAAAGGATTGGAATGGAAAGGAATGGAATCAACACGAAAGGAATGGAATGGAATGGAATGCAATGGAATGGAGTGGAATCAACCGGAATGGAATGGAATGGAATGGAATGGAATGGAATGAAATGGAATCAACCGGAATGTAATGGAATGGAATGGAATGGAATGGAATGGAATGGAAAGGAATCAACTCGAATGGCATGGAATGGAATGGAATGGAATCACATGGCATGGAATGGAATGGAATCAACCCGAACGGAATGGAATGGAATGCAGTGGAATGGAATGGAATCAACCCGAATGGAGTGCAATGCAATGGACTGGAATAGAATGGAATGGAATGGAATGGAATGGAATGGAATGGAACGGAATGGAATCAACACGAAAGGAATGGAACGCAATGGAAGGGAATGCAATGGAACACAATAGAACCGAAAAGAATGGAATGGAATGGAATGGAATGGAATGGAATGGAATGGAATGGCATCACCCCGAATGGAATGGAATGCAATGGCATGGAATGGAATGGATTGGAATGGAATGGAATGCAATGGAATCTACACGAATGGAATGGAATGGAATGGAATGGGATGGAATGGACTGGATTGGAATCAACCCGAATGGAATGGAATGGAATGGAATGGAATGGAATGGAATGGAATGGAGTGGAATGGAATCAACACGAATGGAATGGAATGGAATGGAATGGAATGGAATCAACCCGAATCTATTGGAATGGAAAGGAATGGAATGGAATGGAATCGAATGGAATGGAATCAATCCGAATGGATTGGAATGGAATGGAAAGGAATGGAATGGAATGGAATGGAATGGAATGGAATGGAATGGAATGCAATCAACCCGAATGGAAAGGAATGGAATGGAATGGAATCAACACGAATGGAATGGAATGGAATGGAATGGATGTAACACGAATGGAATGGAATGGAAAGGAATGGAATGGAATGGAATGGAATCAACCCGAATGAAATGGAATGGAATGGAATGGAATGGAATCAATCCGAATGGAATGGAATGGAATGGAATGGAAAGGAGTGGAATGGAATGGAATGTAATGGAACGGAATGGAATGGAAACAACCCGAATGGAAAGGAATGGAACGGGATGGAATCAACCCGAATGGAATGGAATGGAATGGAATGGAATGGAATGGAATGGATGTAACACGAATGGAATGGAATGGAATGGAACGGAATGGAATGGAATGGAATGGAATCAATCCGAATGGAATGGAATGGAATGGAATGGAATCAACCCAAATGGAATGGAATGGAATGGAATGGAAGCAACACGAATGGAATGGAATGGAATGGAATGGAATGAATGGAATGGAATGGAATCAACCCGAATGGAGTGGAATGGAATGGAACGGAATGGACAGGAATGGAATCAACCCGAATGGAATGGAATGGAATGGAATGGAAAGATATGGAATGGAATCAACCTGAATGGAATGGAATGGAATGGAATGGAATGGAATGGAATCAAAGCGAATGGAATTGAATGGAATGGAATCAACACGAATGGAATGGAATGGAATGGAAAGGAATGGAATGGAATGGAATGGAATGGAATCAATCCGAATGGAATCGAAAGGAATGGAATGGAATGGAATGGAATGGAGTCAACCCGAATGGAAAGGAATGGAATGGCATGGAATCAACCCGAATGGAATGGAAAGGAATGGAATGGAATGGAATGGAATGGAATGGATGTAACACGAACGGAATGGAATGGAATGGAATGGAATCAACCCGAATGGAATGGAATGGAATGGAATGGAATGGAATGGAGTCAACCCGAAAGCAATGGAACGGAATGGAATGGAATGGAATGGAATGGAATGGATGTAACACGAACGGAATGGAATGGAATGGAATGGAATCAACCCGAATGGAATGGAATGGAATGGAATGGAATGGAGTCAACCCGAAAGCAATGGAACGGAATGGAATGGAATGGAATGGAATGGAATGGAATCAATCCGAATGGAATGGAATGGAATGGAATGGAATGGAATGGAATGGAATGGAATGGAACGGAATGGATTCAACCCCAATGTAATGGAATGGAATGGAATGGAATCATCCCGAATGGAATATAATGGAATCAACCCGAGTGGAATTGAATGGAATGGAATGGAAATAACCTGAATGGAATGGAATGGAATGGAATGGAATCAACGAGAATGGAATCGAATGGAATGGAATGTAGTGAAATGGAATTGAATGGAATGGAATCAAACCGAATGGAATGGAATGGAATGGAATCATCCCGAATGGAATGGAATGGAATCAGATGGAATGTAATGGAATGGAATGGAATAAAACCGAATGGAATGGAATGGAATAGAATGGAATGGAATCAACGCGAATGGAATGGAATGGAATGCAATTGAATGGAATGGAATCAACCCAAAAGGAATGGAATGGAATGGAATGGAATCAACCCGAATGGAATGGAATGGAATAGAATGAAATGGAATAGAATGGAATAGAATCACCCCGAAAGGAATGGAATGGAATGGAATGGAATGGAGTGGAATGGAATGAACCCGAATGGAATGGAATGGCATGGAATGGAATGGAATGGAAACAACCCGATTGGAATGGAATGGAATTGGAATAGAACGGAATGGAATGGATTTAACCCAAATGGAATGGAATGGAATGGAATGGAGTTGAAGGGAATGGAATGGATTGGAATCAACCCAAATGGAATGGAATGGAATGGAATGGAATGGAATAAAGTCACCCCGAAACGAATGGAGTGGAATCCAATGGAACGGAATGGAATGGAATAGAATGATTTGGAATCAACACGAATGTAATGGAATGGAATGGAAAGGAATGGATGTAACACGAATGGAATGGAATGGAATGGAATGGAATGGAATGGAATCAACCCGAATGGAATGGAATGGAATGGAATGGAATGCAATGGAAAGGAATGGAAAGGAATGGAATGGAGTCAACCTGAAATGAATGGAATGGAATGGAATGGAATGGAATGGAATCAAACAGAATGGAATGGAATGGAATGGAATGGAATGGAATGGAATGGAATCAACCCGATTGGAATGGAATGGAATGGAATGGAATGGAATGGAATGGAATGGCATGCAATGCAATGGAGTTAACCGAAAAGGAATGGAATGGAATGGAGTGGAATGGAATGGAAAAGAATCACCCCGAAAGGAATGGAGTGGAATGGAATGGAACGGAATGGAATGGAATAGAATGATTTGGAATCAACCCGAATGGAATGTAATGGAATGGAATGGAATGGAATGGATGTAACACGAATGGAATGGAATGGAATGGAATGGAATGGAATGGAATCAACCCGAATGGAATGGAATGGAATGGAAAGGAATGGAATGGAATGGAATCAACACGAAAGGAATGGAATACAATGGAATGGAATGGAATGGAACAGAATCGACCCGAAAAGAATGGAATGGAATTGAGTGGAATAGAATGGAATTGAATGGAATGGAATCAACCCGAATGGAATGGAATGGAATGGAATCAACACGAATGGAATAGAATGGAATGGAATCAACCCGAATGGAATATAATGTAATCAACCCGAGTGGAATTGAATGGAATGGAATTGAAAGAAACCGAATGGAATGGAATGGATTGGAATGGAATCAACGAGAATGGAATCGAATGGAATGGAATGGAGTGGAATGGAACTGAATGGAAAGGAATCAACCCGAATGGAATGGAATTGAATGGAATGGAATCCAGCCGAATGGAATGGAATGGAATGGAATGGAATAAAGCCGAATGGAATGGAATGGAATGGAATGGAATGGAATGGAATCAACCCAAATGCAATGGAATGGAATGGAATCAACCCGAATGGAATATAATGTAATCAACCCGAGTGGAATTGAATGGAATGGAATTGAAAGAAACCGAATGGAATGGAATGGATTGGAATGGAATCAACGAGAATGGAATCGAATGGAATGGAATGGAGTGGAATGGAACTGAATGGAAAGGAATCAACCCGAATGGAATGGAATGGAATGGAATGGAATCAAAACGAATGGAATGGAATGGAATGGAATCAAAACGAATGGAATGGAATGGAATAGAAGGGAATGAAATCAAGCTGAATGGAATAGAATGGAATGGAATCATCCCGAATGGAATGGAATGGAATGAAATGGAATGGAATGGAATGGAATGGAATGGAATGGAATAGAATGGAATGGAATAAAACAGAATGGAATGGAATGGAATGGAATGCAATCAACCCGAATGGCATGGAATGGAATGGAATCATCCCGAATGGAATGGAATGGAATGAAATGGAATGGAATGGAATGGAATGGAATAGAATGGAATGGAATAAAACAGAATGGAATGGAATGGAATGGAATGCAATCAACCCGAATGGATTGGAATGGAATGCAATTGAATGGAATGGAATCAACCCGAATGGAATGGAATGGAATGGAATGGAATGTAATCAAAACGAATGGAATGGAATGGAATGGAAATGAATGGAATGGAATCAAGCCGAATGGAATAGAATGGAAGGGAATCATTCCTAATGGAAAGGAATGGAATCAAGTGGAATGGAATGGAATGGAATGGAATAAAACCGAATGGAATGGAATGGAATGGAATGGAATGGAATCAACCCAAATGGAATGGAATGGAATGCAATTGAATGCAATGGAATCAACTCGAATGGAGTGGAATGGATTGGAATGGAATCAACCCGAATGCAATGGAATGGAATGGAATAGAATGAAATTGAATAGAATGGAATAGAATCACCCCGAAAGGAATGGAATGGAATGGAATGGCATGGAATGGAATGGATTGGAATGGAATGAACCCGAATGGAATGGAATGGCATGGAATGGAATGGAATGGAATGGAATGGAATCAACGCAAATGGAATGGAATATAATGGAATGGAATGGAATGGAATCAACACGAATGGCATGGAATCGAACGGAATGGAATGGAATGGAATGGAATGGAATGGAGTGGAATCAACCCGATTGGAATGGAATGGAATGGAATGGAATGGATTTAACCCAAATGGAATGGAATGGAATGGAATGGAGTTGAAGCGAATGGAATGGATTGGAATCAACCCAAATGGAATGGAATGGAATGGAATGGAATGGAATAGAGTCACCCCGAAACGAATGGAGTGGAATCGAATGGAACGGAATGGAATGGAATAGAATGATTTGGAATCAACACGAATGTAATGGAATGGAATGGAAAGGAATGGATGTAACACGAATGGAATGGAATGGAATGGAGTGGAATGGAATCAACCCGAATGGAATGGAATGGAATGGAATGGAATGCAATGGAATGGAATGGAAAGGAATGGAATGGAGTCAACCTGAAATGAATGGAATGGAATGGAATGGAATGGAATCAAACAGAATGGAATGGAATGGAATGGAATGGAATGGAATGGAATGGAATCAACCCGATTGGAATGGAATGGAATGGAATAGAATGGAATGGAATGGAATGGCATGCAATGCAATGGAGTTAACCGAAAAGGAATGGAATGGAATGGAGTGGAATGGAATGGAAAAGAATCACCCCGAAAGGAATGGAGTGGAATGAAATGGAACGGAATGGAATGGAATAGAATGATTTGGAATCAACCCGAATGGAATGTAATGGAATGGAATGGAATGGAATGGATGTAACACGAATGGAATGGAATGGAATGGAATGGAATGGAATCAACCCGAATGGAATGGAATGGAATGGAAAGGAATGGAATGGAATGGAATCAACACGAAAGGAATGGAATACAATGGAATGGAATGGAATGGAACAGAATCGACCCGAAAAGAATGGAATGGAATTGAGTGGAATAGAATGGAATTCAATGGAATGGAATCAACCCGATTGGAATGGAATGGAATGGAATCAACACGAATGGAATAGAATGGAATGGAATGGGATGGAATGGAATTGAATGGAATGGAATCCAGCCGAATGGAATGGAATGGAATGGAATAAAGCCAAATGGAATGGAACGGAATGGAATGGAATGGAATGGATTGGAATGGAATGAACCCGAATGGAATGGAATGGCATGGAATGGAATGGAATGGAATGGAATGGAATCAACCCAAATGGATTGGAATACAATGGAATGGAATGGAAAGGAATCAACACGAATGGCATGGAATCGAACGGAATGGAATGGAATGGAATGGAATGGAATGGAATGGAATGGAATGGAATGGAGTGGAATCAACCCGATTGCAATGTAATGAAATGGAATGGAATGGAATGGAGTTAAGACAAATGGAATGGAATGGAATGGAATGGAGTGGAAGGGAATGGAATAGAATGGAATCAACCCGAATGGAATGGAATGCAATGGAATGGAATGGAATGGAATGGAATAGAATCACCCGAAAGGAATGGAGTGGAATGGAATGGAACGGAATGGAATGGAATAGAAAGATTTGGAATCAACCCGAATGGAATGGAATGGAATGGAATGGAATGGATGTAACACGAATGGAATGGAATGGAATGGAATGGAATGGAATGGAATCAACCCGAATGGAATGGAAAGGAATGGAATGGAATGGAATGGAATGGAATGGAATGGAGTCAACCTGTAAGCAATGGAATGGAATGGAATGAAATGGAATGGAATGCAATGGAAACAAATCGAATGGAATGGAATGGAATGGAATGGAATCAACCCGATTGGAATGGAATGGAATGGAATGGAATGGATTGGAATGCAATGGAGTCAACCTCGAAGGAATGGAATGGAATGGAATGGAGTCAACCTGAAAGGAATGGAATGGAATGGAATGGAATGGAATGGAAACAAATCGAATGGAATGGAAAGGAATGGAATGGAATGGAACTGAAACAACCGGAAAGGAATGCAATGGAATGGAATGGAATGGAATGGAATGGAATGGAATCAACCCGAATGGAAAGTAATGCAATGGAATCAACCGAATGGAATGGAATGGAATGGAATGGAATGGAATGGAATGGAATATAATGATTTGGAATCAACACGAATGGAATGGAATGGAATGGAATGGAATGGAGTGGAATGGAAAGGAATGGAATCAACCCGATTGGAATGGAATTGAATGGAATGGAATGGATTGGAATGAAGTTAAACCAAATGGAATGGAACGGAATGGAATGGAACGGAATGGAATGGAATCAAACCGAAAGAATTGGAATGGAATGGAATGGAATGGAATGGAATAGAATCACCCCGAAAGTAATAGAGTGGGATGGAATGGAAAGGAATGGAATGGAATGGAATGACTTGGAATCAACTCGAATGGAATGGAATGGAATGGAATGGAATGCATTCAACCTGAATGGAATAGAATTGAATGGAATGGCATGGAATGGAGTGGAATGGAATGGAATGGAATGGAATCAACACGAATGGAATGGAATGGAATGGAATAGAATGGAACGGAATGGCATGGAATGGAATGGAATGGCATGGAATGGAATGGAAGGGAATGGAATGGAATCAATCCGAATGGAATGGAATGGAATGGAACGGAATGCAATGGAATGGAGTCAACCCGAAAGGAATGGAACGGAATGGACAGGAATGGAATGGAATGGAATGGAATCAATCCGAAAGGAATGGAATGGCATGGAATGGAGTGGAATGGAAAGGAATGGAATCAACCCGAATGGAATGGAATGGAATGGAATGGAATGGAATGGAATGGAGTTAAACCAAATGGAATGGAACGGAATGGAATGGAATGGAATGGAGTTAACCCAAATGGAATGGAACGGAATGGAATGGAACGGAATGGAAGGGAATCAACCCGAATGGAATGGAAAGGAATGGAATGGAATGGAATAGAATCACCTCGAAAGGAATAGAGCGGAATGGAATGGAACGGAATGAAATGGAATGGAATGACTTGGAATCAACTCGAATGGAATGGAATGGAATGGAATGGAATGGAATGGATGTAACACGAATGCAATAGAATGGAATGGAATGGAATGGAATGGAGTGGAATGGAATGGAATGGAATCAACCCGAATGGAATGGAATGGAATGGAACGGAATGGAATGGAATGGAAACAACCCGAATGGAATGGAATGGAATGGAACGGAATGGAATGGAATGGAATCAACCCTAATGGAATGGAATGGAATGGAATGGAATGGAATTTAATGGAATGGAATGGAATAGAATGGAATGGAATGGAATCAACCCGAATGGAATGGAATGGAACGGAATGGAATGGAATGGAATGCAATGGAATGGAACCAACCCGAATGGAATGGAAAGGAATGGAATCAACCGGAATGGAATGGAATGGAGGGGAATGGAAGGGAATGGAATCAACCCGAATGGAAGTGAATGGAAAGGATTGGAATGGAAAGGAATGGAATCAACACGAAAGGAATGGAATGGAATGGAATGCAATGGAATGGAGTGGAATCAACCGGAATGGAATGGAATGGAATGGAATGGAATGGAATGAAATGGAATCAACCGGAATGTAATGGAATGGAATGGAATGGAATGGAATGGAATGGAAAGGAATCAACTCGAATGGCATGGAATGGAATGGAATGGAATCACATGGCATGGAATGGAATGGAATCAACCCGAACGGAATGGAATGGAATGCAGTGGAATGGAATGGAATCAACCCGAATGGAGTGCAATGCAATGGACTGGAATAGAATGGAATGGAATGGAATGGAATGGAATGGAACGGAATGGAATCAACACGAAAGGAATGGAACGCAATGGAAGGGAATGCAATGGAACACAATAGAACCGAAAAGAATGGAATGGAATGGAATGGAATGGAATGGAATGGAATGGCATCAACCCGAATGGAATGGAATGCAATGGCATGGAATGGAATGGATTGGAATGGAATGGAATGCAATGGAATCTACACGAATGGAATGGAATGGAATGGAATGGGATGGAATGGACTGGATTGGAATCAACCCGAATGGAATGGAATGGAATGGAATGGAATGGAATGGAATGGAATGGAGTGGAATGGAATCAAAACGAATGGAATGGAATGGAATGGAATGGAATGGAATCAACCCGAATCTATTGGAATGGAAAGGAATGGAATGGAATGGAATCGAATGGAATGGAATCAATCCGAATGGATTGGAATGGAATGGAAAGGAATGGAATGGAATGGAATGGAATGGAATGGAATGGAATGGAATGCAATCAACCCGAATGGAAAGGAATGGAATGGAATGGAATCAACACGAATGGAATGGAATGGAATGGAATGGATGTAACACGAATGGAATGGAATGGAAAGGAATGGAATGGAATGGAATGGAATCAACCCGAATGAAATGGAATGGAATGGAATGGAATGGAATCAATCCGAATGGAATGGAATGGAATGGAATGGAAAGGAGTGGAATGGAATGGAATGTAATGGAACGGAATGGAATGGAAACAACCCGAATGGAAAGGAATGGAACGGGATGGAATCAACCCGAATGGAATGGAATGGAATGGAATGGAATGGAATGGAATGGATGTAACACGAATGGAATGGAATGGAATGGAACGGAATGGAATGGAATGGAATGGAATCAATCCGAATGGAATGGAATGGAATGGAATGGAATCAACCCAAATGGAATGGAATGGAATGGAATGGAAGCAACACGAATGGAATGGAATGGAATGGAATGGAATGAATGGAATGGAATGGAATCAACCCGAATGGAGTGGAATGGAATGGAACGGAATGGACAGGAATGGAATCAACCCGAATGGAATGGAATGGAATGGAATGGAAAGATATGGAATGGAATCAACCTGAATGGAATGGAATGGAATGGAATGGAATGGAATGGAATCAAAGCGAATGGAATTGAATGGAATGGAATCAACACGAATGGAATGGAATGGAATGGAAAGGAATGGAATGGAATGGAATGGAATGGAATCAATCCGAATGGAATCGAAAGGAATGGAATGGAATGGAATGGAATGGAGTCAACCCGAATGGAAAGGAATGGAATGGCATGGAATCAACCCGAATGGAATGGAAATGAATGGAATGGAATGGAATGGAATGGAATGGATGTAACACGAACGGAATGGAATGGAATGGAATGGAATCAACCCGAATGGAATGGAATGGAATGGAATGGAATGGAATGGAGTCAACCCGAAAGCAATGGAACGGAATGGAATGGAATGGAATGGAATGGAATGGATGTAACACGAACGGAATGGAATGGAATGGAATGGAATCAACCCGAATGGAATGGAATGGAATGGAATGGAATGGAGTCAACCCGAAAGCAATGGAACGGAATGGAATGGAATGGAATGGAATGGAATGGAATCAATCCGAATGGAATGGAATGGAATGGAATGGAATGGAATGGAATGGAATGGAATGGAACGGAATGGATTCAACCCCAATGTAATGGAATGGAATGGAATGGAATCATCCCGAATGGAATATAATGGAATCAACCCGAGTGGAATTGAATGGAATGGAATGGAAATAACCTGAATGGAATGGAATGGAATGGAATGGAATCAACGAGAATGGAATCGAATGGAATGGAATGTAGTGAAATGGAATTGAATGGAATGGAATCAAACCGAATGGAATGGAATGGAATGGAATCATCCCGAATGGAATGGAATGGAATCAGATGGAATGTAATGGAATGGAATGGAATAAAACCGAATGGAATGGAATGGAATAGAATGGAATGGAATCAACGCGAATGGAATGGAATGGAATGCAATTGAATGGAATGGAATCAACCCAAAAGGAATGGAATGGAATGGAATGGAATCAACCCGAATGGAATGGAATGGAATAGAATGAAATGGAATAGAATGGAATAGAATCACCCCGAAAGGAATGGAATGGAATGGAATGGAATGGAGTGGAATGGAATGAACCCGAATGGAATGGAATGGCATGGAATGGAATGGAATGGAAACAACCCGATTGGAATGGAATGGAATTGGAATAGAACGGAATGGAATGGATTTAACCCAAATGGAATGGAATGGAATGGAATGGAGTTGAAGGGAATGGAATGGATTGGAATCAACCCAAATGGAATGGAATGGAATGGAATGGAATGGAATAAAGTCACCCCGAAACGAATGGAGTGGAATCCAATGGAACGGAATGGAATGGAATAGAATGATTTGGAATCAACACGAATGTAATGGAATGGAATGGAAAGGAATGGATGTAACACGAATGGAATGGAATGGAATGGAATGGAATGGAATGGAATCAACCCGAATGGAATGGAATGGAATGGAATGGAATGGAATGCAATGGAAAGGAATGGAAAGGAATGGAATGGAGTCAACCTGAAATGAATGGAATGGAATGGAATGGAATGGAATGGAATCAAACAGAATGGAATGGAATGGAATGGAATGGAATGGAATGGAATGGAATCAACCCGATTGGAATGGAATGGAATGGAATGGAATGGAATGGAATGGAATGGCATGCAATGCAATGGAGTTAACCGAAAAGGAATGGAATGGAATGGAGTGGAATGGAATGGAAAAGAATCACCCCGAAAGGAATGGAGTGGAATGGAATGGAACGGAATGGAATGGAATAGAATGATTTGGAATCAACCCGAATGGAATGTAATGGAATGGAATGGAATGGAATGGATGTAACACGAATGGAATGGAATGGAATGGAATGGAATGGAATGGAATCAACCCGAATGGAATGGAATGGAATGGAAAGGAATGGAATGGAATGGAATCAACACGAAAGGAATGGAATACAATGGAATGGAATGGAATGGAACAGAATCGACCCGAAAAGAATGGAATGGAATTGAGTGGAATAGAATGGAATTGAATGGAATGGAATCAACCCGAATGGAATGGAATGGAATGGAATCAACACGAATGGAATAGAATGGAATGGAATCAACCCGAATGGAATATAATGTAATCAACCCGAGTGGAATTGAATGGAATGGAATTGAAAGAAACCGAATGGAATGGAATGGATTGGAATGGAATCAACGAGAATGGAATCGAATGGAATGGAATGGAGTGGAATGGAACTGAATGGAAAGGAATCAACCCGAATGGAATGGAATTGAATGGAATGGAATCCAGCCGAATGGAATGGAATGGAATGGAATGGAATAAAGCCGAATGGAATGGAATGGAATGGAATGGAATGGAATGGAATCAACCCAAATGCAATGGAATGGAATGGAATCAACCCGAATGGAATATAATGTAATCAACCCGAGTGGAATTGAATGGAATGGAATTGAAAGAAACCGAATGGAATGGAATGGATTGGAATGGAATCAACGAGAATGGAATCGAATGGAATGGAATGGAGTGGAATGGAACTGAATGGAAAGGAATCAACCCGAATGGAATGGAATGGAATGGAATGGAATCAAAACGAATGGAATGGAATGGAATGGAATCAAAACGAATGGAATGGAATGGAATAGAAGGGAATGAAATCAAGCTGAATGGAATAGAATGGAATGGAATCATCCCGAATGGAATGGAATGGAATGAAATGGAATGGAATGGAATGGAATGGAATGGAATGGAATAGAATGGAATGGAATAAAACAGAATGGAATGGAATGGAATGGAATGCAATCAACCCGAATGGCATGGAATGGAATGGAATCATCCCGAATGGAATGGAATGGAATGAAATGGAATGGAATGGAATGGAATGGAATAGAATGGAATGGAATAAAACAGAATGGAATGGAATGGAATGGAATGCAATCAACCCGAATAGATTGGAATGGAATGCAATTGAATGGAATGGAATCAACCCGAATGGAATGGAATGGAATGGAATGGAATGTAATCAAAACGAATGGAATGGAATGGAATGGAAATGAATGGAATGGAATCAAGCCGAATGGAATAGAATGGAAGGGAATCATTCCTAATGGAAAGGAATGGAATCAAGTGGAATGGAATGGAATGGAATGGAATAAAACCGAATGGAATGGAATGGAATGGAATGGAATGGAATCAACCCAAATGGAATGGAATGGAATGCAATTGAATGCAATGGAATCAACTCGAATGGAGTGGAATGGATTGGAATGGAATCAACCCGAATGCAATGGAATGGAATGGAATAGAATGAAATTGAATAGAATGGAATAGAATCACCCCGAAAGGAATGGAATGGAATGGAATGGCATGGAATGGAATGGATTGGAATGGAATGAACCCGAATGGAATGGAATGGCATGGAATGGAATGGAATGGAATGGAATGGAATCAACGCAAATGGAATGGAATATAATGGAATGGAATGGAATGGAATCAACACGAATGGCATGGAATCGAACGGAATGGAATGGAATGGAATGGAATGGAATGGAGTGGAATCAACCCGATTGGAATGGAATGGAATGGAATGGAATGGATTTAAACCAAATGGAATGGAATGGAATGGAATGGAGTTGAAGCGAATGGAATGGATTGGAATCAACCCAAATGGAATGGAATGGAATGGAATGGAATGGAATAGAGTCACCCCGAAACGAATGGAGTGGAATCGAATGGAACGGAATGGAATGGAATAGAATGATTTGGAATCAACACGAATGTAATGGAATGGAATGGAAAGGAATGGATGTAACACGAATGGAATGGAATGGAATGGAGTGGAATGGAATCAACCCGAATGGAATGGAATGGAATGGAATGGAATGCAATGGAATGGAATGGAAAGGAATGGAATGGAGTCAACCTGAAATGAATGGAATGGAATGGAATGGAATGGAATCAAACAGAATGGAATGGAATGGAATGGAATGGAATGGAATGGAATGGAATCAACCCGATTGGAATGGAATGGAATGGAATAGAATGGAATGGAATGGAATGGCATGCAATGCAATGGAGTTAACCGAAAAGGAATGGAATGGAATGGAGTGGAATGGAATGGAAAAGAATCACCCCGAAAGGAATGGAGTGGAATGAAATGGAACGGAATGGAATGGAATAGAATGATTTGGAATCAACCCGAATGGAATGTAATGGAATGGAATGGAATGGAATGGATGTAACACGAATGGAATGGAATGGAATGGAATGGAATGGAATCAACCCGAATGGAATGGAATGGAATGGAAAGGAATGGAATGGAATGGAATCAACACGAAAGGAATGGAATACAATGGAATGGAATGGAATGGAACAGAATCGACCCGAAAAGAATGGAATGGAATTGAGTGGAATAGAATGGAATTGAATGGAATGGAATCAACCCGATTGGAATGGAATGGAATGGAATCAACACGAATGGAATAGAATGGAATGGAATGGGATGGAATGGAATTGAATGGAATGGAATCCAGCCGAATGGAATGGAATGGAATGGAATAAAGCCAAATGGAATGGAACGGAATGGAATGGAATGGAATGGATTGGAATGGAATGAACCCGAATGGAATGGAATGGCATGGAATGGAATGGAATGGAATGGAATGGAATCAACCCAAATGGATTGGAATACAATGGAATGGAATGGAAAGGAATCAACACGAATGGCATGGAATCGAACGGAATGGAATGGAATGGAATGGAATGGAATGGAATGGAATGGAATGGAATGGAGTGGAATCAACCCGATTGCAATGTAATGAAATGGAATGGAATGGAATGGAGTTAAGACAAATGGAATGGAATGGAATGGAATGGAGTGGAAGGGAATGGAATAGAATGGAATCAACCCGAATGGAATGGAATGCAATGGAATGGAATGGAATGGAATGGAATAGAATCACCCGAAAGGAATGGAGTGGAATGGAATGGAACGGAATGGAATGGAATAGAAAGATTTGGAATCAACCCGAATGGAATGGAATGGAATGGAATGGAATGGATGTAACACGAATGGAATGGAATGGAATGGAATGGAATGGAATGGAATCAACCCGAATGGAATGGAAAGGAATGGAATGGAATGGAATGGAATGGAATGGAATGGAGTCAACCTGTAAGCAATGGAATGGAATGGAATGAAATGGAATGGAATGCAATGGAAACAAATCGAATGGAATGGAATGGAATGGAATGGAATCAACCCGATTGGAATGGAATGGAATGGAATGGAATGGATTGGAATGCAATGGAGTCAACCTCGAAGGAATGGAATGGAATGGAATGGAGTCAACCTGAAAGGAATGGAATGGAATGGAATGGAATGGAATGGAAACAAATCGAATGGAATGGAAAGGAATGGAATGGAATGGAACTGAAACAACCGGAAAGGAATGCAATGGAATGGAATGGAATGGAATGGAATGGAATGGAATCAACCCGAATGGAAAGTAATGCAATGGAATCAACCGAATGGAATGGAATGGAATGGAATGGAATGGAATGGAATGGAATATAATGATTTGGAATCAACACGAATGGAATGGAATGGAATGGAATGGATGTAACACGAATGAAATGGAATGGAATGGAATGGAATCAACCAGAATGGAAGGAAATGGAATGGAATGGAATGGAATCAACCCGAATGGAATGGAATGGAATGCAAATGAATGGAATGGAATCAACACGAATGGAATGGAAGGGAATTGAATGGAAGGGAATGGAATGGAATCAACACGAATGGAATGGAATGGAATAGAATGAAATGGAATAGAATGGAATAGAATCACCCCGAAAGGAATGGAATGGAATGGAATGGAATGGAATGGAATGGAATTGAGTCAACCCGAATGGAATGGAATGGCATGGAATGGAATGGAATGGAATGGAATGGAATGGAATCAACCCAAATGGAATGGAATGGAATGGAATGGAATGGAATGGAATCAACACGAATGGAATGGAATGGAATGGATGTAACACGAATGGAATGGAATGGAATGGAATGGAATCAACCCGAATGGAATGGAATGGAAAGGAATGGAATGGAATGGAATCAACACGAAAGGAAAGGAATGCAATGGAATGGAATGGAATGGAACAGAATCGACCCGAAAAGAATGGAATGGAATTGAATGGAATGGAATGGAATGGAATGGAATGGAATGGAATGGAATGGAATGGAATCATCCCGAATGGAATTAAATGGAATGAAATGGAATGGAATGGAATGGAATGGAATGGAATGGAATGCAATGGAAAGGAATGGAATGGAATCAATTAGAATGGAATGGAATGGAATTGAATGGAATGGAATGGAATGGAATCAACCCGATTGGAACGGAATGGAATGGAATGGAATGGAATGGAATGGAATGGAATGCAATGCAATGGAGTTAACCCAAATGGAATGGAATGGAAAGGAGTGGAATGGAATGGAATGGAATGGAATCACCCCGAATGGAATGGAATGGAATGGAATGGAATGGAATAGAATCACACCGAAAGGAATGGAGTGGAATGGAATGGAACGGAATGGCATGGAATAGAATGATTTGGAATCAACCCGAATGGAATGGAATGGAATGGAATGGAATGGATGTAACACGAATGGAATGGAATGGAATGGAATGGAATGGAATGGAATGGAATCAACCCGAATGGAATGGAATGGAATGGAAAGGAATGGAATGGAATGGAATCAACACGAAAGGAATGGAATGCAATGGAATGGAATGGAATGGAACAGAATCGACCCGAAAAGAATGGAATGGAATTGAATGGAATGGAATGGAATGGAATGGAATGGAATCAAAACGAATGGAATGGAATGGAATGGAATCAACCCGAATGTAATGGAATGGAAAGGAATGGAATGGAATGGAATCAATACGAAAGGAATGGAAAGGAATGGAATGGAATGGAATGGAATCACCCCGAATGGAATGGAATGGAATGGAATCACCCCGAATGGAATGCAATGGAATCAAATGGAAAGGAATGGAATAAAACCGAATGGAATTTAATGGAATGGAATGGAATGGAAGCAACCCGAATGGAATGGAATGGAATGCAACTGAATGGAATGGAATCAACCCGAATGGAATGGAATGGTACGGAATGGAATGTAAAGGAATAGAATCACCCCGAAAGGAATGCAGTGGAATGGGATGGAACGGAATGGAATGGAATAGAATGATTTGGAATCAACCTGAATGGAATGGAATGGAATGGAATGGAATGGATATAACACGAATGGAATGGAATGGAATGGAATGGAATCAACCCGAATGGAATGGAATGGAATGGAATGGTATGGAATGGAATGCAACGGAGTCAACCTGAAAGGAATGGAATGGAATGGAATGGAATGGAATGGAATGGAATGGAATGGAATGGAATGCAATCAATCCGAATGGAATGGAATGGAATGGAATGGATTGGAATCAACCCGAATGGAATGGAATGGAACGGAGTCAACCTGAAAGGAATGCAATGGAATGGAATGGAATGGAATGGAATGGAAACAATCCGAATGGAATGGAATGGAATGGAATGGAATGGAATGGAATGGAATCAACACGAAAGGAATGGGATGGAGTGGAATGGAATCAACCACAATAGAATATAATGGAATCAACCCGAGTGGAATTGAATGGAATGGAATGGAAATAACACGAATGGAATGGAATGTAATGGAATGGAATCAACCCGATTGGAATATAATGGAATCAATCCGAGTGAAATTGAATGGAATGGAATGGAAATAACCCGAATGGAATGGAATGTAATGGAATGGAATCAACGAGAATTGAATCGAATGGAATGGAATGGAGTGGAATGGAATTGAATGGAATGGAATCAACCCGAATGGAATGGAATGGAATGGAATGGAATCAAAACGAATGGAATGGAATGGAATGGAATGGAAAGGAATTGAATCAAGCCGAATGGAATGGAATGGAATGGAATCATCCCGAATGGAAAGGAATGGAATGAAATGGAATGGAATGGAATGGAATGGAATGGAATGGAATGGAATGGAATGGAATGGAATGGAATCAATTAGAATGGAATGGAATGGAATGGAATGGAATGGAATCAACCCGATTGGAATGGAATGGAATGGAATGGAATGGAATGGAATGGAATGGAATGGAATGCAATGCAATGGAGTTAACCCAAATGGAATGGAATGGAATGGAGTGGAATGGAATGGAATGGAATGGAATCACCCCGAATGGAATGGAATTGAATGGAATGGAATGGAATGGAATGGAATAGAATCACCCCGAAAGGAATGGAGTGGAATGGAATGGAACGGAATGGAATGGAATAGAATGATTTGGAATCAACCCGAATGGAATGGAATGGAATGGAATGGATGTAACACGAATGGAATGGAATGGAAACTAATGGAATGGAATCAACCCGAATGGAATAAACCGAATGGAATGGATTGGAAAGGAATGGAATCAACCCAAATGAAATATAATGGAATCAACCCGAGTGTAATTGAATGGAATGGAATGGAAATAACACGAATGCAATGGAATGGAATGGAATGGAATGGAATCAATGAGAATGGAATCGAATGGAATGGAATTGAGTGGAATGGAATTGAATGGAATGGAATCAACCCGAATGGAATGGAATGGAATCGAATCGAATCAAAACGAATGGAATGTAATGGAATGGAAAGGAATGGAATGGAATCAAGCAGAATGGAATGGAATGGAATGGAATCATCCCGAATGGAATGGAATGGAATGGAATGGAATGGAATGGAATCAACCGGAATATAATGTAATGTAATGTAACGGATTGGAATGGAATGGAATGGAATCAACTCGAATGGCATGGAATGGAATGGAATGGAATGTCATGGCATGGAATGGAATAGAATCAACCCGAAAAGATTGGAATGGAATGCAATGGAATCGAATGGAATCAACCCGAATGGAGTGCAATGCAATGGAATGGAATGGAATGGAATGGAATGGAATGGAATCAACACGAAAGGAATGGAATGTAATGGAATGGAATGGAATGGAAAAGAATCGACCCGAAAGGAATGGAATGGAATGGAATGTAGTGGAATGGAAACAACACGAATGGCATGGAATGGAATGGAATGGAATGGAATCAACCCGAATGGAATGGAATGCAATGGAATCAACACGTATGGAATGGAATGGAATGCATTGGAATGGAATGGACTGGAATCAACCCGAATGGAAAGGAATAGAATGGAATGGAATGGCATCATCCCGAATGGAATGGAATGGAATGGAATGGAAAGGAAACGAATGGATTCAACCCGAATTGAATGGAATGGAAGGGAATGGAATGGAATGGAATCAACCCGAAAGGAAGGGAATGGAATAGAATGGAATGGAATAGAATCAACCCGAATGGAATGGAATGGATTGGAATGGAATCAAATGGAATGGAATCAACCCGAATGGAATGGAATGGAAAGGAATGGAATGGAATGGAACGGAAAGGAATGGAATGGAATGGAGTAAACCCGAATGGAATGGAGTGGAACGGAATGGAATGGAATGGAATGGAATGGAATGGAATGGAATGGAATCAACGCGAATGGAATGGAATGGAATAGAATGGAATGGAATGGAATGGAATGGAATCAACACAAATGGAATGGAATGGAATGGAATGGAATGGAATGCAATTGAATGGAATCAACCGGAATGGAATGGAAAGGAATGGAATCAACTCGAATGGAATGGAATGGAGGGGAATGGAAGGGAATGGAATCAACCCGATTGGAATGTAATGTAATGGAATGGAATGGAATGGCATGGAATTAACACAAATGGAATGGAATGGAATGGAATTGAATGCAATGCAATGGAATCAACCCGAATGGAATGGAATGGAATGGAATGGAATGGAATGGAATGGAATGGAATAGAATCACCCCGAAAGGAATGGAGTGCAATGGAATGGAACGGAATGGAATGGAATGGAATGATTTGGAATCAACCCGAATGGTATGGAACGGAATGGAATTGATTGGAGTGGATTCAACCTGAATGGAATACAGTGGAATGGAATGGCATGGAATGGAATGGAATGGAATGGAATGGAATGCAATGGGGTAAACCCAAATGGAATGGAATGGAATGGAATGGAATGGAATGGAATGGAATGCAATGGAATCAACCCAAATGGAATGGAATGGAATAGAATGGAATGGAATTTAATGGAATACAATCACCCCGAAAGGAATGGAGTGGAATGGAATGGAACTGAATGGAATAGAATGGAATGATTTGGAATCACCCCGAAAGGAATGGAATGGAATGGAATGGAATGGATTGGATTCAACCTCAATGGAATAGAATGGAATGGAATGGCATGGAATGGAATGGAATGAAATGGAATGGAATGGAATGGAATGGAATGGAATGGAATCAACCCGAATGGAATGGAATGTAATAGAATGGAATGGAGTGGAGTGGAATCAACCCAAAAGGAATAGAATGGAATGGAATGGCATGGAATGGAATGGAATGGAATGGAATGGAATGGAATGGAATGGAATGGAATCAAACCGAATGGAATGGAATGGAATGCAATGGAATGGAATGGAATGGAAACAAACGAAATGGAATGGAATGGAATGCAATTGAATGGAATGGAATGGAACAGAATCAACCCGAAAGGAATGGAATGGAATGGAATGGAATGGAATGGAATGGAATCAACCTGAATGGAATGGAATGGAAAGGAGTCAACGCGAATGGAATGGTATGGAATTGAATGGAATGGAATCAACCCGAAAGGAATGGAATGGAATAGAATGGAATCAACCCGAATGAAATGGAATTTAATGGAATGGAATCAACTCGAATGGCCTGGAATGGAACGGAATGGCATGACAAGGCATGGAAAGGAATGGAATCAACCCGAACGGAATGGAATGGAATGCATTGGAATGGAATGGAATCAACCCGAATGCAGTGGAATGCAATGGAATGGAATGGAATGGAATGGAACGGAATGGAATCAACACGAAAGGAATGGAATGCAATGGAATGGAATGAAATGGAGTAGAATGGAACCAAAAGGAATGGAATGGTATGGAATGGAATGGAATCATCCCGAATGGAATGGAATGGAATGGAATGGAATCAACACGAATGGAATGGAATGGAATGGAATGGAATGGAATGGAATGGAATGGAATCAACCCGAAAGGAAGGGAATGGAATGGAAGGGAATGGAATCAACCCGATTGGAATGAAATGGAATGGAATGGAATGGAATGGAGTTAACCCAAATGGAATGGAAGGGAATGGAATGGAGTGGAAGGGAATGGAATGGAATGGAATCAACCCAAATGGAATGGAATGGAATGGAATGGAATGGAATAGAATCACCCCGAAAGTAATGGAGTGGAATGGAATGGAACGGAATGGAATGGAATAGAATGATTTGGAATCAATATGAATGGAATGGATTGGAATGGATGTAAAACGAATGGAATGGAATGGAATGGAAACAACCCGAATGGAATGGAATGGAAAGGAATGGAATGGAATGGAATCAATCCGAATGGAATGGAAAGGAATGGAATGGAATGGAATGGAATGGAATGGAGTCAACCGGAATGGAAAGGAATGGAATGGAGTGGAATCAAACGGAATGGAATGGAATGGAATGGAATGGAATGGAATGGAATCAACCCGAATGGAATGGAATGGAATCATCCCGAATGGAATGGAATGGAATCAAATGGAATGGAATGGAATAAAACCGAATGGAATTGAATGGAATGGAATGGAATGGAATCAACCCGAATGGAATGGAATGCTATGGAATGGAATGGAATGGAATAGAATCACCCCGAAAGGAATGGAGTGGAATGGAATGGAACGGAATGGAATGGAATAGAATGATTTTGAAACAACCTGAATGGAATGGAATGGAATGGAATGGAATCAACCCGAATGGAATGGAATGGCATGGAATGGAATGGAATGGAATGGAATGGAATGGAATGGAATCAACCCAAATGGAATGGAATGGCATGGAATGGAATGGAATGGTATGGAATAGAATGTAATGGAATAGAATCACCCCGAAAGGAATGGAGTGGAATGGAATGGAACGGAATGGAATGGAATGGAGTCAACCTGAAAGGAATGGAATGGAATGGAATGGAATGGAATGGAATGCAATCAATCCGAATGGAATGGAATGGAATGGAATGGAATGGATTGGAATCAACCCGAATGGAATGGAATGGAACGGAGTCAACCTGAAAGGAATGGAATGGAATGGAATGGAATCAATCCGAATGGAATGGAATGGAATGGAATGGAATGGAATAGAATGGAATGGAATAAAACAGAATGGAATGGAATGGAATGGAATGCAATCAACCCGAATGGATTGGAATGGAATGCAATTGAATGGAATGGAATCAACCCGAATGGAAAGGAATGGGATGGAATGGAATGGAATGGAATGGAATCAAGTCATATGTAATGGAATGGAATGGAATGGAAGCAACACGAATGGAATGTACTGGAATGGAATGGAATGGAATGGAATCAACCCGAATGGAATGGAATGGAATGGAATGGAATGGAATGGAATGGAATGGACTGGAATGCAATCAACCCGAATGGAATGGAATGGAATGGAATGGAATGGAATCAACCCGAATGGAACGGAATGCAATGGAATGGAATGGAATCAAAACGAATGGAATGGAATGGAATGGAATCAACCCGAATGGAATGGAAGGGAAAGGAATGGAATGGAATGGAATGGAATGGAATGGAATCAATCTGAATGGAATGGAAAGGAATGGAATGGAGTCAACCCGAATGGAAAGGAATGGAATGGAATGGAATCAACCCGAATGGAATGGAACGGTATGGAATGGAATGGAGTCAACCCGAGAGGAATGGAACGGAATGGAATGGAATGGAATGGAATGGAATGGAATGGAATGGAATGGAATGGAATCATTCCGAATGGAATGGAATGGAATGGAATGGAATGGAATGGAATGGAATCAACGGGAATATAATGGAATGGAATGGAATGGAATGGAATGGTATTGAATGGAATGGAGTGGAATGGAATCAACACGAATGGAATGGAATGGAATGGAATCAACCTGAATGAAATGGAATGGAAAGGAATGAAATGGAATGGAATGGAATGGAATCAATCCGAATGGAATGCAATGGAATGGAAAGGAATGGAATGGAATGGAATGAAATGGAATGGAATGGAATGGAATTAACGCAAATGGAAAGGAATGGAATGGAATGGAATCAACACGAATGGAATGGAATGGAATGGAATGGAATCAACCAGAATGGAATGGAATGGAATAGAATGAAATGGAGTAGAATGGAATAGAATCACCACGAAAGGAATGGAATGGAATGGAATGGAATGGAGTGGAATGGAATAAACCCGAATGGAATGGAATGGAATGGAATGGAATAGAATGGTATGGAATCAACCCAAATGGAATGGAATGGAATGGAAAGAATCAAAACCAATGGAATGGAATGGAATGGAAAGGAATGGAATGGAATCAATCCGAATGGAATGGAATGGAATGGAATCAACCCGAATGGAATGGAATGGAATGGAATGGAATGGATGTAACACGAATGGAATGGTATGAAATGGAATGGAATGGAATGGTATGAAATGGAATGGAATGGAATGGAATGGAATGGAATGGAATGGATTCAACCCGAGTGGAATGGAATGGAATGGAACGGAATGCAATGGAATGGAGTCAACCCGAAAGGAGTGGAACGGAATGGAAAGGAATGGAATGGAATGGAATGGAATCAATCCGAATGGAATGGATTGGCATGGAATGGAATGGAATGGAATGGAATGGAATGGAATCAACCTGAATGGAATGGAATGGAATGCAAATGAATGGAATGGAATCAACACGAATGGAATGGAAGGGAATTGAATGGAAGGGAATGGAATGGAATCAACACGAATGGAATGGAATGGAATAGAATGAAATGGAATAGAATGGAATAGAATCACCCCGAAAGGAATGGAATGGAATGGAATGGAATGGAATGGAATGGAATGGAATTGAGTCAACCCGAATGGAATGGAATGGCATGGAATGGAATGGAATGGAATGGAATGGAATGGAATCAACCCAAATGGAATGGAATGGAATGGAATGGAATGGAATGGAATCAACACGAATGGAATGGAATGGAATGGATGTAACACGAATGGAATGGAATGGAATGGAATGGAATCAACCCGAATGGAATGGAATGGAAAGGAATGGAATGGAATGGAATCAACACGAAAGGAATGGAATGCAATGGAATGGAATGGAATGGAACAGAATCGACCCGAAAAGAATGGAATGGAATTGAATGGAATGGAATGGAATGGAATGGAATGGAATGGAATGGAATCATCCCGAATGGAATGGAATGGAATGAAATGGAATGGAATGGAATGGAATGGAATGGAATGGAATGCAATGGAAAGGAATGGAATGGAATCAATTAGAATGGAATGGAATGGAATTGAATGGAATGGAATGGAATGGAATCAACCCGATTGGAACGGAATGGAATGGAATGGAATGGAATGGAATGGAATGCAATGCAATGGAGTTAACCCAAATGGAATGGAATGGAAAGGAGTGGAATGGAATGGAATGGAATGGAATCACCCCGAATGGAATGGAATGGAATGGAATAGAATCACACCGAAAGGAATGGAGTGGAATGGAATGGAACGGAATGGCATGGAATAGAATGATTTGGAATCAACCCGAATGGAATGGAATGGAATGGAATGGAATGGATGTAACACGAATGGAATGGAATGGAATGGAATGGAATGGAATGGAATCAACCCGAATGGAATGGAATGGAATGGAAAGGAATGGAATGGAATGGAATCAACACGAAAGGAATGGAATGCAATGGAATGGAATGGAATGGAACACAATCGACCCGAAAAGAATGGAATGGAATTGAATGGAATGGAATGGAATGGAATGGAATGGAATCAAAACGAATGGAATGGAATGGAATGGAAACAACCCGAATGGAATGGAATGGAAAGGAATGGAATGGAATGGAATCAATCCGAATGGAATGGAAAGGAATGGAATGGAATGGAATGGAATGGAGTCAACCCGAATGGAAAGGAATGGAATGGAATGGAATCAACCGGAATGGAATGGAATGGAATAGAATGGAATGGAATGGAATGGAATCAACCCGAATGGAATGGAATGGAATGGAGCAAACCCGAATGGAATGGAATGGAATGGAATGGAGTGGAATGGAATGGAATGGAAACAACCCGAATGGAATGGAATTGAATAGAATGGAATGGAATGGAATGGAATGGAATGGAATGGAATGGAATGCAATGCAATGGAGTTAACCCAAATGGAATGGAAAGGAATGGAGTGGAATGGAATGGAATGGAATGGAATCACCCCGAATGGAATGGAATGGAATGGAATGGAATGGAATGGAATAGAATCACCCTGAAAGGAATGGAGTGGAATGGAATGCAACGGAATGGAATGGAATAGAATGATTTGGAATCAACCCGAATGGAATGGAATGGAATGGAATGGAATGGAATGGATGTAACACGAATGGAATAGAATGGAATGGAATGGAATCAACCCGAATGGAATGGAATGGAATGGAAAGGAATGGAATGGAATGGAATCAACACGAAAGGAATGGAATGCAATGGAATGGAATGGAATGGAACAGAATCGACCCGAAAAGAATGGAATGGAATTGAATGGAATGGAATGGAATGGAATGGAATGGAATCAAAACGAATGTAATGGAATGGAATGGAATCAACCCGAATGGAATGGAATGGAAAGGAATGGAATGGAATGGAATCAATACGAAAGGAATGGAAAGGAATGGAATGGAATGGAATGGAATCACCCCGAATGGAATGGAATGGAATGGAATCATCCCGAATGGAATGGAATGGAATCAAATGGAAAGGAATGGAATAAAACCGAATGGAATTTAATGGAATGGAATGGAATGGAAGCAACCCGAATGGAATGGAATGGAATGCAACTGAATGGAATGGAATCAACCCGAATGGAATGGAATGGTATGGAATGGAATGTAAAGGAATAGAATCACCCCGAAAGGAATGCAGTGGAATGGGATGGAACGGAATGGAAAGGAATAGAATGATTTGGAATCAACCTGAATGGAATGGAATGGAATGGAATGGAATGGAATGGATATAACAACAATGGAATGGAATGGAATGGAATGGAATCAACCCGAATGGAATGGAATGGAATGGTATGGAATGGAATGCAACGGAGTCAACCTGAAAGGAATGGAATGGAATGGAATGGAATGGAATGGAATGGAATGCAATCAATCCGAATGGAATGGAATGGAATGGAATGGATTGGAATCAACCCGAATGGAATGGAATGGAACGGAGTCAACCTGAAAGGAATGCAATTGAATGGAATGGAATGGAATGGAATGGAATCAATCCGAATGGAATGGAATGGAATGGAATGGAATGGAATGGAATCAACACGAAAGGAATGGGATGGAATGGAATGGAATCAACCACAATAGAATATAATGGAATCAACCCGAGTGGAATTGAATGGAATGGAATGGAAATAACACGAATGGAATGGAATGTAATGGAATGGAATCAACCCGATTGGAATATAATGGAATCAATCCGAGTGAAATTGAATGGAATGGAATGGAAATAACCCGAATGGAATGGAATGTAATGGAATGGAATCAACGAGAATTGAATCGAATGGAATGGAATGGAGTGGAATGGAATTGAATGGAATGGAATCAACCCGAATGGAATGGAATGGAATGGAATGGAATCAAAACGAATGGAATGGAATGGAATGGAATGGAAAGGAATTGAATCAAGCCGAATGGAATGGAATGGAATGGAATCATCCCGAATGGAAAGGAATGGAATGAAATGGAATGGAATGGAATGGAATGGAATGGAATGGAATGGAATGGAATCAATTAGAATGGAATGGAATGGAATGGAATGGAATGGAATCAACCCGATTGGAATGGAATGGAATGGAATGGAATGGAATGGAATGGAATGCAATGCAATGGAGTTAACCCAAATGGAATGGAATGGAATGGGTGTGGAATGGAATGGAATGGAATGGAATCACCCCGAATGGAATGGAATTGAATGGAATGGAATGGAATGGAATGGAATAGAATCACCCCGAAAGGAATGGAGTGGAATGGAATGGAACGGAATGGAATGGAATAGAATGATTTGGAATCAACCCGAATGGAATGGAATGGAATGGAATGGAATGGATGTAACACGAATGGAATGGAATGGAAACTAATGGAATGGAATCAACCCGAATGGAATAAACCGAATGGAATGGATTGGAAAGGAATGGAATCAACCCAAATGAAATATAATGGAATCAACCCGAGTGTAATTGAATGGAATGGAATGGAAATAACACGAATGCAATGGAATGGAATGGAATGGAATGGAATCAATGAGAATGGAATCGAATGGAATGGAATTGAGTGGAATGGAATTGAATGGAATGGAATCAACCCGAATGGAATGGAATGGAATCGAATCGAATCAAAACGAATGGAATGTAATGGAATGGAAAGGAATGGAATGGAATCAAGCAGAATGGAATGGAATGGAATGGAATCATCCCGAATGGAATGGAATGGAATGGAATGGAATGGAATGGAATGGAATGGAATGGAATGGAATCAACCGGAATATAATGTAATGTAATGTAACGGATTGGAATGGAATGGAATGGAATCAACTCGAATGGCATGGAATGGAATGGAATGGAATGTCATGGCATGGAATGGAATAGAATCAACCCGAAAAGATTGGAATGGAATGCAATGGAATCGAATGGAATCAACCCGAATGGAGTGCAATGCAATGGAATGGAATGGAATGGAATGGAATGGAATGGAATCAACACGAAAGGAATGGAATGCAATGGAATGGAATGGAATGGAAAAGAATCGACCCGAAAGGAATGGAATGGAATGGAATGTAGTGGAATGGAAACAACACGAATGGCATGGAATGGAATGGAATGGAATGGAATCAACCCGAATGGAATGGAATGCAATGGAATCAACACGTATGGAATGGAATGGAATGCATTGGAATGGAATGGACTGGAATCAACCCGAATGGAAAGGAATAGAATGGAATGGAATGGCATCATCCCGAATGGAATGGAATGGAATGGAATGGAAAGGAAACGAATGGATTCAACCCGAATTGAATGGAATGGAAGGGAATGGAATGGAATGGAATCAACCCGAATGGAAGGGAATGGAATAGAATGGAATGGAATAGAATCAACCCGAATGGAATGGAATGGATTGGAATGGAATCAAATGGAATGGAATCAACCCGAATGGAATGGAATGGAAAGGAATGGAATGGAATGGAACGGAAAGGAATGGAATGGAATGGAGTAAACCCGAATGGAATGGAGTGGAACGGAATGGAATGGAATGGAATGGAATGGAATGGAATGGAATCAACGCGAATGGAATGGAATGGAATAGAATGGAATGGAATGGAATGGAATGGAATCAACACAAATGGAATGGAATGGAATGGAATGGAATGGAATGCAATTGAATGGAATCAACCGGAATGGAATGGAAAGGAATGGAATCAACTCAAATGGAATGGAATGGAGGGGAATGGAAGGGAATGGAATCAACCCGATTGGAATGTAATGTAATGGAATGGAATGGAATGGCATGGAATTAACACAAATGGAATGGAATGGAATGGAATTGAATGCAATGCAATGGAATCAACCCGAATGGAATGGAATGGAATGGAATGGAATGGAATGGAATGGAATGGAATGGAATAGAATCACCCCGAAAGGAATGGAGTGCAATGGAATGGAACGGAATGGAATGGAATGGAATGATTTGGAATCAACCCGAATGGTATGGAACGGAATGGAATTGATTGGAGTGGATTCAACCTGAATGGAATACAGTGGAATGGAATGGCATGGAATGGAATGGAATGGAATGGAATGGAATGCAATGGGGTAAACCCAAATGGAATGGAATGGAATGGAATGGAATGGAATGGAATGCAATGGAATCAACCCAAATGGAATGGAATGGAATAGAATGGAATGGAATTTAATGGAATACAATCACCCCGAAAGGAATGGAGTGGAATGGAATGGAACTGAATGGAATGGAATGGAATGATTTGGAATCACCCCGAAAGGAATGGAATGGAATGGAATGGAATGGATTGGATTCAACCTCAATGGAATAGAATGGAATGGAATGGCATGGAATGGAATGGAATGAAATGGAATGGAATGGAATGGAATGGAATGGAATGGAATCAACCCGAATGGAATGGAATGTAATAGAATGGAATGGAGTGGAGTGGAATCAACCCAAAAGGAATAGAATGGAATGGAATGGCATGGAATGGAATGGAATGGAATGGAATGGAATGGAATGGAATGGAATGGAATGGAATCAAACCGAATGGAATGGAATGGAATGCAATGGAATGGAATGGAATGGAAACAAACGAAATGGAATGGAATGGAATGCAATTGAATGGAATGGAATGGAACAGAATCAACCCGAAAGGAATGGAATGGAATGGAATGGAATGGAATGGAATGGAATGGAATCAACCTGAATGGAATGGAATGGAAAGGAGTCAACGCGAATGGAATGGTATGGAATTGAATGGAATGGAATCAACCCGAAAGGAATGGAATGGAATGGAATGGAATCAACCCGAATGAAATGGAATTTAATGGAATGGAATCAACTCGAATGGCCTGGAATGGAACGGAATGGCATGACAAGGCATGGAAAGGAATGGAATCAACCCGAACGGAATGGAATGGAATGCATTGGAATGGAATGGAATCAACCCGAATGCAGTGGAATGCAATGGAATGGAATGGAATGGAATGGAACGGAATGGAATCAACACGAAAGGAATGGAATGCAATGGAATGGAATGAAATGGAGTAGAATGGAACCAAAAGGAATGGAATGGTATGGAATGGAATGGAATGGAATGGAATCATCCCGAATGGAATGGAATGGAATGGAATGGAATCAACACGAATGGAATGGAATGGAATGGAATGGAATGGAATGGAATGGAATGGAATCAACCCGAAAGGAAGGGAATGGAATGGAAGGGAATGGAATCAACCCGATTGGAATGAAATGGAATGGAATGGAATGGAATGGAGTTAACCCAAATGGAATGGAAGGGAATGGAATGGAGTGGAAGGGAATGGAATGGAATGGAATCAACCCAAATGGAATGGAATGGAATGGAATGGAATGGAATAGAATCACCCCGAAAGTAATGGAGTGGAATGGAATGGAACGGAATGGAATGGAATAGAATGATTTGGAATCAATATGAATGGAATGGATTGGAATGGATGTAAAACGAATGGAATGGAATGGAATGGAAACAACCCGAATGGAATGGAATGGAAAGGAATGGAATGGAATGGAATCAATCCGAATGGAATGGAAAGGAATGGAATGGAATGGAATGGAATGGAATGGAGTCAACCGGAATGGAAAGGAATGGAATGGAGTGGAATCAAACGGAATGGAATGGAATGGAATGGAATGGAATGGAATGGAATGGAATCAACCCGAATGGAATGGAATGGAATCATCCCGAATGGAATGGAATGGAATCAAATGGAATGGAATGGAATAAAACCGAATGGAATTGAATGGAATGGAATGGAATGGAATCAACCCGAATGGAATGGAATGCTATGGAATGGAATGGAATGGAATAGAATCACCCCGAAAGGAATGGAGTGGAATGGAATGGAACGGAATGGAATGGAATAGAATGATTTTGAAACAACCTGAATGGAATGCAATGGAATGGAATGGAATCAACCCGAATGGAATGGAATGGCATGGAATGGAATGGAATGGAATGGAATGGAATGGAATGGAATCAACCCAAATGGAATGGAATGGCATGGAATGGAATGGAATGGTATGGAATAGAATGTAACGGAATAGAATCACCCCGAAAGGAATGGAGTGGAATGGAATGGAACGGAATGGAATGGAATGGAGTCAACCTGAAAGGAATGGAATGGAATGGAATGGAATGGAATGGAATGCAATCAATCCGAATGGAATGGAATGGAATGGAATGGATTGGAATCAACCCGAATGGAATGGAATGGAACGGAGTCAACCTGAAAGGAATGGAATGGAATGGAATGGAATCAATCCGAATGGAATGGAATGGAATGGAATGGAATGGAATAGAATGGAATGGAATAAAACAGAATGGAATGGAATGGAATGGAATGCAATCAACCCGAATGGATTGGAATGGAATGCAATTGAATGGAATGGAATCAACCCGAATGGAAAGGAATGGGATGGAATGGAATGGAATGGAATGGAATCAAGTCATATGTAATGGAATGGAATGGAATGGAAGCAACACGAATGGAATGTACTGGAATGGAATGGAATGGAATGGAATCAACCCGAATGGAATGGAATGGAATGGAATGGAATGGAATGGAATGGAATGGAATGGACTGGAATGCAATCAACCCGAATGGAATGGAATGGAATGGAATGGAATGGAATGGAATGGAATCAACCCGAATGGAACGGAATGCAATGGAATGGAATGGAATCAAAACGAATGGAATGGAATGGAATGGAATCAACCCGAATGGAATGGAAGGGAAAGGAATGGAATGGAATGGAATGGAATGGAATGGAATCAATCTGAATGGAATGGAAAGGAATGGAATGGAGTCAACCCGAATGGAAAGGAATGGAATGGAATGGAATCAACCCGAATGGAATGGAACGGTATGGAATGGAATGGAGTCAACCCGAGAGGAATGGAACGGAATGGAATGGAATGGAATGGAATGGAATGGAATGGAATCATTCCGAATGGAATGGAATGGAATGGAATGGAATGGAATGGAATGGAATGGAATCAACGGGAATATAATGGAATGGAATGGAATGGAATGGTATTGAATGGAATGGAGTGGAATGGAATCAACACGAATGGAATGGAATGGAATGGAATCAACCTGAATGAAATGGAATGGAAAGGAATGAAATGGAATGGAATGGAATGGAATCAATCCGAATGGAATGCAATGGAATGGAAAGGAATGGAATGGAATGGAATGAAATGGAATGGAATGGAATGGAATTAACGCAAATGGAAAGGAATGGAATGGAATGGAATCAACACGAATGGAATGGAATGGAATGGAATGGAATGGAATCAACCAGAATGGAATGGAATGGAATAGAATGAAATGGAGTAGAATGGAATAGAATCACCACGAAAGGAATGGAATGGAATGGAATGGAATGGAGTGGAATGGAATAAACCCGAATGGAATGGAATGGAATGGAATGGAATAGAATGGTATGGAATCAACCCAAATGGAATGGAATGGAATGGAAAGAATCAAAACCAATGGAATGGAATGGAATGGAAAGGAATGGAATGGAATCAATCCGAATGGAATGGAATGGAATGGAATCAACCCGAATGGAATGGAATGGAATGGAATGGAATGGATGTAACACGAATGGAATGGTATGAAATGGAATGGAATGGAATGGTATGAAATGGAATGGAATGGAATGGAATGGAATGGAATGGAATGGATTCAACCCGAGTGGAATGGAATGGAATGGAACGGAATGCAATGGAATGGAGTCAACCCGAAAGGAGTGGAACGGAATGAAAAGGAATGGAATGGAATGGAATGGAATCAATCCGAATGGAATGGATTGGCATGGAATGGAATGGAATGGAATGGAATGGAATGGAATGGAATCAACCTGAATGGAATGGGATGGAATGGATTGGAATCAACCCAAATGAAATATAATGGAAACAACCCGAGTGGAATTGAATGGAATGGAATGGAAATAACCCGAATGGAACGGAATGGAATGGAATGGAATCAACGAGAATGGAATCACATGGAATGGAATGGAGAGGAATGTAATTGAATGGAATGGAATGGAGTGGAATCAACGAGAATGGAATCACATGGAATGGAACGGAGAGGAATGTAATTGAATGGAATGGAATCAACCCGAATGGAGTGGAATGCAATGGAATGGAATGGAATGGAATGGAATGGAACGGAATGCAATGGAATCAACACGAAAGGAATGGAATGCAATGGAATGGAATGGAAGGGAATAGAATCGACCCGAAAGGAATGGAATGGAATGGAATGGAATGGAATAGAATCAACCCAAATGGAATGGAATGGAACCAACACGAATGGAATCGAATGGAATGGGATGCAATGGAATGGAATCAACCCGAATGGAATGGAAAGGAATGGAATCAACCCGAATGGAATGGAATGGAGGGGAATGGAAGGGAGTGGAATCAACCCGAATGGAAGGGAATGGAGTGGAATGGAACGGAAAGGAATTGAATCAACACGAATGGAATGGAACGCAATGGAATGCAATGGAATGGAGTGGATTCAACACGAATGCAATGAAATGGAATGCAATGGAATGGAATGGAATGCAATGGAATGGAATGGAATGGAATGGAATGGAATGGAATGGAATGGAATAGAATGGAATGGAATCAACCGCAATGGAGTGGAATGCATTGGAATGGAATGGAATGGAATGGAATCAACCCGAACGGAATGGAATGGAATAGAATGAAATGGAATAGAATGGAATAAATTCACCCCGAAAGGAATGGAATGGAATAGAATGGAATGGAATGGAATCAACCCGAATGGAAAGGAATGCCATGGAATGGAATGGAATGGAATGGAATGGAATGGAATGGAATCAACACAAATGGAATGGAATGGAATGGAATGAAATTGAGTGGAACGGAATGGAATCAACACGAATGGAAAGGAATGCAATGGAATGGAATGGAATGCAATAGAATGGAAAGGAATGGCATGGCATGGAATGGAATGGAATGGAATGGAATCAACCCGAATGGAATGGAATGGAATAGAACGGAATGCAATGGAATGGAATCAACCCGAAAGGAATGGAACGGAATGGAAAGGAATGGAATGGAATGGAATGGAATCAATCCGAATGGAATGGAATGGCATGGAATGGATTGGAACGGAATCAACCCGAATGGAATGGATTGGAATGGAATGGATGTAACACGAATGGAATGGAATGGAATGGAATGGAATGGAATGGAATCAACCCGAATGGAATGGAATGGAATGGAATGGAATGGAATGGAATGAAATGGAGTCAACCCGATAGGAATGGAACGGAATGGAATGGAATGGAATGGAATCAATCCGAATGGAATGGAATGGAATGGAATGGAATGGAATGGAATCAACCCGAATGGAATATCATGGAATCAACCCGAGTGGAATGGAATGGAATGGAATGGAATCAACGAGAAAGGAATCGAATGAAATGGAATGGAGTGGAATGGAATTGAATGGAATGGAATCAACCCGAATGAAATGGAATGGAATGGAATGGAATCAAAACGAATGGAATGGAAGGGAATGGAAAGGAATGGAATGGAATCAAGCCGAATGGAATGGAATGGAATGGAATCATCCCGAATGGAATCGAATGGAATCAAATGGAATGGAATGGAATGGAATGGAACGGAATCATCCAGAATGGAATGGAATGGAATGCAATTGAATGGAATGGAATCAACCCGAATGGAGTGGAATGGAATGGAATGGAATCAAACCGAATGGAATGGAATGGAATAGAGTGAAATGGAATAGAATGGAATAGAATCACCCCGAAAGGAATGGAATGGAATGGAATGGAAAGCAATGGTAAAAACCCGACTGAAATGGAATGGCATGGAATGGAATGGAATGGAATGGAATGCAATCAACACAATAGGAATGGAATGTAATGTACTGGAATGGAATGGAATCAACACGAATGGCATGGAATGGAATGGAATGGAATGGAATGGAATGGAATGGAATGGAATGGAATCAACCCGATTGGAATGGAATGGAATGGAATGGAATGGAATGGAATGGAGTTAACCCAAATGGAATGGAATGGAATGGAATGGAGTGGAAGGGAATGGAATGGAATGGAATCAACCCGAATGGAATGGAATGGAATGGAATGGAATGGAATGGAATGGAGTTAACCCAAATGGAATGGAATGGAATGGAATGGAGTGGAAGGGAATGGAATGGAATGGAATCAACCCGAATGGAATGGAATGGAATGGAATGGAACGGAATGGAATGGAATACAATGATTTGGAATCAACCCGAATGGAATGGAATGGAATGGAATGGAATCAACCCGAATGGAATATAATGGTATGGAATGGAATTGAATGTAATGGAATGGAATGGAGTCAACCTGAAAGGAATGGAATGGAATGGAATGGAATGGAATGGAATGGAATGGAATGGAATGGAATGGAATCAATCCGAAAGGAATGGAATGGAATGGAATGGAATGGAATGGAAGGGAATGGAATGTAATCAACACGAATGGAATGGAATGGAATGGAATGGAATCAACCAGAATAGAATGGAATGTAATGAAATGGAATCAACGAGAATGAAATGGAATGGAATTGAATGGAGTGGAATGGAATTGAATTGAATGGAATCAACCCGAATGGAATGGAATTTAATGGAATGGAATCAAAACGAATGGAATGGAATGGAATGGAATGGAATGGAATGGAATGGAAAGGAATCAAGCCGAATGGAATGGAATGGAATGGAATCATCCCCAATGGAATGGAATGGAATGAAATGGAATGGAATGGAATGGAATAAACCCGAATGGAATGGAATGGAATGGAATCAACCCGAATGGAATGGAATGGAATGGAATGGAATGGAATGGAATGGAATGGAATCAACCCGAATGGAATGGAATGGAATAGAATGAAATGGAATAGAATGGAATAGAATCACCCCGAAAGGAATGGAATGGAATGGAATGGAATGGAATGGAGTCAACCCGAATGGAATGGAATGGCATGGAATGGAATGGAATTGAATGGAATGAACCCAAATGGAATGGAATGGAATGGAATCAACACGAATGGAATGGAATGCAGTGGAATGGAATGGAATGGAATCAAATCGAATGGAATGGAATGGAATGGAATGGAATGGAATGGAATGGAATGGATTGGAATGGTAAGGAGTGGAATCAACCCGATTGGAATGGAATGGAATGGAATGGAATGGAATGGAATGGAATGGAATGCATTGGAATGGAATGGATTGGAATGGAGTTAACCCAAATGGAATTTAACGGAATGGAATGGAACGGAATGGAATGGAATCAACCCGAATGGAATGGAATGGAATGGAATGGAATGGAATAGAATCACCCCGAAAGGAATAGAGTGGAATGGAATGGAAAGGAATGGAATGGAATGGAATGACTTGGAATCAACACGAATGGAATGGAATGGAATGGAATGGAATGGATTCAACCTGAATGGAATAGAATGGAAAGGAATGGCATGGAATGGAGTGGAATGGAATGGAATGGAATGGAATCAACACGAATGGAATGGAATGGAATGGAATAGAATGGAATGGAATGGCATGGAATGGAATGCAATGGCATGGAATGGAATGGAAGGGAATGGAATGGAATCAACCCGAATGGAATGGAATGGAATGGAACGGAATGCAATGCAATGGAGTCCACCCGAAAGGAATGGAAGGGAATGGAAAGGAATGGAATGGAATGGAATGGAATCAATCCGAATGGAATGGAATGGCATGGAATGGAGTGGAATGGAAAGGAATGGAATCAACCCGATTGGAATGGAACGGAATGGAATGGAACGGAATGGAATGGAATCAACCCGAATGGAATGGAATGGAATGGAATGGAATGGAACAGAATCACCCGGAAAGGAATAGAGTGGAATGGAATGGAAAGGAATGGAATGGAATGGAATGACTTGGAATCAACTCGAATGGAATGGAATGGAATGGAATGGAATGGATTCAACCTGAATGGAATAGAATGGAATGGAATGGCATGGAATGGAGTGGAATGGAATGGAATGGAATCAACCCGAATGGAATGGAATGGAATGGAACGGAATGGAATGGAATGGAATCAACCCGAATGGAATGGAATGGAATGCAATAGAATGGAATGGAATGGCATGGAATGGAATGGAATGGAATGGAATGGAATGGAATGGAATGGAATGGAATCAACCGGAATGGAATGGAATGGAATGGAACGGAATGCAATGGAATGGAGTCAACCCGAAAGGAATGGAATGGAATGGAAAGGAATGGAATGGAATGGAATGGAATCAATCCGAATGGAATGGAATGGCATGGAATGGATTGGAACGGAATCAACCCGAATGGAATGGATTGGAATGCAATGGATGTAACAAGAATGGGATGGAATGGAATGGAATGGAATGGAATGGAATCAACCCGAATGGAATGGAATGGAATGGAATGGAGTCAACCCGAAAGGAATGGAACGGAATGGAATGGAATGGAATGGAATGGAATCAATCCGAATGGAATGGAATGGAATGGAATGGAATAAAACCGAATGGAATATAATGGAATCAACCCGAGTGGAATTGAATGGAATGGAATGGAATCAACGAGAAAGGAATCGAATGAAATGCAATGGAGTGGAATGGAATTGAATGCAATGGAATCAACCCGAATGAAATGGAATGGAATGGAATGGAATCAAAACGAATGGAATGGAATGGAATGGAAAGGAATGGAATGGAATCAAGCCGAATGGAATGGAATGGAATGGAATCATCCCGAATGGAATGGAATGGAATCAAATGGAATGGAATGGAATGGAATGGAATGGAATGGAATGGAATGGAATCAACCAGAATGGAATGGAATGGAATGCAATTGAATGGAATGGAATCAACCCGAATGGAGTGGAATGGAATGCAATGGAATCAACCAGAATGGAATGGAATGGAATAGAATGAAATGGAATAGAATGGAATAGAATCACCCCGAAAGGAATGGAATGGAATGGAATGGAACGGAATGGAATGGAATAGAATGATTTGTAATCAACCCGAATGGAATGGAATGGATTGGAATGGAATCAACCCGAATGGAATGGAATGGAATGCAATAGAATGGAATGGAATGGCATGGAATGGAATGGAATGGAATGGAATGGAATGGAATCAACCCGAATGGAATGGAATGGAATGAACGGAATGCAATGGAATGGAGTCAACCCGAAAGGCATGGAACGGAATGGAAAGGAATGGAATGGAATGGAATGGAATCAATCCGAATGGAATGGAATGGCATGGAATGGATTGGAACGGAATCAACCCGAATGGAATGGATTGGAATGGAATGGATGTAACACGAATGGAATGGAATGGAATGGAAAGATATCAACCCGAATGGAATGGAATGGAATGGAATGGAATGGAATGGAGTCAACCCGAAAGGAATGGAACGGAATGGACTGGAATGGAATGGAATGGAATCAATCCGAATGGAATGGAATGGAATGGAATCAACCCGAATGGAATATAATGGAATCAACCCGAGTGGAATTGAATGGAATGGAATGGAATCAACGAGAAAGGAATCGAATGAAATGGAATGGAGTGGAATGGAATTGAATGGAATGGAATCAACCCGAATGAAATGGAATGGAATGGAATGGAATCAAAACGAATGGAATGGAAAGGAATGGAACGGAATGAAGCCGAATGGAATGGAATGGAATGGAATCATCCCGAATGGAATGGAATGGAATCAAATGGAACGGAATGGAATGGAATGGAATGGAATGGAATGGAATCAACCAGAATGGAATGGAATGGAATGCAATTGAATGGAATGGAATCAACCCAAATGGAGTGGAATGGAATAGAATGGTAAAAACCCGACTGAAAAGAATGGCATGGAATGGAATGGAATGGAATGGAATGCAATCAACACAATAGGAATGTAATGGAATGTAATGGAATGGAATGGAATCAACACGAATGGCATGGAATGGAATGGAATGGAATGGAATGGAATGGAATGGAATCAACCCGATTGGAATGGAATGGAATGGAATGGAATGGAGTCAACCCAAATGGAATGGAATGGAATGGAATGGAGTGGAAGGGAATGGAATGGAATGGAATCAACCCGAATGGAATGGAATGGGATGGAATGGAATGGAATGGAATAGAATCACCCCGAAAGGAATGGAGTGGAATGGAATGGAACGGAATGGAATGGAATAGAATGATTTGGAATCAACAAGAATGGAATGGAATGGAATGGAATGGAATCAACCCGAACGGAACATAATGGTATGGAATGGAATTGAATGGAATGGAATGGAATGGAGTCAACCTGAAAGGAATGGAATGGAATGGAATGGAATTTAATGAAATGGAATCAATCCGAATGGAATGAAATGGAATGGAATGGAATGGAATGGAATGGAACGGAATCAACCCGAATGGAATGGAATGGAATGGAATGGAATGGAATCAACCAGAATAGAATATAATGGAGTCCACCCGAGTGGAATTGAATGGAATGCAATGGAAATAACCCGAATGGAATGGAATGTAATGGAATGGAATCAACGAGAATGAAATGGAATGGAATGGAATGGAGTGGAATGGAATTGAATGAAATGGAATCAACCCGAATGGAATGGAATTTAATGGAATGGAATCAAAACGAATGGAATGGAATGGAATGGAATGGAGTGGAATGGAATGGAATGGAATGGAATCAAGCCAAATGGAATGGAATGGAATGGAATCATCCCGAATGGAATGGAATGGAATGAAATGGAATGGAATTGAATGGAATGGAATGGAATGAACCCGAATGGAATGGAATGGAATGGAATGGAATGGAATGGAATGGAATGGAATAGAATGAAATGGAATAGAATGGAATAGAATCACCACGAAATGAAAGGAATGGAAAGGAATGGAATGGAATGGAGTCAACCCGAATGGAATGGAATTGCATGGAATGGAATGGAATGGAATGGAATGGAATGGAATCAACCGAAATGGAATGGAATGGAATGGAATCAACACGAATGGAATGGAATGCAATGGAATGGAATGGAATGGAATCAAATCGAAAGGAATGGAATGGAATGGAATGGAATGGAGTGGAATGGAAAGGAATGGAATCAACCCGATTGGAATGGAATGGAATGGAATGGAATGGAATGGAATGGAATGGAATGGAATGGAGTTAACCCAAATGGAATGGATCGGAATGGAATGGAACGGAATGGAATGAAATCAACCCGAAAGGAATGGAATGGAATGGAATGGAATGGAATAGAATCACTCCGATAGGAATAGAGTGGAATGGAATGGAAAGGAATGGAATGGAATGGAATGACTTGGAATCAACTCGAATGGAATGGAATGGAATGGAATGGAATGGAATGGATTCAACCTGAATGGAATAGAATGGAATGGAATGGCATGGAATGGAGTGGAATGGAATGGAATGGAATGGAATCAACACGAATGGAATGGAATGGAATGGAATAGAATGGAATGGAATGGCGTGGAATGGAATGGAATGCCATGGAATGGAATGGAAGGGAATGGAATGGAATCAACCCGAATGGAATGGAATGGAATGGAACGGAATGCAATGGAATGGAGTCAACCCGAAAGGAATGGAACGGAATGGAAAGGAATGGAATGGAATGGAATGGAATCAATCCGAATGGAATGGAATGGCATGGAATGGATTGGAACGGAATCAACCCGAATGGAATGGATTGGAATGGAATGGATGTAACACGAATGGAATGGAATGGAATGGAATGGATTGGAATCAACCCGAATTGAATGGAATGGAATGGAATGGAATGGAGTCAACCCGAAAGGAATGGAATGGAATGTAATGGAATGGAATCAATAAGAATGGAATGGAATGGAATGGAATGGCATGTAATCAACCCGAATGGAATGGAATGGAATGGAATGGAATGGAATGCAATGGAGTTAACCCAAATGGAATGGAATGGAATGGAATGGAGTGGAATGGAATGGAATGGAATGGTATCAACCCGAATGGAATGGAATGGAATGGAATGGAATGGAATGGAATGGAAAACAATCGACCCGAAAGGAATGGATTGGAATGGAATGGAACGGAATGGAATGGAATAAAATGATTTGGAATCAACCAGAATGGAATGGAATGGAATGGAATGAAATGGAATGGAATGGAATGGAGTCAACCTCAAAGGAATGGAATGGAATGGAATGGAATGGAATGGAATCAATCGGAATGGAATGGAATGGAATGGAATGAAATGGAATGGAATGGAATGAAATGGAATAGAATGGAATAGAATCACCACGAAAGGAATGGAAAGGAATGGAATGGAATGGAGTGGAATGGAATAAACCCGAATGGAATGGAATGGAATGGAATGGAATGGAATGGAATGGTATGGAATCAACCCAAATGGAAAGGAATGGAATGGAAAGAATAAAAACGAATGGAATGGAATGGAATGGAAAGGAATGGAATGGAATCAAGCCGAATGGAATGGAATGGAATGTAATCAACCTGAATGGAATGGAATGGAATGGAATGGAATGGAATGGAATGGAATCAACCCGAATGGAATGGAATGGAATAGAATGAAATGGAATAGAATGGAATAGAATCACCCCGAAAGGAATGGAATGGAATGGAATGGAATGGATTGGAATGGAATGGAGTCAACCAAAATGGAATGGAATGGCATGGAATGGAATGGAATGGAATGGAATGGAATGAACCCAAATGGAATGGAATGGAATGGAATCAACACAAATGGAATGGAATGCAATGGAATGGAATGGAATGGAATCAAATCGAATGGAAAGGAATGGAATGGAATGGAATGGAATGGAATGGAATGAACCCAAATGGAATGGAATGGAATGGAATCAACACAAATGGAATGGAATGCAATGGAATGGAATGGAATCAAATCAAATCGAATGGAATGGAATGGAATGGAATGGAATGGAGTGGAATGGAAAGGAATGGAATAAACCCGATTGGAATGGAATGGAATGGAATGGAATGGAGTGGAATGGAATGGAATGGAATGGAGTTAACCCAAATGGAATGGAACGGAATGGAATGGAACGGAATGGAATGGAATAAACCCGAATGGAATGGAATGGAATGGAATTGAATGGAATGGAATGGAATGGAATCAATCCGAATGGAATGGAATGGAATGGAAAAGAATGAAATGGAATAGAATGGAATATAATCACCCCGAAAGGAATGGAATGTAATGGAATGGAATGGAATGGATTGGAATGGAATGAACCCGAACGGAATGGAATGGCATGGCATGGAATGGAATGGAATCAACCCAAATGGAATGGAATATAATAGAATGGAATGGAATGGAATCAACACGAATGGCATGGAACGGAATGGAATGGAATGGAATGGAATGGAATGGAGTTAAGCCAAATGGAACGGAATGGAATGGAATGGAGTGGAAGGGAATGGAATGGAATGGAATCAACCCGAATGGAATGGAATGGAATGGAATGGAATGGAATGGAAAAGAATCACGCCGAAAGGAATGGAGTGGAATGGAATGGAACGGAGTGGAATGGAATAAAATGATTTGGAATCAACCCGAATGGAATGGAATGGAATGGAATGGAATGGAATGGAATGGAACGGAATGGAATGGAATGGAGTCAACCTCAAAGGAATGGAATGGAATGGAATGGAATGGAATGGAATGGAATGGAATGAAATGGAATAGAATGGAATAGAATAACCACGAAAGGAATGGAATGGAATGGAATGGCATGGAATGGATTGGAACGGAAGCAACCCGAATGGAATGGATTGGAATGGAATGGATGTAACACGAATGGAATGGAATGGAATGGAATGGAATGGAATCAACCCGAATGGAATGGAATGGAATGGAATGGAATGGAATGGAATGGAATGGAGTCAACCCGAAAGGAATGGAACGGAATGGAATGGAATGGAATGGAATGGAATCAATACGAATGGAATGGAATGGAATGGAATGGAATGGAATGGAATCAACCCGAATGGAATATAATGGAATCACCCCGAGTGGAATTGAATGGAATGGAATGAAATCAACGAGAAAGGAATCGAATGAAATGGAATGGAGTGGAATGGAATTGAATGGAATGGAATCAACCCGAATGAAATGGAATGGAATGGAATGGAATCAAAACGAATGGAATGGAATGGAATGGAAAGGAATGGAATGGAATCAAGCCGAATGGAATGGAATGGAATGGAATCATCCCGAATGGAATGGAATGGAATCAAATGGAATGGAATGGAATGGAATGGAATGGAATGGAATGGAATCAACCTGAATGGAATGGAATGGAATGCAATTGAATGGAATGGAGTCAACCCGAATGGAGTGGAATGGAATGGAATGGAATCAACCCGAATGGAATGGAATGGAATAGAATGAAATGGAATAGAAAGGAATAGAATCACCCCGAAAGGAATGGAATGGAATGGAATGGAATACAATGGAAAAAACCCGACTGAAATGGAATGGCATAGAATGGAATGGAATGGAATGGAATGCAATCAACACAAAAGGAATGGAATGTAATGTAATGGAATGGATTGGAATCAACACGAGTGGCATGGAATGGAATGGAATGGAATGGAATGGAATGGAATGCAATGGAATGGAATCAACCCGATTGGAATGGAATGGAATGGAATGGAAGGGAATGGAATGGAGTTAACCCAAATGGAATGGAATGGAATGGAATGGAGTGGAAGGGAATGAAATGGAATGGAATCAACCCGAGTGGAATGGAATGGAATGGAATGGAATAGAATCACCCCGAAAGGAATGGAGTGGAATGGAATGGAACGGAATGGAATGGAATAGAATGATTTGGAATCAACCCGAATGGAATGGAATGGAATGGAATGGAATCAACCCGAATGGTATATAATGGTATGGAATGGAATTGAATGGAATGGAATGGAATGGAGTGAACCTGAAAGGAATGGAATGGAATGGAATGGAGTGGAATGGAATGGAATCAATCGGAAAGGAATGGAATGGAATGGAATGGAATGGAATGGAATGGAATGGAATCAACACGAATGGAATGGAATGGAATGGAATGGAATCAACCAGAATAGAATATAATGGAATCAACCCGAGTGGGATTGAATGGAATGGAATGGAAATAACCCGAATGGAATGGAATGGAATGGAATGGAATCAACGAGAATGAAATGGAATGGAATGGAATGGAGTGGAATGGAATTGAATGCAATGGAATCAACCCGAATGGAATGGAATTTAATGGAATGGAATCAAAACGAATGGAATGGAATGGAATGGAATGGAATGGAATGGAATGGAATGGAAAGGAATCAAGCCAAATGGAATGGAATGGAATGGAATGGAATCAACCCGAATGGAATGGAATGGAATGGAATCAACACAATTTGAATGGAATGGCATGGAATGGAATGGAATGGAAAGGAAAGAACCCAAATGGAATGGAATGGAATGGAATCAACACGAATGGAATGGAATGCAATGGAATGGAATGGAATGGAATCAAACCGAATGGAATGGAATGGAATGGAATGGAGTGGAGTGGAATGGAAAGGAATGGAATCAACCCGATTGGAATGGAATGGAATGGAATGGAATGGAATGGAATGGAATGGAATGGATTGGAATGGAGTTAACCCAAATGGAATGGAACGGAATGGAATGGAACGGAATGGAATGGAATCAACCCGAATGGAATGGAATGGAATGGAATGGAATGGAATAGAATCACCTTGAAAGGAATAGAGTGGAATGGAAAGCAAAGGAATGGATTTGAATGGAATGACTTGAAATCAACTCGAATGGGATGCAATGGAATGGAATGGAATGGACTCAACCTGAATGGAATAGAATGGAATGGAATGGCATGGAATGGAGTGGAATGGAATGGAATGGAATGGAATCAACACGAATGGAATAGAATGGAATGGATTAGAATGGAATGCAATGGCATGGAATGGAATGGAATGGCATGGAATGGAATGGATGGGAATGGAATGGAATCAACCCGAATGGAATGGAATGGAATGGAACGGAATGCAATGGAATGGAGTCAACCCGAAAGGAATGGAACGGAATGGAAAGGAATGGAATGGAATGGAATGGAAGCAATCCGAATGGAATGGAATGGCATGGAATGAAGTGGAATGGAAAGGAATGGAATCAACCCGATTGGAATGGAATGGAATGGAATGGAATGGAATGGAATGGAATGGAGTTAACCCAAATGGAATGGAACAGAATGGAATGGAACGGAATGGAATGGAATCAACCCGAATGGAATGGAATGGAATGGAATGGAATGGAATGGAATGGAATGGAATAGAATCACCTCGAAAGGAATACAGTGGAATGGAATGGAACGGAATGAAATGGAATGGAATGACTTGCAATCAACTCGAATGGAATGGAATGGAATGGAATGGAATGGATTCAACCTGAATGGAATAGAATGGAATGGAATGGAATGGAATGGAGTGGAATGGAATGGAATGGAATCAACCCGAATGGAATGGAATGGAATGGAACGGAATGGAATGGAATGGAATCAACCCGAATGGAATGGAATGGAATGCAATAGAATGGAGTGGAATGGCATGGAATGGAATGGAATGCAATGGAATGGAATCAACCCGAATGGAATGGAATGGAATGGAACGGAATGCAATGGAATGGAATCAACCCGAAAGGAATGGAACGGAATGGAAAGGAATGGAATGGAATGGAATGGAATCAATCCGAATGGAATGGAATGGCATGGAATGGATTGGAACGGAATCAACCTGAATGGAATGGATTGGAATGGAATGGATGTAACACGAATGGAATGGAATGGAATGGAATGGAATGGAATCAACCCGAATGGAATGGAATGGAATGGAATGGAATGGAATGGAATGGAGTCAACCCGATAGGAATGGAACGGAATGGAATGGAATGGAATGGAATCAATCCGAATGGAATGGAATGGAATGGAATGGAGTGGAATGGAATCAACCCGAATGGAATATAATGGAATCAACCCGAGTGGAATTGAATGGAATGGAATGGAATCAACGAGAAAGGAATCGAATGAAATGGAATGGAGTGGAATGGAATTGAATGGAATGGAATCAACCCGAATGAAATGGAATGGAATGGAATGGAATCAAAACGAATGGAATGGAATGGAATGGAAAGGAATGGAATGGAATCAAGAAGAATGGAATGGAATGGAATGGAATCATCCTGAATGGATTCGAATGGAATCAAATGGAATGGAATGGAATGGAATGGAATGGAATCAACCCGAATGGAATGGAATGGAATGGAATGGAATGGAATAGAATCACCTTGAAAGGAATAGAGTGGAATGGAAAGCAAAGGAATGGAATTGAATGGAATGACTTGAAATCAACTCGAATGGGATGCAATGGAATGGAATGGAATGGACTCAACCTGAATGCAATAGAATGGAATGGAATGGCATGGAATGGAGTGGAATGGAATGGAATGGAATGGAATCAACACGAATGGAATAGAATGGAATGGAATAGAATGGAATGCAATGGCATGGAATGGAATGGAATGGCATGGAATGGAATGGATGGGAATGGAATGGAATCAACCCGAATGGAATGGAATGGAATGGAACGGAATGCAATGGAATGGAGTCAACCCGAAAGGAATGGAACGGAATGGAAAGGAATGGAATGGAATGGAATGGAAGCAATCCGAATGGAATGGAATGGCATGGAATGAAGTGGAATGGAAAGGAATGGAATCAACCCGATTGGAATGGAATGGAATGGAATGGAATGGAATGGAATGGAATGGAGTTAACCCAAATGGAATGGAACAGAATGGAATGGAACGGAATGGAATGGAATCAACCCGAATGGAATGGAATGGAATGGAATGGAATGGAATGGAATGGAATGGAATAGAATCACCTCGAAAGGAATACAGTGGAATGGAATGGAACGGAATGAAATGGAATGGAATGACTTGCAATCAACTCGAATGGAATGGAATGGAATGGAATGGAATGGATTCAACCTGAATGGAATAGAATGGAATGGAATGGAATGGAATGGAGTGGAATGGAATGGAATGGAATCAACCCGAATGGAATGGAATGGAATGGAACGGAATGGAATGGAATGGAATCAACCCGAATGGAATGGAATGGAATGCAATAGAATGGAGTGGAATGGCATGGAATGGAATGGAATGCAATGGAATGGAATCAACCCGAATGGAATGGAATGGAATGGAACGGAATGCAATGGAATGGAATCAACCCGAAAGGAATGGAACGGAATGGAAAGGAATGGAATGGAATGGAATGGAATCAATCCGAATGGAATGGAATGGCATGGAATGGATTGGAACGGAATCAACCTGAATGGAATGGATTGGAATGGAATGGATGTAACACGAATGGAATGGAATGGAATGGAATGGAATGGAATCAACCCGAATGGAATGGAATGGAATGGAATGGAATGGAATGGAATGGAATGGAGTCAACCCGATAGGAATGGAACGGAATGGAATGGAATGGAATGGAATCAATCCGAATGGAATGGAATGGAATGGAATGGAGTGGAATGGAATCAACCCGAATGGAATATAATGGAATCAACCCGAGTGGAATTGAATGGAATGGAATGGAATCAACGAGAAAGGAATCGAATGAAATGGAATGGAGTGGAATGGAATTGAATGGAATGGAATCAACCCGAATGAAATGGAATGGAATGGAATGGAATCAAAACGAATGGAATGGAATGGAATGGAAAGGAATGGAATGGAATCAAGAAGAATGGAATGGAATGGAATGGAATCATCCTGAATGGATTCGAATGGAATCAAATGGAATGGAATGGAATGGAATGGAATGGAATCAACCCGAATGGAATGGAATGGAATGGAATGGAATGGAATAGAATCACCTTGAAAGGAATAGAGTGGAATGGAAAGCAAAGGAATGGAATTGAATGGAATGACTTGAAATCAACTCGAATGGGATGCAATGGAATGGAATGGAATGGACTCAACCTGAATGGAATAGAATGGAATGGAATGGCATGGAATGGAGTGGAATGGAATGGAATGGAATGGAATCAACACGAATGGAATAGAATGGAATGGAATAGAATGGAATGCAATGGCATGGAATGGAATGGAATGGCATGGAATGGAATGGATGGGAATGGAATGGAATCAACCCGAATGGAATGGAATGGAATGGAACGGAATGCAATGGAATGGAGTCAACCCGAAAGGAATGGAACGGAATGGAAAGGAATGGAATGGAATGGAATGGAAGCAATCCGAATGGAATGGAATGGCATGGAATGAAGTGGAATGGAAAGGAATGGAATCAACCCGATTGGAATGGAATGGAATGGAATGGAATGGAATGGAATGGAATGGAGTTAACCCAAATGGAATGGAACAGAATGGAATGGAACGGAATGGAATGGAATCAACCCGAATGGAATGGAATGGAATGGAATGGAATGGAATGGAATGGAATGGAATGGAATAGAATCACCTCGAAAGGAATACAGTGGAATGGAATGGAACGGAATGAAATGGAATGGAATGACTTGCAATCAACTCGAATGGAATGGAATGGAATGGAATGGAATGGATTCAACCTGAATGGAATAGAATGGAATGGAATGGAATGGAATGGAGTGGAATGGAATGGAATGGAATCAACCCGAATGGAATGGAATGGAATGGAACGGAATGGAATGGAATGGAATCAACCCGAATGGAATGGAATGGAATGCAATAGAATGGAGTGGAATGGCATGGAATGGAATGGAATGCAATGGAATGGAATCAACCCGAATGGAATGGAATGGAATGGAACGGAATGCAATGGAATGGAATCAACCCGAAAGGAATGGAACGGAATGGAAAGGAATGGAATGGAATGGAATGGAATCAATCCGAATGGAATGGAATGGCATGGAATGGATTGGAACGGAATCAACCTGAATGGAATGGATTGGAATGGAATGGATGTAACACGAATGGAATGGAATGGAATGGAATGGAATGGAATCAACCCGAATGGAATGGAATGGAATGGAATGGAATGGAATGGAATGGAGTCAACCCGATAGGAATGGAACGGAATGGAATGGAATGGAATGGAATCAATCGGAATGGAATGGAATGGAATGGAATGGAGTGGAATGGAATCAACCCGAATGGAATATAATGGAATCAACCCGAGTGGAATTGAATGGAATGGAATGGAATCAACGAGAAAGGAATCGAATGAAATGGAATGGAGTGGAATGGAATTGAATGGAATGGAATCAACCCGAATGAAATGGAATGGAATGGAATGGAATCAAAACGAATGGAATGGAATGGAATGGAAAGGAATGGAATGGAATCAAGAAGAATGGAATGGAATGGAATGGAATCATCCTGAATGGATTCGAATGGAATCAAATGGAATGGAATGGAATGGAATGGAACGGAATCAACCAGAATGTAATGGAATGGAATGCAATTGAATGGAATGGAATCAACCCGAATGGAGTGGAATGGAATGGAATGGAATCAAACCGAATGGAATGGAATGGAATAGAGTGAAATGGAATAGAATGGAATAGAATCACCCCGAAAGGAATGGAATGGAATGGAATGGAATGCAATGGTAAAAATCCGACTGAAATGGAATGGCATGGAATGGAATGGAATGGAATGGAATGCAATCAACACAATAGGAATGGAATGTAATGTACTGGAATGGAATGGAATCAACACGAATGGCATGGAATGGAATGGAATGGAATGGAATGGAATGGAATGGAATGGAATCAACCCGATTGGAATGGAATGGAATGGAATGGAATGGAATGGAATGGAATGGAGTTAACCCAAATGGAATGGAATGGAATGGAATGGAGAGGAAGGGAATGGAATGGAATGGAATCAACCCGAATGGAATGGAATGGAATGGAATGGAATGGAATGGAATGGAATAGAATCACCCCGAAAGGAATGGAGTGGAATGGAATGGAACGGAATGGAATGGAATAGAATGATTTGGAATCAACCCGAATGGAATGGAATGGAATGGAATGGAATCAACCCGAATGGAATATAATGGTATGGAATGGAATTGAATGGAATGGAATGGAATGGAGTCAACCTGAAAGGAATGGAATGGAATGGAATGGAATGGAATGGAATGGAATGGAATCAATCCGAAAGGAATGGAATGGAATGGAATGGAATGGAATGGAATGGAATGGAATGGAATCAACACGAATGGAATGGAATGGAATGGAATGGAATCAACCAGAATAGAATGGAATGTAATGAAATGGAATCAACGAGAATGAAATGGAATGGAATGGAATGGAGGGGAATGGAATTGAATGGAATGGAATCATCCCGAATGGAATGGAATTTAATGGAATGGAATCAAAACGAATGGAATGGAATGGAATGGAATGGAATGGAATGGAATGGAAAGGAATCAAGCCGAATGGAATGGAATGGAATGGAATCATCCCCAATGGAATGGAATGGAATGAAATGGAATGGAATGGAATGGAATAAACCCGAATGGAATGGAATGGTATGGAATCAACCCGAATGGAATGGAATGGAATGGAATGGAATGGAATGGAATCAACCCGAATGGAATGGAATGGAATAGAATGAAATGGAATAGAATGGAATAGAATAACCCCGAAAGGAATGGAATGGAATGGAATGGAATGGATTCAACCCGAATGGAATGGAATGGCATGGAATGGAATGGAATGGAATGGAATGAACCCAAATGGAATGGAATGGAATGGAATCAACACGAATGGAATGGAATGCAGTGGCATGGAATGGAATGGAATCAAATCGAATGGAATGTAATGGAATGGAATGGAATGGAATGGAATGGAATGGAATGGAATGGAGTGGAATGGTAAGGAGTGGAATCAACCCGATTGGAATGGAATGGAATGGAATGGAATGGAATGGAATGGAATGGAATGGAATGGAATGGAATGGAATGGATTGGAATGGAGTTAACCCAAACGGAATTTAACGGAATGGAATGGAACGGAATGGAATGGAATCAACCCGAATGGAATGGAATGGAATGGAATGGAATGGAATAGAATCACCCCGAAAGGAATAGAGTGGAATGGAATGGAAAGGAATGGAATGGAATGGAATGACTTGGAATCAACTCGAATGGAATGGAATGGAATGGAATGGAATGGATTCAACCTGAATGGAATAGAATGGAATGGAATGGCATGGAATGGAGTGGAATGGAATGGAATGGAATGGAATGGAATGGAATCAACACGAATGGAATGGAATGGAATGGAATAGAATGGAATGGAATGGCATGGAATGGAATGGAATGGCATGGAATGGAATGGAAGGGAATGGAATGGAATCAACCCGAATGGAATGGAATGGAATGGAATGGAATGCAATGCAATGGAGTCCACCCGAAAGGAATGGAACGGAATGGAATGGAATGGAATGGAATGGAATGGAATGGAATCAATCCGAAAGGAATGGAATGGAATGGAATGGAATGGAATGGAATGGAATGGAATGGAATGTAATCAACACGAATGGAATGGAATGGAATGGAATCAACCAGAATAGAATGGAATGTAATGAAATGGAATCAACGAGAATGAAATGGAATGGAATGGAATAGAGTGGAATTTAATTGAATGGAATGGAATCAACCCGAATGGAATGGAATTTAATGGAATGGAATCAAAACGAATGGAATGGAATGGAATGGAATGGAATGGAATGGAAGGGAATCAAGCCGAATGGAATGGAATGGAATGGAATCATCCCCAATGGAATGGAATGGAATGAAATGGAAAGGAATGGAATGGAATAAATCCAAATGGAATGGAATGGAATGGAATCAACCCGAATGGAATGGACTGGAATGGAATGGAATGGAATGGAATCAACCCGAATGGAATGGAATGGAATAGAATGAAATGGAATAGAATGGAATGGAATCACCCCGAAAGGAATGGAATGGAATGGAATGGAATGGAATGGAATGGAATGGAGTCAACCCGAATGGAATGGAATGGAATGGAATGGAATGGCATGGAATGGAGTGGAATGGAATGGAATGGAATCAACCCGAATGGAATGGAATGGAATGGAACGGAATGGAATGGAATGGAATGGAACTGAATGGAATGGAATGGAATCAACCCGAATGGAATGGAATGCAATAGAATGGAATGGAATGGCATGGAATGGAATGGAATGGAATGGAATGGTATGGAATGGAATGGAATGGTATGGAATGGAATGGAATGGAATCTACCGGAATGGAATGGAATGGAATGGAACGGAATGCAATGGAATGGAGTCAACCCGAAAGGAATGGAACGGAATGGAAAGGAATGGAATGGAATGGAATGGAATCAATCCAAATGGAATGGAATGGCATGGAATGGATTGGAACGGAATCATCCCGAATGGAATGGATTGGAATGGAATGGATGTAACAAGAATGGAATGGAATGGAATGGAATGGAATGGAATCAACCCGAATGGAATGGAATGGAATGGAATGGAGTCAACCCGAAAGGAATGGAATGGAATGGAATGGAATGGAATGGAATGGAATGGAATAAATCCGAATAGAATGGATTGGAATGGAATGGAATCAAACCGAATGGAATATAATGGAATCAACCCGAGTGGAATTGAATGGAAGGGAATGGAATCAACGAGAAAGCAATCGAATGAAATGGAATGGAGTGGAATGGAATTGAATGCAATGGAATCAACCCGAATGAAATTGGATGGAGTGGAATGGAATTGAATGCAATGGAATCAACCCGAATGAAATGGAATGGAATGGAATGGAATCAAAACGAATGGAATGGAATGGAATGGAAAGGAATGGAATGGAATCAAGCCGAATGGAATGGAATGGAATGGAATCATCCCGAATGGAATGGAATGGAATCAAATGGAATGGAATGGAAAGGAATGGAATGGAATGGAATCAACCAGAATGGAATGGAATGGAATGCAATTGAATGGAATGGAATCAACCCGAATGGAGTGGAATGGAATGGAATGGAATCAACCAGAATGGAATGGAATGGAATAGAATGAAATGGAATAGAATGGAATAGAATCACCCCGAAAGGAATGGAATGGAATGGAATGGAATGCAATGGAAAAAACCCGACTGAAATGGAATGGCATGGAATGGAATGGAATGGAATGGAATGCAATCAACACAAAAGGAATGTAATGTAATGTAATGGAATGGAATGGAATCATCACGAATGGCATGGAATGGAATGGAATGGAATGGAATGGAATCAACACGATTGGAATGGAATGGAATGGAGTTAACCCAAATGGAATGGAATGGAATGGAATGGAGTGGAAGGGAATGGAATGGAATGGAATCAACCCGAATGGAATGGAATGGAATGGAATGGAATGGAATGGAATGGAATGGAATGGAAAATAATCACCCCGAAAGCAATGGAGTGGAATGGAATGGAACGGAATGGAATGGAATAGAATGATTTGGAATCAACCCGAATGGAATGGAATGGAATGGAATGGAATCAACCCGAATGGAATATAATGGTATGGAATGGAATTGAATGGAATGGAATGGAATGGAGTCAACCTGAAAGGAATGGAATGGAATGGAATGGAATGGAATGGAATGGAATGGAATCAATCCGAAAGGAATGGAATGGAATGGAATGGAATGGAATGGAATGGAATGGAATGGAATGGAATGGAATGGAATCAACACGAATGGAATGGAATGGAATGGAATGGAATCAACCAGAATAGAATATAATGGAATCAACCCGAGTGGAATTGAATGGAATGGAATGGAAAAAACCCGAATGGAATGGAATGTAATGGAATGGAATCAACGAGAATGAAATGGAATGGAATGGAATGGAATGGAATGGAATGGAATGGAATGGAATGGAATGGAAAGGAATCAAGCCGAATGGAATGGAATGGAATGGAATCATCCCCAATGGAATGGAATGGAATGAAATGGAATGGAATGGAATGGAATGGAATAAACCCGAATGGAATGGAATGGAATGGAATCAACCCGAATGGAATGGAATGGAATGCAATAGAATGGAATGGAATCAACAAGAATGGAATGGAATGGAATGGAATGGAATGGAATGGAATGGAATGGAATCAACCCGAGTGGAATGGAATGGAATAGAATGAAATGGAATAGAATGGAATAGAATCACCCCGAAAGGATTGGAATGGAATGGAATGGAATGGAATGGAGTCAACCAAAATGGAATGGAATGGCATGGAATGGAATGGAATGGAATGAACCCAAATGGAATGGAATGGAATGGAATCAACACAAATGGAATGGAATGCAATGGAATGGAATGGAATGGAATCAAATCGAATGGAATGGAATGGAATGGAATGGAATGGAGTAGAATGGAAAGGAATGGAATCAACCCGATTGGAATGGAATGGAATGGAATGGAATGGAGTGGAATGGAATGGAATGGAATGGAGTTAACCCAAATGGAATGGAACGGAATGGAATGGAACGGAATGGAATGGAATCAACCCGAATGGAATGGAATGGAATGGAATGGAATGGAATGGAATCAACCCGAATGGAATGGAATGGAATGGAAAAGAATGAAATGGAATAGAATGGAATAGAATCACCCCGAAAGGAATGGAATGGAATGGAATGGAATGGAATGGAATGGATTGGAATGGAATGAACCCGAATGGAATGGAATGGCATGGAGTGGAATGGAATGGAATTAACCCAAATGGAATGGAATATAATAGAATGGAATGGAATGGAATCAACACGAATGGCATGGAATGGAATGGAATGGAATGGAATGGAATGGAATGGAATCAACCAGATTGGAATGGAATGGAATGGAATGGAATGGAATGGAATGGAATGGAATGGAGTTAAGCCAAATGGAATGGAATGGAATGGAATGGAGTGGAAGGGAATGGAATGGAATGGAATCAACCCGAATGGAATGGAATGCAATGGAATGGAATGGAATGGAATGGAATAGAATCACTCGAAAGGAATGGAGTGGAATGGAATGGAACGGAATGGAATGGAATAGAATGATTTGGAATCAACCCGAATGGAATGGAATGGAATGGAATGGAATGGATGTAACACGAATGGAATGGAATGGAATGGAATGGAATGGAATGGAATGGAATGGAATGGAATGGAATCAACCCGAATGGAATGGAAAGGAATGGAATGGAATGGAATGGAATGGAATGGAGACAACCTGTAAGGAATGGAATGGAATGGAATGGAATGGAATGGAATGGAATGGAATGGAAACAAATCGAATGGAATGGAATGGAATGGAATGGAATGGAATCAACACGATTGGAATGGAATGGAATGGAATGGAATGGAATGGATTGGAATGCAATGGAGTCAACCTCAAAGGAATGGAATGGAATGGATTGGACTCAACCTGTAAGGAATGGAATGGAATGGAATGGAATGAAATGGAATGGATTGGAAACAAATCGAATGGAATGGAATGGAATGGAATGGAATGGAATGGAATGGAACAGAAACAAACGGAAAGGAATGCAATGGAATGGAATGGAATGGAATGGAATGGAATCAACCCGAATGGAAAGGAATGCAATGGAATCAACCGAATGGAATGGAATGGAATGGAATGGAATGGAATGGAATGGAATGGAATCAACCCGAATGGAATGGAATGGAATGCAAATGAATGGAATGGAATCAACACGAATGGAATGGAAGGGAATTGAAAGGAATGGAATGGAATGGAATCAACACGAATGGAATGGAATGGAATAGAATGAAATGGAATAGAATGGAATAGAATCACCCCGAAAGGAATGGAATGTAATGTAATGGAATGGAATGGAATGGAATGGAATGGAGTCAACCCGAATGGAATGGAATGGCATGGAATGGAATGGAATGGAATGGAATGGAATCAACCCAAATGGAATGGAATGGAATGGAATGGAATCAACACGTATGGAATGGAATGCAATGGAATGGATTGGAATGGAATCAATCCGAATGGAATGGAATGGCATGGAATGTAGTGGAATGGAAAGGAATGGAATCAACCCGATTGGAATGGAATGGAATTGAATGGAATGGAATGGAATGGAATGGAACGGAATGGAATGGAATCAACCCGAATGGAATGGAATGGAATGGAATTGAATGGAATGGAATGGAATAGAATCACCCCGAAAGGAATAGAGTGGAATGGAATGGAACGGAATGGAATGGAATGGAATGACTTGGAATCAACTCGAATGGAATGGAATGGAATGGATTCAACCTGAATGGAATAGAATGGAATGGAATGGCATGGAATGGAATGGAATGGAATGGAATGGAATGGAATGGAATCAACCCGAATGGAATGGAATGGAATGGAACGGAATGCAATGGAATGGAGTCAACCCGAAAGGAATGGAACGGAATGGACAGGAATGGAATGGAATGGAATGGAATCAATCCGAATGGAATGGAATGGCATGGAATGGATTGGAACGGAATCAACCCGAATGGAATGGATTGGCATGGAATGGATGTAACACGAATGGAATGGAATGGAATGGAATGGAATGGAATCAACCCGAATGGAATGGAATGGAATGGAATGCAATGGAATGGAGTCAACCCGAAAGGAATGGAACGGAATGGAAAGGAATGGAATGGAATGGAATGGAATCAATCCGAATGGAATGCAATGGCATGGAATGGAGTGGAATGGAAAGGAATGGAATCAACCCGATTGTAATGGAATGGAATGGAATGGAATGGAGTTAAACCAAATGGATTGGAACGGAATGGAATGGAACGGAATGGAATGGAATCAACCCGAATGGAATGGAATGGAATGGAATGGAATGGAATGGAATGGAATGGAATGGAATGGAATAGAATCACCTCGAAAGGAACAGAGTGGAATGGAATGGAACGGAATGGAATGGAATGGAATGACGTGGAATCAGCTCGAATGGAATGGAATGGAATGGAATGGAATGGATTCAACCTGAATGGAATAGAATGGAATGGAATGGCATGGAATGGAGTGGAATGGAATGGAATGGAATCAACCCGAATGGAATGGAATGGAATGGAACGGAATGGAATGGAATGGAATCAACACGAATGGAATGGAATGGAATGCAATAGAATGGAATGGAATGGCATGGAATGGAATGGAATGGAATGGAATGGAATGGAATCAACCCGAATGGAATGGAATGGAATGGAACGGAATGCAATGGAATGGAGTCAACCCGAAAGGAATGGAACGGAATGGAAAGGAATGGAATGGAATGGAATGGAATCCGATCCGAATGGAATGGAATGGCATGGAATGGATTGGAACGGAATCAACCCGACTGGAATGGATTGGAATGGAATGGATGTAACACGAATGGAATGGAATGGAATGGAATCAACCCGAATGGAATGGAATGGAATGGAATGGAATGGAATGGAATGGAGTCAACCCGAAAGGAATGGAACGGAATGGAATGGAATGGAATGGAATGGAATGGAATCAATCCGAATGGAATGGAATGGAATGGAATGGAATGGAATGGAATGGAATCAACCCGAATGGAATATAACGGAATCAACCCGAGTGGAATTGAATGGAGTGGAATGGAATCAACGAGAAAGGAATCGAATGAAATGGAATGGAGTGGAATGGAATTGAATGGAATGGAATCAACCCGAATGAAATGGAATGGAATGGAATGGAATCAAAACGAATGGAATGGAAAGGAATGGAAAGGAATGGAATGGAATCAAGCCGAATGGAATGGAATGGAATGGAATCATCCCGAATGCAATGGAATGGAATCAAATGGAACGGAATAGAATGGTATGGAATGGAATGGAATCAACCAGAATGGAATGGAATGGAATGGAATGGAATCAATCCGAAAGAAATGGAATGGAATGGAATGGCATGGAATGGATTGGAATGGAATGGAATGGAATGGAATGGAATGGAATCAACCCTATTGGAATGGAATGGAATGGAATGGAATGGAGTTATCCCAGATGGAATGGAATGGAATGGAATGGAGTGGAAGGGAATGGAATGGAATGGAATCAACCCGAATGGAATGGAATGGGATGGAATGGAATGGAATGGAATAGAATCACCACGAAAGGAATGGAGTGGAATGGAATGGAACGGAATGGAATGGAATAGAATGATTTGGAATCAACAAGAATGGAATGGAATGGAATGGAATGGAATGGAATCAACCCGAATGGAACATAATGGTATGGAATGGAATTGAATGGAATGGAATGGAATGGAGTCAACCTGAAAGGAATGGAATGGAATGGAATGGAATGGAATGGAATGGAATGGAATGGAATCAATCCGAATGGAATGGAATGGAATGGAATGGAATGGAACGGAATGGAATGGAATCAACCCGAATGGAATGGAATGGAATGGAATGGAATCAATCCGAAAGGAATGGAATGGAATGGAATGGAATGGAACGGAATGGAATGGAATCAACACGAATGGAATGGAATGGAATGGAATGGAGTCAACCAGAATAGAATATAATGGAATCAACCCGAGTGGAATTGAATGGAATGGAATGGAAATAACCCGAATGGAATGGAATGTAATGGAATGGAATCAACGAGAATGAAATGGAATGGAATGGAATGGAGTGGAATGGAATTGAATGGAATGGAATCAACCCGAATGGAATGGAATTAACGAATGGAATGGAATCAAAACGAATGGAATGGAATGGAATGGAATGGAATGGAATGGAATGGAAAGGAATCAATCCGAATGGAATGGAATGGAATGGAATCATACCGAATGGAATGGAATGGAATGAATTGGAATGGAATGGAATGGAATAAACCCGAATGGAATGGAATGGAATGGAATCAACCCGAATGGAATGGAATGGAATGCAACAGAATGGAATGGAATCAACACGAATGGAATGGAATGGAATGGAATGGAATGGAATGGAATGGAATGGAATCAACCCGAATGGAATGGAATGGAATAGAATGAAATGGAATAGAATGGAATAGAATCACCCCGAAAGGAATGGAATGGAATGGAATGGAATGGAATGGAATGGAATGGAATGGAGTCAACCAAAATGGAATGGAATGGCATGGAATGGAATGGAATGGAATGGAATGGAATGAACCCAAATGGAATGGAATGGAATGGAATCAACACAAATGGAATGGAATGCAATGGAATGGAATGGAATGGAATCAAATCGAATGGAATGGAATGGAATGGAATGGAGTGGAATGGAAAGGAATGGAATCAACCCGATTGGAATGGAATGGAATGGAATGGAATGGGATGGAGTTAACCCAAATGGAATGGAACGGAATGGAATGGAACGGAATGGAATGGAATCAACCCGAATGGAATGGAATGGAATGGAATGGAATGGAATGGAATGGAATGGAATAGAATCACTCCGAAAGCAATAGAGTGGAATGGAATGGAAAGGAATGGAATGGAATGGAATGACTTGGAATCAACTCGAATGGAATGGAATGGAATGGAATGGATTCAACCTGAATGGAATAGAATGGAATGGCATGGCATGGAATGGAGTGGAATGGAATGGAATGGAATGGAATCAACACGAATGGAATGGAATACAATGGAATGGAATGGCATGGAATGTAATGGAATGGCATGGAATGGAATGGAAGGGAATGGAATGGAATCAACCCGAATGGAATGGAATGGAATGGAACGGAATGCAATGGAATGGAGTCAACCCGAAAGGAATGGAAAGGAATGGAAAGGAATGGAATGGAATGGAATGGAATCAATCCGAATGGAATGGAATGGCATGGAATGGATTGGAACGGAATCAACCCGAATGGAATGGATTGGAATGGAATGGATGCAACACGAATGGAATGGAATGGAATGGAATGGAATGGAATCACCCCGAATGGAACGGAATGGAATGGAATGGAATGGAATGGAATGGAGTCAACCCGAAAGGAATGGAACGGAATGAAATGGAATGGAATCAATCCGAATGGAATGGAATGGAATGGAATGGCATGTAATCAACCCGAATGGAATATAATGGAATCAACCGGAGTGGAATTGAATGGAATGGAATGGAAATAATCCGAATGGAATGGAATGGAATGGAATAGAAACAACCTGATTGGAATGGAATGGAATGGAATGGAGTGGAATGGAATGGAATGGAATGGAAAAGAATCACCCCGAAAGGAATGGAGTGGAATGGAATGGAACGGAATGGAATGGAATGAAATGATTTGGAATCAACCCGAATGGAATGGAATGGAATGGAATGGAATGGAATGGAGTCAACCTCAAAGGAATGGAATGGAATGGAATGGAATGGAATGGAATGGAATGGAATGGAATGGAATAGAATGGAATAGAATCACCACGAAAGGAATGGAATGGAATGGAATGGCATGGAATGGATTGGAACGGAATGAACCCGAATGGAATGGATTGGAATGGAATGGATGTAACACGAGTGGAATGGAATGGAATGGAATGGAATGGAATCAACCCGAATGGAATGGAATGGAAAGGAATGGAGTCAACCCGAAAGGAATGGAACGGAATGGAATGGAATGGAATGGAATGGAATCAATCCGAATGGAATGGAATGGAATGGAATGGAATGGAATGGAATGGAATGGAATCAATCCGAATGGAATATAATGGAATCACCCCGAGTGGAATTCAATGGAATGGAATGGAATCAACGAGAAGTGAATCGAATGAAATGGAATGGAGTGGAATGGAATTGAATGGAATGGAATCAACCCGAATGAAATGGAATGGAATGGAATGGAATCAAAACGAATCGAATGGAATGGAATGGAATCAAGCCGAATGGAATGGAATGGAATGGAATCATCCCGAATGGAATGGAATGGAATCAAATGGAATGGAATGGAATGGAATGGAATGGAATGGAATGGAATGGAATCAACCAGAATGGAATGGAATGGAATGCAATTGAATGGAATGGAATCAACCCGAATGGAGTGGAATGGAATGGAATGGAATCAACCCGAATGGAATGGAATGGAATAGAACGAAATGGAATAGAATGGAATAGAATCACCCCGAAAGGAATGGAATGGAATGGAATGGAATGGAATGCAATGGAAAAACCCGACTGAAATGGAATGGCATGGAATGGAATGGAATGGAATGGAATGCAATCAACACAAAAGGAATGGAATGTAATGTAATGGAATGGATTGGAATCAACACGAATGGCATGGAATGGAATGGAATGGAATGGAATGGAATGGAATGGAATCAACCCGATTGGAATGGAATGGAATGGAATGGAAGGGAATGGAATGGAATGGAGTTAACCCAAATGGAATGGAATGGAGTGGAAGGGAATGGAATGGAATGGAATCAACCCGAATGGAAAAGGAATGGAATGGAATGGAATAGAATCACCCCGAAAGGAATGGAGTGGAATGGAATGGAACGGAATGGAATGGAATAGAATGATTTGGAATCAACCCGAATGGAATGGAATGGAATGGAATGGAATCAACCCGAATGGAATATAATGGTATGGAATGGAATTGAATGGAATGGAATGGAATGGAGTCAACCTGAAAGGAATGGAATGGAATGGAATGGAATGGAATGGAATGGAATGGAATCAATCAGAAAGGAATGGAATGGAATGGAATGGAATGGAATGGAATGGAATGGAATGGAGTCAACCTCAAAGGAATGGAATGGAATGGAATGGAATGGAATGGAATGGAATGGAATGGAATGAAATGGAATAGAATGGAATAGAATCACCACGAAAGGAATGGAATGGAATGGAATGGCATGGAATGGATTGGAACGGAATCAACCCGAATGGAATGGATTGGAATGGAATGGATGTAACACGAATGGAATGGAATGGAATGGAATGGAATGGAATCAACCCGAATGGAATGGAATGGAAAGGAGTGGAGTCAACCCGAAAGGAATGGAACGGAATGGAAAGGAATGGAATGGAATGCAATGGAATCAATCCGAATGGAATGGAATGGCATGGAATGGAGTGGAATGGAAAGGAATGAAATCAACCCGATTGGAATGGAATGGAATGGAATGGAATGGAGTTAAACCAAATGGATTGGAACGGAATGGAATGGAACGGAATGGAATGGAATCAACCCGAATGGAATGGAATGGAATGGAATGGAATGGAATGGAATGGAATAGAATCACCTCGAAAGGAACAGAGTGGAATGGAATGGAACGGAATGGAATGGAATGGAATGACTTGGAATCAGCTCGAATGGAATGGAAAGGAATGGAATGGAATGGATTCAACCTGAATGGAATAGAATGGAATGGAATGGCATGGAATGGAGTGGAATGGAATGGAATGGAATCAACCCGAATGGAATGGAATGGAACGGAATGGAATGGAATGGAATCAACCCGAATGGAATGGAATGCAATGCAATAGAATGGAATGGAATGGCATGGAATGGAATGGAATGGAATGGAATGGAATGGAATGGAATCAAACCGAATGGAATGGAATGGAATGGAATGGAATGCAATGGAATGGAGTCAACCAGAAAGGAATGGAACGGAATGGAAAGGAATGGAATGGAATGGAATGGAATCAATCCGAATGGAATGGAATGGCATGGAATGGATTGGAACGGAATCAACCCGACTGGAATGGATTGGAATGGAATGGATGTAAAACGAATGGAATGGAATGGAAAGGAATCAACCCGAATGGAATGGAATGGAATGGAATGGAATGGAATGGAATGGAATGGAGTCAACCCGAAAGGAATGGAACGGAATGGAATGGAATGGAATGGAATGGAATCAATCCGAATGGAATGGAATGGAATGGAATGGAATGGAATGGAATCAACCCGAATGGAATATAACGGAATTAACCCGAGTGGAATTGAGTGGAATGGAATGGAATCAACGAGAAAGGAATCGAAAGAAATCGAATGGAGTGGAATGGAATTGAATGGAATGGAATCAACCCGAATGAAATGGAATCGAATGCAATGGAATCAAAACGAATGGAATGGAAAGGAATGGAAAGGAATGGAATGGAATCAAGCCGAATGGAATGGAATGGAAAGGAATCATCCCGAATGCAAAGGAATGGAATCAAATGGAACGGAATAGAATGGAATGGAATGGAATGGAATCAACCAGAATGGAATGGAATGGAATGCAATTGAATGGAATGGAATCAACCCGAATGGAGTGGAATGGAATAGAATGGTAAAAACCCGACTGAAAAGAATGGCATGGAATGGAATGGAATGGAATGGAATGCAATCAACACAATAGGAATGTAATGTAATGTAATGGAATGGAATGGAATCAACACGAATGGCATGGAATGGAATGGAATGGAATGGAATGGAATGGAATGGAATCAACCCTATTGGAATGGAATGGAATGGCATGGAATGGAGTGGAATGGAATGGAATGGAATGGAATCAACACGAATGGAATGGAATGGAATGCAATAGAATGGAATGGAATGGCATGGAATGGAATGGAATGGCATGGAATGGAATGGAAGGGAATGGAATGGAATCAACCCGAATGGAATGGAATGGAATGAACGGAATGCAATGGAATGGAGTCAACCCGAAAGGAATGGAACGGAATGGAAAGGAATGGAATGGAATGGAATGGAATCAATCCGAATGGAATGGAATGGCATGGAATGGAGTGGAATGGAAAGGAATGGAATCAACCCGATTGGAATGGAATGGAATGGAATGGCATGGAATGGAATGGAATGGAATGGAGTTAACCCAAATGGAATGGAACGGACTGGAATGGAACGGAATGGAATGGAATCAACCCGAATGGAATGGAATGGAATGGAATGGAATGGAATAGAATCACCTCGAAAGGAACAGAGTGGAATGGAATGGAACGGAATGAAATGGAATGGAATGACTTGCAATCAACTCGAATGGAATGGAATGGAATGGAATGGAATGGATTCAACCTGTATGGAATAGAATGGAATGGAATGGAATGGAATGGAGTGGAATGGAATGGAATGGAATCACCCCGAATGGAATGGAATGGAATGGAACGGAATGGAATGGAATGGAATCAACCCGAATGGAATGGAATGGAATGCAATAGAATGGAATGGAATGGCATGGCATGGAATGGAATGGAATGGAATCAACCCGAATGGAATGGAATGGAATGGAACGGAATGCAATGGAATGGAATCAACCCGAAAGGAATGGAACGGAATGGAAAGGAATGGAATGGAATGGAATGGAATCAATCCGAATGGAATGGAATGGCATGGAATGGATTGGAACGGAATCAACCCGAATGGAATGGATTGGAATGGAATGGATGTAACACGAATGGAATGGAATGGAATGGAATGGAATGGAATGGAATCAACCCGAATGGAATGGAATGGAATGGAATGGAATGAAATGGAGTCAACCCGATAGGAATGGAACGGAATGGAATGGAATGGAATGGAATCAATCCGAATGGAATGGAATGGATTGGAATGGAATGGAATGGAATCAACCCGAATGGAATATAATGGAATCAACCCGAGTGGAATTGAATGGAATGGAATGGAATCAACGAGAAAGGAATCGAATGAAATGGAATGGAGTGGAATGGAATTGAATGGAATGGAATCAACCCGAATGAAATGGAATGGAATGGAATGGAATCAAAACGAATGGAATGGAAGGGAATGGAAAGGAATGGAATGGAATCAAGCCGAATGGAATGGAATGGAATGGAATCATCCCGAATGGAATCGAATGGAATCAAATGGAATGGAATGGAATGGAATGGAACGGAATCAACCAGAATGGAATGGAATGGAATGCAATTGAATGGAATGGAATCAACCCGAATGGAGTGGAATGGAATGGAATGGAATCAAACCGAATGGAATGGAATGGAATAGAGTGAAATGGAATAGAATGGAATAGAATCACCCCGAAAGGAATGGAATGGAATGGAATGGAAAGCAATGGTAAAAACCCGACTGAAATGGAATGGCATGGAATGGAATGGAATGGAATGGAATGCAATCAACACAATAGGAATGGAATGTAATGTACTGGAATGGAATGGAATCAACACGAATGGCATGGAATGGAATGGAATGGAATGGAATGGAATGGAATGGAATGGAATCAACCCGATTGGAATGGAATGGAATGGAATGGAATGGAATGGAGTTAACCCAAATGGAATGGAATGGAATGGAATGGAGTGGAAGGGAATGGAATGGAATGGAATCAACCCGAATGGAATGGAATGGAATGGAATGGAATGGAATGGAGTTAACCCAAATGGAATGGAATGGAATGGAATGGAGTGGAAGGGAATGGAATGGAATGGAATCAACCCGAATGGAATGGAATGGAATGGAATGGAACGGAATGGAATGGAATAGAATGATTTGGAATCAACCCGAATGGAATGGAATGGAATGGAATGGAATCAACCCGAATGGAATATAATGGTATGGAATGGAATTGAATGTAATGGAATGGAATGGAGTCAACCTGAAAGGAATGGAATGGAATGGAATGGAATGGAATGGAATGGAATGGAATGGAATCAATCCGAAAGGAATGGAATGGAATGGAATGGAATGGAATGGAAGGGAATGGAATGTAATCAACACGAATGGAATGGAATGGAATGGAATGGAATCAACCAGAATAGAATGGAATGTAATGAAATGGAATCAACGAGAATGAAATGGAATGGAATTGAATGGAGTGGAATGGAATTGAATTGAATGGAATCAACCCGAATGGAATGGAATTTAATGGAATGGAATCAAAACGAATGGAATGGAATGGAATGGAATGGAATGGAATGGAATGGAATGGAATGGAAAGGAATCAAGCCGAATGGAATGGAATGGAATGGAATCATCCCCAATGGAATGGAATGGAATGAAATGGAATGGAATGGAATGGAATAAACCCGAATGGAATGGAATGGAATGGAATCAACCCGAATGGAATGGAATGGAATGGAATGGAATGGAATGGAATGGAATGGAATCAACCCGAATGGAATGGAATGGAATAGAATGAAATGGAATAGAATGGAATAGAATCACCCCGAAAGGAATGGAATGGAATGGAATGGAATGGAATGGAATGGAGTCAACCCGAATGGAATGGAATGGCATGGAATGGAATGGAATTGAATGGAATGAACCCAAATGGAATGGAATGGAATGGAATCAACACGAATGGAATGGAATGCAGTGGAATGGAATGGAATGGAATCAAATCGAATGGAATGGAATGGAATGGAATGGAATGGAATGGAATGGAATGGATTGGAATGGTAAGGAGTGGAATCAACCCGATTGGAATGGAATGGAATGGAATGGAATGGAATGGAATGGAATGGAATGGAATGCATTGGAATGGAATGGATTGGAATGGAGTTAACCCAAATGGAATTTAACGGAATGGAATGGAACGGAATGGAATGGAATCAACCCGAATGGAATGGAATGGAATGGAATGGAATGGAATAGAATCACCCCGAAAGGAATAGAGTGGAATGGAATGGAAAGGAATGGAATGGAATGGAATGACTTGGAATCAACACGAATGGAATGGAATGGAATGGAATGGAATGGATTCAACCTGAATGGAATAGAATGGAATGGAATGGCATGGAATGGAGTGGAATGGAATGGAATGGAATGGAATCAACACGAATGGAATGGAATGGAATGGAATAGAATGGAATGGAATGGCATGGAATGGAATGGAATGGCATGGAATGGAATGGAAGGGAATGGAATGGAATCAACCCGAATGGAATGGAATGGAATGCAATAGAATGGAATGGAATGGCATGGCATGGAATGGAATGGAATGGAATCAACCCGAATGGAATGGAATGGAATGGAACGGAATGCAATGGAATGGAATCAACCCGAAAGGAATGGAACGGAATGGAAAGGAATGGAATGGAATGGAATGGAATCAATCCGAATGGAATGGAATGGCATGGAATGGATTGGAACGGAATCAACCCGAATGGAATGGATTGGAATGGAATGGATGTAACACGAATGGAATGGAATGGAATGGAATGGAATGGAATGGAATCAACCCGAATGGAATGGAATGGAATGGAATGGAATGAAATGGAGTCAACCCGATAGGAATGGAACGGAATGGAATGGAATGGAATGGCATCAATCCGAATGGAATGGAATGGAATGGAATGGAATGGAATGGAATCAACCCGAATGGAATATAATGGAATCAACCCGAGTGGAATTGAATGGAATGGAATGGAATCAACGAGAAAGGAATCGAATGAAATGGAATGGAGTGGAATGGAATTGAATGGAATGGAATCAACCCGAATGAAATGGAATGGAATGGAATGGAATCAAAACGAATGGAATGGAAGGGAATGGAAAGGAATGGAATGGAATCAAGCCGAATGGAATGGAATGGAATGGAATCATCCCGAATGGAATCGAATGGAATCAAATGGAATGGAATGGAATGGAATGGAACGGAATCAACCAGAATGGAATGGAATGGAATGCAATTGAATGGAATGGAATCAACCCGAATGGAGTGGAATGGAATGGAATGGAATCAAACCGAATGGAATGGAATGGAATAGAGTGAAATGGAATAGAATGGAATAGAATCACCCCGAAAGGAATGGAATGGAATGGAATGGAAAGCAATGGTAAAAACCCGACTGAAATGGAATGGCATGGAATGGAATGGAATGGAATGGAATGCAATCAACACAATAGGAATGGAATGTAATGAACTGGAATGGAATGGAATCAACACGAATGGCATGGAATGGAATGGAATGGAATGGAATGGAATGGAATGGAATGGAATCAACCCGATTGGAATGGAATGGAATGGAATGGAATGGAATGGAGTTAACCCAAATGGAATGGAATGGAATGGAATGGAGTGGAAGGGAATGGAATGGAATGGAATCAACCCGAATGGAATGGAATGGAATGGAATGGAATGGAATGGAGTTAACCCAAATGGAATGGAATGGAATGGAATGGAGTGGAAGGGAATGGAATGGAATGGAATCAACCCGAATGGAATGGAATGGAATGGAATGGAACGGAATGGAATGGAATAGAATGATTTGGAATCAACCCGAATGGAATGGAATGGAATGGAATGGAATCAACCCGAATGGAATATAATGGTATGGAATGGAATTGAATGTAATGGAATGGAATGGAGTCAACCTGAAAGGAATGGAATGGAATGGAATGGAATGGAATGGAATGGAATGGAATGGAATGGAATCAATCCGAAAGGAATGGAATGGAATGGAATGGAATGGAATGGAAGGGAATGGAATGTAATCAACACGAATGGAATGGAATGGAATGGAATGGAATCAACCAGAATAGAATGGAATGTAATGAAATGGAATCAACGAGAATGAAATGGAATGGAATTGAATGGAGTGGAATGGAATTGAATTGAATGGAATCAACCCGAATGGAATGGAATTTAATGGAATGGAATCAAAACGAATGGAATGGAATGGAATGGAATGGAATGGAATGGAATGGAATGGAATGGAATGGAAAGGAATCAAGCCGAATGGAATGGAATGGAATGGAATCATCCCCAATGGAATGGAATGGAATGAAATGGAATGGAATGGAATAAACCCGAATGGAATGGAATGGAATGGAATCAACCCGAATGGAATGGAATGGAATGGAATGGAATGGAATGGAATGGAATGGAATCAACCCGAATGGAATGGAATGGAATAGAATGAAATGGAATAGAATGGAATAGAATCACCCCGAAAGGAATGGAATGGAATGGAATGGAATGGAATGGAATGGAGTCAACCCGAATGGAATGGAATGGCATGGAATGGAATGGAATTGAATGGAATGAACCCAAATGGAATGGAATGGAATGGAATCAACACGAATGGAATGGAATGCAGTGGAATGGAATGGAATGGAATCAAATCGAATGGAATGGAATGGAATGGAATGGAATGGAATGGAATGGAATGGAATGGATTGGAATGGTAAGGAGTGGAATCAACCCGATTGGAATGGAATGGAATGGAATGGAATGGAATGGAATGGAATGGAATGGAATGCATTGGAATGGAATGGATTGGAATGGAGTTAACCCAAATGGAATTTAACGGAATGGAATGGAACGGAATGGAATGGAATCAACCCGAATGGAATGGAATGGAATGGAATAGAATCACCCCGAAAGGAATAGAGTGGAATGGAATGGAAAGGAATGGAATGGAATGGAATGACTTGGAATCAACACGAATGGAATGGAATGGAATGGAATGGAATGGAATGGATTCAACCTGAATGGAATAGAATGGAATGGAATGGCATGGAATGGAGTGGAATGGAATGGAATGGAATGGAATCAACACGAATGGAATGGAATGGAATGGAATAGAATGGAATGGAATGGCATGGAATGGAATGGAATGGCATGGAATGGAATGGAAGGGAATGGAATGGAATCAACCCGAATGGAATGGAATGGAATGGAACGGAATGCAATGCAATGGAGTCCACCCGAAAGGAATGGAAGGGAATGGAAAGGAATGGAATGGAATGGAATGGAATCAATCCGAATGGAATGGAATGGCATGGAATGGAGTGGAATGGAAAGGAATGGAATCAACCCGATTGGAATGGAACGGAATGGAATGGAACGGAATGGAATGGAATCAACCCGAATGGAATGGAATGGAATGGAATGGAATGGAATAGAATCACCCGGAAAGGAATAGAGTGGAATGGAATGGAAAGGAATGGAATGGAATGGAATGACTTGGAATCAACTCGAATGGAATGGAATGGAATGGAATGGAATGGATTCAACCTGAATGGAATAGAATGGAATGGAATGGCATGGAATGGAGTGGAATGGAATGGAATGGAATCAACCCGAATGGAATGGAATGGAATGGAACGGAATGGAATGGAATGGAATCAACCCGAATGGAATGGAATGGAATGCAATAGAATGGAATGGAATGGCATGGAATGGAATGGAATGGAATGGAATGGAATGGAATGGAATGGAATGGAATCAACCGGAATGGAATGGAATGGAATGGAACGGAATGCAATGGAATGGAGTCAACCCGAAAGGAATGGAATGGAATGGAAAGGAATGGAATGGAATGGAATGGAATCAATCCGAATGGAATGGAATGGCATGGAATGGATTGGAACGGAATCAACCCGAATGGAATGGATTGGAATGGAATGGATGTAACAAGAATGGAATGGAATGGAATGGAATGGAATGGAATCAACCCGAATGGAATGGAATGGAGTCAACCCGAAAGGAATGGAACGGAATGGAATGGAATGGAATGGAATGGAATCAATCCGAATGGAATGGAATGGAATGGAATGGAATCAAACCGAATGGAATATAATGGAATCAACCCGAGTGGAATTGAATGGAATGGAATGGAATCAACGAGAAAGGAATCGAATGAAATGCAATGGAGTGGAATGGAATTGAATGCAATGGAATCAACCCGAATGAAATGGAATGGAATGGAATGGAATCAAAACGAATGGAATGGAATGGAATGGAAAGGAATGGAATGGAATCAAGCCGAATGGAATGGAATGGAATGGAATCATCCCGAATGGAATGGAATGGAATCAAATGGAATGGAATGGAATGGAATGGAATGGAATGGAATCAACCAGAATGGAATGGAATGGAATGCAATTGAATGGAATGGAATCAACCCGAATGGAGTGGAATGGAATGCAATGGAATCAACCAGAATGGAATGGAATGGAATAGAATGAAATGGAATAGAATGGAATAGAATCACCCCGAAAGGAATGGAATGGAATGGAGTGGAACGGAATGGAATGGAATAGAATGATTTGTAATCAACCCGAATGGAATGGAATGGATTGGAATGGAATCAACCCGAATGGAATGGAATGGAATGCAATAGAATGGAATGGAATGGCATGGAATGGAATGGAATGGAATGGAATGGAATGGAATGAACGGAATGCAATGGCATGGAGTCAACCCGAAAGGCATGGAACGGAATGGAAAGGAATGGAATGGAATGGAATGGAATCAATCCGAATGAAATGGAATGGCATGGAATGGATTGGAACGGAATCAACCCGAATGGAATGGATTGGAATGGAATGGATGTAACACGAATGGAATGGAATGGAATGGAAAGATATCAACCAGAATGGAATGGAATGGAATGGAATGGAATGGAATGGAGTCAACCCGAAAGGAATGGAACGGAATGGACTGGAATGGAATGGAATGGAATCAATCCGAATGGAATGGAATGGAATGGAATGGAATGGAATCAACCCGAATGGAATATAATGAAATCAACCCGAGTGGAATTGAATGGAATGGAATGGAATCAACGAGAAAGGAATCGAATGAAATGGAATGGAGTGGAATGGAATTGAATGGAATGGAATCAACCCGAATGAAATGGAATGGAATGGAATGGAATCAAAACGAATGGAATGGAAAGGAATGGAACGGAATGAAGCCGAATGGAATGGAATGGAATGGAATCATCCCGAATGGAATGGAATGGAATCAAATGGAACGGAATGGAATGGAATGGAATGGAATGGAATGGAATCAACCAGAATGGAATGGAATGGAATGCAATTGAATGGAATGGAATCAACCCAAATGGAGTGGAATGGAATAGAATGGTAAAAACCCGACTGAAAAGAATGGCATGGCATGGAATGGAATGGAATGGAATGCAATCAACACAATAGGAATGTAATGGAATGTAATGGAATGGAATGGAATCAACACGAATGGCATGGAATGGAATGGAATGGAATGGAATGGAATGGAATGGAATCAACACGATTGGAATGGAATGGAATGGAATGGAATGGAGTCAACCTCAAAGGAATGGAATGGAATGGAATGGAATGGAATGGAATGGAATGGAATGAAATGGAATAGAATGGAATAGAATCACCACGAAAGGAATGGAATGGAATGGAATGGCATGGAATGGATTGGAACGGAATCAACCCGAATGGAATGGATTGGAATGGAATGGATGTAACACGAATGGAATGGAATGGAATGGAATGGAATGGAATCAACCCGAATGGAATGGAATGGAAAGGAGTGGAGTCAACCCGAAAGGAATGGAACGGAATGGAAAGGAATGGAATGGAATGCAATGGAATCAATCCGAATGGAATGGAATGGCATGGAATGGAGTGGAATGGAAAGGAATGAAATCAACCCGATTGGAATGGAATGGAATGGAATGGAATGGAGTTAAACCAAATGGATTGGAACGGAATGGAATGGAACGGAATGGAATGGAATCAACCCGAATGGAATGGAATGGAATGGAATGGAATGGAATGGAATGGAATAGAATCACCTCGAAAGGAACAGAGTGGAATGGAATGGAACGGAATGGAATGGAATGGAATGACTTGGAATCAGCTCGAATGGAATGGAAGGGAATGGAATGGAATGGATTCAACCTGAATGGAATAGAATGGAATGGAATGGCATGGAATGGAGTGGAATGGAATGGAATGGAATCAACCCGAATGGAATGGAATGGAACGGAATGGAATGGAATGGAATCAACCCGAATGGAATGGAATGCAATGCAATAGAATGGAATGGAATGGCATGGAATGGAATGGAATGGAATGGAATGGAATGGAATCAACCCGAATGGAATGGAATGGAATGGAATGGAATGCAATGGAATGGAGTCAACCAGAAAGGAATGGAACGGAATGGAAAGGAATGGAATGGAATGGAATGGAATCAATCCGAATGGAATGGAATGGCATGGAATGGATTGGAACGGAATCAACCCGACTGGAATGGATTGGAATGGAATGGATGTAAAACGAATGGAATGGAATGGAATGGAATCAACCCGAATGGAATGGAATGGAATGGAATGGAATGGAATGGAATGGAATGGAATGGAGTCAACCCGAAAGGAATGGAACGGAATGGAATGGAATGGAATGGAATGGAATCAATCCGAATGGAATGGAATGGAATGGAATGGAATGGAATCAACCCGAATGGAATATAACGGAATTAACCCGAGTGGAATTGAGTGGAATGGAATGGAATCAACGAGAAAGGAATCGAAAGAAATCGAATGGAGTGGAATGGAATTGAATGGAATGGAATCAACCCGAATGAAATGGAATCGAATGCAATGGAATCAAAACGAATGGAATGGAAAGGAATGGAAAGGAATGGAATGGAATCAAGCCGAATGGAATGGAATGGAAAGGAATCATCCCGAATGCAATGGAATGGAATCAAATGGAACGGAATAGAATGGAATGGAATGGAATGGAATCAACCAGAATGGAATGGAATGGAATGCAATTGAATGGAATGGAATCAACCCGAATGGAGTGGAATGGAATAGAATGGTAAAAACCCGACTGAAAAGAATGGCATGGAATGGAATGGAATGGAATGGAATGCAATCAACACAATAGGAATGTAATGTAATGTAATGGAATGGAATGGAATCAACACGAATGGCATGGAATGGAATGGAATGGAATGGAATGGAATGGAATGGAATGGAATCAACCCTATTGGAATGGAATGGAATGGCATGGAATGGAGTGGAATGGAATGGAATGGAATGGAATCAACACGAATGGAATGGAATGGAATGCAATAGAATGGAATGGAATGGCATGGAATGGAATGGAATGGCATGGAATGGAATGGAAGGGAATGGAATGGAATCAACCCGAATGGAATGGAATGGAATGAACGGAATGCAATGGAATGGAGTCAACCCGAAAGGAATGGAACGGAATGGAAAGGAATGGAATGGAATGGAATGGAATCAATCCGAATGGAATGGAATGGCATGGAATGGAGTGGAATGGAAAGGAATGGAATCAACCCGATTGGAATGGAATGGAATGGAATGGCATGGAATGGAATGGAATGGAATGGAGTTAACCCAAATGGAATGGAACGGAATGGAATGGAACGGAATGGAATGGAATCAACCCGAATGGAATGGAATGGAATGGAATGGAATGGAATGGAATAGAATCACCTCGAAAGGAACAGAGTGGAATGGAATGGAACGGAATGAAATGGAATGGAATGACTTGCAATCAACTCGAATGGAATGGAATGGAATGGAATGGAATGGATTCAACCTGTATGGAATAGAATGGAATGGAATGGAATGGAATGGAGTGGAATGGAATGGAATGGAATCACCCCGAATGGAATGGAATGGAATGGAACGGAATGGAATGGAATGGAATCAACCCGAATGGAATGGAATGGAATGCAATAGAATGGAATGGAATGGCATGGAATGGAATGGAATGGAATGGAATGGAATCAACCCGAATGGAATGGAATGGAATGGAACGGAATGCAATGGAATGGAATCAACCCGAAAGGAATGGAACGGAATGGAAAGGAATGGAATGGAATGGAATGGAATCAATCCGAATGGAATGGAATGGCATGGAATGGATTGGAACGGAATCAACCCGAATGGAATGGATTGGAATGGAATGGATGTAACACGAATGGAATGGAATGGAATGGAATGGAATGGAATGGAATCAACCCGAATGGAATGGAATGGAATGGAATGGAATGGAATGGAATGGAATGGAGTCAACCCGATAGGAATGGAACGGAATGGAATGGAATGGAATGGAATCAATCCGAATGGAATGGAATGGAATGGAATGGAATGGAATGGAATCAACCCGAATGGAATATAATGGAATCAACCCGAGTGGAATTGAATGGAATGGAATGGAATCAACGAGAAAGGAATCGAATGAAATGGAATGGAGTGGAATGGAATTGAATGGAATGGAATCAACCCGAATGAAATGGAATGGAATGGAATGGAATCAAAACGAATGGAATGGAAGGGAATGGAAAGGAATGGAATGGAATCAAGCCGAATGGAATGGAATGGAATGGAATCATCCCGAATGGAATCGAATGGAATCAAATGGAATGGAATGGAATGGAATGGAACGGAATCAACCAGAATGGAATGGAATGGAATGCAATTGAATGGAATGGAATCAACCCGAATGGAGTGGAATGGAATGGAATGGAATCAAACCGAATGGAATGGAATGGAATAGAGTGAAATGGAATAGAATGGAATAGAATCACCCCGAAAGGAATGGAATGGAATGGAATGGAAAGCAATGGTAAAAACCCGACTGAAATGGAATGGCATGGAATGGAATGGAATGGAATGGAATGCAATCAACACAATAGGAATGGAATGTAATGTACTGGAATGGAATGGAATCAACACGAATGGCATGGAATGGAATGGAATGGAATGGAATGGAATGGAATGGAATGGAATCAACCCGATTGGAATGGAATGGAATGGAATGGAATGGAGTTAACCCAAATGGAATGGAATGGAATGGAATGGAGTGGAAGGGAATGGAATGGAATGGAATCAACCCGAATGGAATGGAATGGAATGGAATGGAATGGAATGGAGTTAACCCAAATGGAATGGAATGGAATGGAATGGAGTGGAAGGGAATGGAATGGAATGGAATCAACCCGAATGGAATGGAATGGAATGGAATGGAACGGAATGGAATGGAATAGAATGATGTGGAATCAACCCGAATGGAATGGAATGGAATGGAATGGAATCAACCCGAATGGAATATAATGGTATGGAATGGAATTGAATGGAATGGAATGGAATGGAGTCAACCTGAAAGGAATGGAATGGAATGGAATGGAATGGAATGGAATGGAATGGAATGGAATCAATCCGAATGGAATGGAATGGCATGGAATGGAGTGGAATGGAAAGGAATGGAATCAACCCGATTGGAATGGAATGGAATGGAATGGCATGGAATGGAATGGAATGGAATGGAGTTAACCCAAATGGAATGGAACGGACTGGAATGGAACGGAATGGAATGGAATCAACCCGAATGGAATGGAATGGAATGGAATGGAATGGAATAGAATCACCTCGAAAGGAACAGAGTGGAATGGAATGGAACGGAATGAAATGGAATGGAATGACTTGCAATCAACTCGAATGGAATGGAATGGAATGGAATGGAATGGATTCAACCTGTATGGAATAGAATGGAATGGAATGGAATGGAATGGAGTGGAATGGAATGGAATGGAATCACCCCGAATGGAATGGAATGGAATGGAACGGAATGGAATGGAATGGAATCAACCCGAATGGAATGGAATGGAATGCAATAGAATGGAATGGAATGGCATGGCATGGAATGGAATGGAATGGAATCAACCCGAATGGAATGGAATGGAATGGAACGGAATGCAATGGAATGGAATCAACCCGAAAGGAATGGAACGGAATGGAAAGGAATGGAATGGAATGGAATCAATCCGAATGGAATGGAATGGCATGGAATGGATTGGAACGGAATCAACCCGAATGGAATGGATTGGAATGGAATGGATGTAACACGAATGGAATGGAATGGAATGGAATGGAATGGAATGGAATCAACCCGAATGGAATGGAATGGAATGGAATGGAATGAAATGGAGTCAACCCGATAGGAATGGAACGGAATGGAATGGAATGGAATGGAATCAATCCGAATGGAATGGAATGGAATGGAATGGAATGGAATGGAATCAACCCGAATGGAATATAATGGAATCAACCCGAGTGGAATTGAATGGAATGGAATGGAATCAACGAGAAAGGAATCGAATGAAATGGAATGGAGTGGAATGGAATTGAATGGAATGGAATCAACCCGAATGAAATGGAATGGAATGGAATGGAATCAAAACGAATGGAATGGAAGGGAATGGAAAGGAATGGAATGGAATCAAGCCGAATGGAATGGAATGGAATGGAATCATCCCGAATGGAATCGAATGGAATCAAATGGAATGGAATGGAATGGAATGGAACGGAATCAACCAGAATGGAATGGAATGGAATGCAATTGAATGGAATGGAATCAACCCGAATGGAGTGGAATGGAATGGAATGGAATCAAACCGAATGGAATGGAATGGAATAGAGTGAAATGGAATAGAATGGAATAGAATCACCCCGAAAGGAATGGAATGGAATGGAATGGAAAGCAATGGTAAAAACCCGACTGAAATGGAATGGCATGGAATGGAATGGAATGGAATGGAATGCAATCAACACAATAGGAATGGAATGTAATGTACTGGAATGGAATGGAATCAACACGAATGGCATGGAATGGAATGGAATGGAATGGAATGGAATGGAATGGAATCAACCCGATTGGAATGGAATGGAATGGAATGGAATGGAATGGAGTTAACCCAAATGGAATGGAATGGAATGGAATGGAGTGGAAGGGAATGGAATGGAATGGAATCAACCCGAATGGAATGGAATGGAATGGAATGGAATGGAATGGAGTTAACCCAAATGGAATGGAATGGAATGGAATGGAGTGGAAGGGAATGGAATGGAATGGAATCAACCCGAATGGAATGGAATGGAATGGAATGGAACGGAATGGAATGGAATAGAATGATTTGGAATCAACCCGAATGGAATGGAATGGAATGGAATGGAATCAACCCGAATGGAATATAATGGTATGGAATGGAATTGAATGTAATGGAATGGAATGGAGTCAACCTGAAAGGAATGGAATGGAATGGAATGGAATGGAATGGAATGGAATGGAATGGAATCAATCCGAAAGGAATGGAATGGAATGGAATGGAATGGAATGGAAGGGAATGGAATGTAATCAACACGAATGGAATGGAATGGAATGGAATGGAATCAACCAGAATAGAATGGAATGTAATGAAATGGAATCAACGAGAATGAAATGGAATGGAATTGAATGGAGTGGAATGGAATTGAATTGAATGGAATCAACCCGAATGGAATGGAATTTAATGGAATGGAATCAAAACGAATGGAATGGAATGGAATGGAATGGAATGGAATGGAATGGAATGGAATGGAAAGGAATCAAGCCGAATGGAATGGAATGGAATGGAATCATCCCCAATGGAATGGAATGGAATGAAATGGAATGGAATGGAATGGAATAAACCCGAATGGAATGGAATGGAATGGAATCAACCCGAATGGAATGGAATGGAATGGAATGGAATGGAATGGAATGGAATGGAATCAACCCGAATGGAATGGAATGGAATAGAATGAAATGGAATAGAATGGAATAGAATCACCCCGAAAGGAATGGAATGGAATGGAATGGAATGGAATGGAATGGAGTCAACCCGAATGGAATGGAATGGCATGGAATGGAATGGAATTGAATGGAATGAACCCAAATGGAATGGAATGGAATGGAATCAACACGAATGGAATGGAATGCAGTGGAATGGAATGGAATGGAATCAAATCGAATGGAATGGAATGGAATGGAATGGAATGGAATGGAATGGAATGGATTGGAATGGTAAGGAGTGGAATCAACCCGATTGGAATGGAATGGAATGGAATGGAATGGAATGGAATGGAATGGAATGGAATGCATTGGAATGGAATGGATTGGAATGGAGTTAACCCAAATGGAATTTAACGGAATGGAATGGAACGGAATGGAATGGAATCAACCCGAATGGAATGGAATGGAATGGAATGGAATGGAATAGAATCACCCCGAAAGGAATAGAGTGGAATGGAATGGAAAGGAATGGAATGGAATGGAATGACTTGGAATCAACACGAATGGAATGGAATGGAATGGAATGGAATGGATTCAACCTGAATGGAATAGAATGGAATGGAATGGCATGGAATGGAGTGGAATGGAATGGAATGGAATGGAATCAACACGAATGGAATGGAATGGAATGGAATAGAATGGAATGGAATGGCATGGAATGGAATGGAATGGCATGGAATGGAATGGAAGGGAATGGAATGGAATCAACCCGAATGGAATGGAATGGAATGCAATAGAATGGAATGGAATGGCATGGCATGGAATGGAATGGAATGGAATCAACCCGAATGGAATGGAATGGAATGGAACGGAATGCAATGGAATGGAATCAACCCGAAAGGAATGGAACGGAATGGAAAGGAATGGAATGGAATGGAATGGAATCAATCCGAATGGAATGGAATGGCATGGAATGGATTGGAACGGAATCAACCCGAATGGAATGGATTGGAATGGAATGGATGTAACACGAATGGAATGGAATGGAATGGAATGGAATGGAATGGAATCAACCCGAATGGAATGGAATGGAATGGAATGGAATGAAATGGAGTCAACCCGATAGGAATGGAACGGAATGGAATGGAATGGAATGGCATCAATCCGAATGGAATGGAATGGAATGGAATGGAATGGAATGGAATCAACCCGAATGGAATATAATGGAATCAACCCGAGTGGAATTGAATGGAATGGAATGGAATCAACGAGAAAGGAATCGAATGAAATGGAATGGAGTGGAATGGAATTGAATGGAATGGAATCAACCCGAATGAAATGGAATGGAATGGAATGGAATCAAAACGAATGGAATGGAAGGGAATGGAAAGGAATGGAATGGAATCAAGCCGAATGGAATGGAATGGAATGGAATCATCCCGAATGGAATCGAATGGAATCAAATGGAATGGAATGGAATGGAATGGAACGGAATCAACCAGAATGGAATGGAATGGAATGCAATTGAATGGAATGGAATCAACCCGAATGGAGTGGAATGGAATGGAATGGAATCAAACCGAATGGAATGGAATGGAATAGAGTGAAATGGAATAGAATGGAATAGAATCACCCCGAAAGGAATGGAATGGAATGGAATGGAAAGCAATGGTAAAAACCCGACTGAAATGGAATGGCATGGAATGGAATGGAATGGAATGGAATGCAATCAACACAATAGGAATGGAATGTAATGTACTGGAATGGAATGGAATCAACACGAATGGCATGGAATGGAATGGAATGGAATGGAATGGAATGGAATGGAATCAACCCGATTGGAATGGAATGGAATGGAATGGAATGGAATGGAGTTAACCCAAATGGAATGGAATGGAATGGAATGGAGTGGAAGGGAATGGAATGGAATGGAATCAACCCGAATGGAATGGAATGGAATGGAATGGAATGGAATGGAGTTAACCCAAATGGAATGGAATGGAATGGAATGGAGTGGAAGGGAATGGAATGGAATGGAATCAACCCGAATGGAATGGAATGGAATGGAATGGAACGGAATGGAATGGAATAGAATGATTTGGAATCAACCCGAATGGAATGGAATGGAATGGAATGGAATCAACCCGAATGGAATATAATGGTATGAAATGGAATTGAATGTAATGGAATGGAATGGAGTCAACCTGAAAGGAATGGAATGGAATGGAATGGAATGGAATGGAATGGAATGGAATCAATCCGAAAGGAATGGAATGGAATGGAATGGAATGGAATGGAAGGGAATGGAATGTAATCAACACGAATGGAATGGAATGGAATGGAATGGAATCAACCAGAATAGAATGGAATGTAATGAAATGGAATCAACGAGAATGAAATGGAATGGAATTGAATGGAGTGGAATGGAATTGAATTGAATGGAATCAACCCGAATGGAATGGAATTTAATGGAATGGAATCAAAACGAATGGAATGGAATGGAATGGAATGGAATGGAATGGAATGGAATGGAATGGAAAGGAATCAAGCCGAATGGAATGGAATGGAATGGAATCATCCCCAATGGAATGGAATGGAATGAAATGGAATGGAATGGAATGGAATAAACCCGAATGGAATGGAATGGAATGGAATCAACCCGAATGGAATGGAATGGAATGGAATGGAATGGAATGGAATGGAATGGAATCAACCCGAATGGAATGGAATGGAATAGAATGAAATGGAATAGAATGGAATAGAATCACCCCGAAAGGAATGGAATGGAATGGAATGGAATGGAATGGAATGGAGTCAACCCGAATGGAATGGAATGGCATGGAATGGAATGGAATTGAATGGAATGAACCCAAATGGAATGGAATGGAATGGAATCAACACGAATGGAATGGAATGCAGTGGAATGGAATGGAATGGAATCAAATCGAATGGAATGGAATGGAATGGAATGGAATGGAATGGAATGGATTGGAATGGTAAGGAGTGGAATCAACCCGATTGGAATGGAATGGAATGGAATGGAATGGAATGGAATGGAATGGAATGGAATGGAATGCATTGGAATGGAATGGATTGGAATGGAGTTAACCCAAATGGAATTTAACGGAATGGAATGGAACGGAATGGAATGGAATCAACCCGAATGGAATGGAATGGAATGGAATGGAATGGAATAGAATCACCCCGAAAGGAATAGAGTGGAATGGAATGGAAAGGAATGGAATGGAATGGAATGACTTGGAATCAACACGAATGGAATGGAATGGAATGGAATGGAATGGATTCAACCTGAATGGAATAGAATGGAATGGAATGGCATGGAATGGAGTGGAATGGAATGGAATGGAATGGAATCAACACGAATGGAATGGAATGGAATGGAATAGAATGGAATGGAATGGCATGGAATGGAATGGAATGGCATGGAATGGAATGGAAGGGAATGGAATGGAATCAACCCGAATGGAATGGAATGGAATGGAACGGAATGCAATGCAATGGAGTCCACCCGAAAGGAATGGAAGGGAATGGAAAGGAATGGAATGGAATGGAATGGAATCAATCCGAATGGAATGGAATGGCATGGAATGGAGTGGAATGGAAAGGAATGGAATCAACCCGATTGGAATGGAACGGAATGGAATGGAACGGAATGGAATGGATTCAACCCGAATGGAATGGAATGGAATGGAATGGAATGGAATAGAATCACCCGGAAAGGAATAGAGTGGAATGGAATGGAAAGGAATGGAATGGAATGGAATGACTTGGAATCAACTCGAATGGAATGGAATGGAATGGAATGGAATGGATTCAACCTGAATGGAATAGAATGGAATGGAATGGCATGGAATGGAGTGGAATGGAATGGAATGGAATCAACCCGAATGGAATGGAATGGAATGGAACGGAATGGAATGGAATGGAATCAACCCGAATGGAATGGAATGGAATGCAATAGAATGGAATGGAATGGCATGGAATGGAATGGAATGGAATGGAATGGAATGGAATGGAATGGAATGGAATCAACCGGAATGGAATGGAATGGAATGGAACGGAATGCAATGGAATGGAGTCAACCCGAAAGGAATGGAATGGAATGGAAAGGAATGGAATGGAATGGAATGGAATCAATCCGAATGGAATGGAATGGCATGGAATGGATTGGAACGGAATCAACCCGAATGGAATGGATTGGAATGGAATGGATGTAACAAGAATGGAATGGAATGGAATGGAATGGAATGGAATCAACCCGAATGGAATGGAATGGAGTCAACCCGAAAGGAATGGAACGGAATGGAATGGAATGGAATGGAATGGAATCAATCCGAATGGAATGGAATGGAATGGAATGGAATCAAACCGAATGGAATATAATGGAATCAACCCGAGTGGAATTGAATGGAATGGAATGGAATCAACGAGAAAGGAATCGAATGAAATGCAATGGAGTGGAATGGAATTGAATGCAATGGAATCAACCCGAATGAAATGGAATGGAATGGAATGGAATCAAAACGAATGGAATGGAATGGAATGGAAAGGAATGGAATGGAATCAAGCCGAATGGAATGGAATGGAATGGAATCATCCCGAATGGAATGGAATGGAATCAAATGGAATGGAATGGAATGGAATGGAATGGAATGGAATCAACCAGAATGGAATGGAATGGAATGCAATTGAATGGAATGGAATCAACCCGAATGGAGTGGAATGGAATGCAATGGAATCAACCAGAATGGAATGGAATGGAATAGAATGAAATGGAATAGAATGGAATAGAATCACCCCGAAAGGAATGGAATGGAATGGAGTGGAACGGAATGGAATGGAATAGAATGATTTGTAATCAACCCGAATGGAATGGAATGGATTGGAATGGAATCAACCCGAATGGAATGGAATGGAATGCAATAGAATGGAATGGAATGGAATGGAATGGAATGGAATGGAATGGAATGGAATGGAATGAACGGAATGCAATGGAATGGAGTCAACCCGAAAGGCATGGAACGGAATGGAAAGGAATGGAATGGAATGGAATGGAATCAATCCGAATGGAATGGAATGGCATGGAATGGATTGGAACGGAATCAACCCGAATGGAATGGATTGGAATGGAATGGATGTAACACGAATGGAATGGAATGGAATGGAAAGATATCAACCAGAATGGAATGGAATGGAATGGAATGGAATGGAATGGAGTCAACCCGAAAGGAATGGAACGGAATGGACTGGAATGGAATGGAATGGAATCAATCCGAATGGAATGGAATGGAATGGAATGGAATGGAATCAACCCGAATGGAATATAATGAAATCAACCCGAGTGGAATTGAATGGAATGGAATGGAATCAACGAGAAAGGAATCGAATGAAATGGAATGGAGTGGAATGGAATTGAATGGAATGGAATCAACCCGAATGAAATGGAATGGAATGGAATGGAATCAAAACGAATGGAATGGAAAGGAATGGAACGGAATGAAGCCGAATGGAATGGAATGGAATGGAATCATCCCGAATGGAATGGAATGGAATCAAATGGAACGGAATGGAATGGAATGGAATGGAATGGAATGGAATGGAATCAACCAGAATGGAATGGAATGGAATGCAATTGAATGGAATGGAATCAACCCAAATGGAGTGGAATGGAATAGAATGGTAAAAACCCGACTGAAAAGAATGGCATGGCATGGAATGGAATGGAATGGAATGCAATCAACACAATAGGAATGTAATGGAATGTAATGGAATGGAATGGAATCAACACGAATGGCATGGAATGGAATGGAATGGAATGGAATGGAATGGAATGGAATCAACCCGATTGGAATGGAATGGAATGGAATGGAATGGAGTCAACCCAAATGGAATGGAATGGAATGGAATGGAGTGGAAGGGAATGGAATGGAATGGAATCAACCCGAATGGAATGGAATGAGATGGAATGGAATGGAATGGAATAGAATCACCCCGAAAGGAATGGAGTGGAATGGAATGGAACGGAATGGAATGGAATAGAATGATTTGGAATCAACAAGAATGGAATGGAATGGAATGGAATGGAATCAACCCGAACGGAACATAATGGTATGGAATGGAATTGAATGGAATGGAATGGAATGGAGTCAACCTGAAAGGAATGGAATGGAATGGAATGGAATTTAATGAAATGGAATCAATCCGAATGGAATGAAATGGAATGGAATGGAATGGAATGGAATGGAATGGAATCAACCCGAATGGAATGGAATGGAATGGAATGGAATGGAATGGAATCAACCAGAATAGAATATAATGGAGTCCACCCGAGTGGAATTGAATGGAATGCAATGGAAATAACCCGAATGGAATGGAATGTAATGGAATGGAATCAACGAGAATGAAATGGAATGGAATGGAATGGAGTGGAATGGAATTGAATGAAATGGAATCAACCCGAATGGAATGGAATTTAATGGAATGGAATCAAAACGAATGGAATGGAATGGAATGGAATGGAGTGGAATGGAATGGAACGGAATGGAATCAAGCCAAATGGAATGGAATGGAATGGAATCATCCCGAATGGAATGGAATGGAATGAAATGGAATGGAATTGAATGGAATGGAATGGAATGAACCCGAATGGAATGGAATGGAATGGAATCAACCCGAATGGAATGGAATGGAATGAAAATGAATGGAATGGAATCAACACGAATGGAATGGAATGGAATGGAATGGAATGGAATGGAATGGAATGGAATGGAATGGAATGGAATAGAATGAAATGGAATAGAATGGAATAGAATCACCACGAAAGGAAAGGAATGGAAAGGAATGGAATGGAATGGAGTCAACCCGAATGGAATGGAATTGCATGGAATGGAATGGAATGGAATGGAATGGAATCAACCGAAATGGAATGGAATGGAATGGAATCAACACGAATGGAATGGAATGCAATGGAATGGAATGGAATGGAATCAAATCGAAAGGAATGGAATGGAATGGAATGGAATGGAGTGGAATGGAAAGGAATGGAATCAACCCGATTGGAATGGAATGGAATGGAATGGAATGGAATGGAATGGAATGGAATGGAATGGAGTTAACCCAAATGGAATGGATCGGAATGGAATGGAACGGAATGGAATGGAATCAACCCGAAAGGAATCGAATGGAATGGAATGGAATGGAATAGAATCACTCCGATAGGAATAGAGTGGAATGGAATGGAAAGGAATGGAATGGAATGGAATGACTTGGAATCAACTCGAATGGAATGGAATGGAATGGAATGGAATGGAATGGATTCAACCTGAATGGAATAGAATGGAATGGAATGGCATGGAATGGAGTGGAATGGAATGGAATGGAATGGAATCAACACGAATGGAATGGAATGGAATGGAATAGAATGGAATGGAATGGCATGGAATGGAATGGAATGCCATGGAATGGAATGGAAGGGAATGGAATGGAATCAACCCGAATGGAATGGAATGGAATGGAACGGAATGCAATGGAATGGAGTCAACCCGAAAGGAATGGAACGGAATGGAAAGGAATGGAATGGAATGGAATGGAATCAATCCGAATGGAATGGAATGGCATGGAATGGATTGGAACGGAATCAACCCGAATGGAATGGATTGGAATGGAATGGATGTAACACGAATGGAATGGAATGGAATGGATTGGAATCAACCCGAATTGAATGGAATGGAATGGAATGGAATGGATTCAAGCCGAAAGGAATGGAACGGAATGTAATGGAATGGAATCAATAAGAATGGAATGGAATGGAATGGAATGGCATGTAATCAACCCGAATGGAATATAATGGAATCAACCCGAGTGGAGTTGAATGGAATGGAATGGAAATAATCCGAATGGAATGGAATTGAATGGAATGGAATCAACCCGATTGGAATGGAATGGAATGGAATGGAATGGAATGGAATGGAATGCAATGGATTTAACCCAAATGGAATGGAATGGAATGGAATGGAGTGGAATGGAATGGAATGGAATGGTATCAACCCGAATGGAATGGAATGGAATGGAATGGAATGGAATGGAATGGAATGGAAAACAATCGACCCGAAAGGAATGGAGTGGAATGGAATGGAACGGAATGGAATGGAATAAAATGATTTGGAATCAAACAGAATGGAATGGAATGGAATGGAATGAAATGGAATGGAATGGAATGGAGTCAACCTCAAAGGAATGGAATGGAATGGAATGGAATCAATCGGAATGGAATGGAATGGAATGGAATGAAATGGAATGGAATGGAATGAAATGGAATAGAATGGAATAGAATCACCACGAAAGGAATGGAAAGGAATGGAATGGAATGGAGTGGAATGGAATAAACCCGAATGGAATGGAATGGAATGGAATGGAATGGTATGGAATCAACCCAAATGGAAAGGAATGGAATGGAAAGAATAAAAACGAATGGAATGGAATGGAATGGAAAGGAATGGAATGGAATCAAGCCGAATGGAATGGAATGGAATGGAATCAACCTGAATGGAATGGAATGGAATGGATTGGAATCAACCCGAATGAAATATAATGGAATCAACCCGAGTGGAATTGAATGGAATGGAATGGAAATAAACCGAATTGAATGGAATGTAATGGAATGGAATCAACGAGAATGGAATCGAATGGATGGAATGGATTGGAATGGAATTGAATGGAATGGAATGAACCCGAACGGAATGGAATTTAATGGAATGGGATCAAAACGAATGGAATGCAATGGAATGGAATGGAATGAAATGGAATGGAATGGAATCAAGCCGAATGGAATGGAATGGAATGGAATCATCCCGAATGGAATGGAATGGAATGAAATGGTATGGAATGGAATGGAATGGAATGGAATAAACCGGAATGGAATGCAATGGAATGCATTGGAATGGAATGGAATGGAATGGAATGGAATCAACCCGTAGGGAATGGAATGGAATGCAATTGAATGGAATGGAATTAACACGAATGGAATGGAATGGAATGGAATGGAATGGAATCAACCAGAATGGAATGGAATGGAATAGAATGAAATGGAGTAGAATGGAATAGAATCACCACGAAAGGAATGGAAAGGAATGGAATGGAATGGAGTGGAATGGAATAAACCCGAATGGAATGGAATGGAATGGAATGGAATAGAATGGTATGGAATCAACCCAAATGGAATGGAATGGAATGGAAAGAATCAAAACCAATGGAATGGAATGGAATGGAAAGGAATGGAATGGAATCAAGACGAATGGAATGGAATGGAATGGAATCAACCCGAATGGAATGGAATGGAATGGAATGGATGTAACACGAATGGAATGGTATGAAATGGAATGTAATGGAATGGTATGAAATGGAATGGAATGGAATGGAATGGAATGGAATGGAATGGATTCAACCCGAGTGGAATGGAATGGAATGGAACGGAATGCAATGGAATGGAGTCAACCCGAAAGGAGTGGAACGGAATGGAAAGGAATGGAATGGAATGGAATGGAATCAATCCAAATGGAATGGATTGGCATGGAATGGAATGGAATGGAATGGAATGGAATCAACCTGAATGGAATGGGATGGAATGGATTGGAATCAACCCGAATGAAATATAATGGAAACAGCCCGAGTGGAATTGAATGGAATGGAATGGAAATAACCCGAATGGAACGTAATGGAATGGAGTGGAATCAACGAGAATGGAATCACATGGAATGGAATGGAGAGGAATGTAATTGAATGGAATGGAATGGAGTGGAATCAACGAGAATGGAATCACATGGAATGGAATGGAGAGGAATGTAATTGAATGGAATGGAATCAACTCGAATGGAGAGGAATGCAATGGAATGGAATGGAATGGAATGGAACGGAATGGAATGGAATCAACACGAAAGGAATGGAATGCAATGGAATGGAATGGAATGGAATAGAATCGACCCGAAAGGAATGGAATGGAATGGAATAGAATCAACCCAAATGGAATGGAATGGAACCAACACGAATGGAATCGAATGGAATGGGATGCAATGGAATGGAATCAACCCGAATGGAATGGAAAGGAATGGAATCAACCCGAATGGAATGGAATGGAGGGGAATGGAAGGGAGTGGAATCAACCCGAATGGAAGGGAATGGAATGGAATGGAATGGAAAGGAATTGAATCAACACGAATGGAATGGAACGGAATGGAATGCAATGGAATGGAGTGGATTCAACACGAATGCAATGGAATGGAATGCAATGGAATGGAATGGAATGCAATGGAATGGAATGGAATGGAATGGAATAGAATGGAATGGAATCAACCGGAATGGAGTGGAATGCATTGGAATGGAATGGAATGGAATGGAATCAACCCGAATGGAATGGAATGGAATAGAATGAAATGGAATAGAATGGAATAAAGTCACCCCGAAAGGAAAGAATTGAATAGAATGGAATGGAATGGAATCAACCCGAAAGGAAAGGAATGCCAAGGAATGGAATGGAATGGAATGGAATGGAATGGAATGGAATGGAATGGAATCAACACGAATGGAAAGGAATGCAATGGAATGGAATGGAATGGAATCAAAACGAATGGAATGGAATGGAATGGAATGGAATGGAATGGAAAGGAATGGAATCAACCCGATTGGAATGGAATGGAATCGAATGGAATGGAATGGAATGGAATGGAGTTAATCCAAATGGAATGGAATGGAATGGAATGGTACGGAATGGAATGGAATCAACCCGAATGGAATGGAATGGAGTGAAATGGAATGGAATGGAATGGAATAGAATCATCCCGAAAGGAATAGAGTGGAATGGAATGGAACGGAATGGAATGGAATGGATTGACTTGGAATCAACCCGAATGGAATGGAATGGAATGGAATGGAATGGATTCAACCTGAATGGAAGAGAACGGAATGGAATGGCATGGAATGGAGTGGAGTGGAATGGAATGGAATGGAATGGAATCAACCCAAATTGAATGGAAGGTAATGGAATTGAATGGAGTGGAGTGGAATCAACCCGAATGGAATAGAATGGAATGGAATGGCATGGAATGGAATGGAATGGAATGGAATCAATCCGAAAGGAACGGAATGGAATGGAATGGAATGGAATGGAATGGAATGGAATCAACCCGAATGCAATGGAATGGAATGGAATGGAATGGAATCAACCAGAATAGAATATAATGGAATCAACCCGAGTGGAATTGAATGGAATGGAATGGAAATAACCCGAATGGAATGGAATGTAATGGAATGGAATCAACGAGAATGAAATGTAATGTAATGGAATGGATTGGAATGGAATTGAATGGAATGGAATCAACCCGAATGGAATTGAATTTAATGGAATGGAATCAAAACGAATGGAATGGAATGGAATGGAAAGGAATGGAATGGAATGGAAAGGAATCAAGCCGAATGGAATGGAATGGAATGGAATCATCCTGAATGGAATGGAATGGAATGAATAGGAATGGAATGGAATGGAATCAACCCGAATGGAATGGAATGGAATGGAATCAACCCGAATGGAATGGAATGGAATGCAATTGAATGGAATGGAATCAACACGAATGGAATGGAATGGAATGGAATGGAATTGAATGGAATGGAATCCACCCGAATCGAATGGAATGGAATAGAATGAAATGGAATTGAATGGAATAGAATCACCCCGAAAGGAATGGAATGGAATGGAGTCAACCTGAATGGAATGGAATGGCATTGAATGGAATGTAGTGGAATCAAATCGAATGGAATGGAATGGAATGGAATGGAATGGAGTGGAATGGAAAGGAATGGAATCAACCCGATTGGAATGGAATGGAATGGAATGGAATGGAATCAACCCGAATGGAATATAATGGAATCAACCCGAGTGGTATTGACTGGAATGGAATGGAAATAATCCGAATGGAATGGAATGGAATGGAATGGAATCAACGAGAAAGGAATGGAATGGACTGGAATGGAATTGAATGGAATGGAATCAACCCGAATGGAATGGAATGGAATGGAATGGAATCAAAACGAATGGAATGGAATGGAATGGAAATGAATGGAATGGAATCAAGCCGAATGGAATAGAATATAATGGAATCATCCCGAATGGTAAGGAATGGAATCAAATGGAATGGAATGGAATGGAATGGAATAAAACCGAATGGAATGGAATGGAATGGAATGGAATGGAATGGAATGGAATGGAATGGAATCAACCCGAATGGAATGGAATGGAATGCAATTGAATGGAATGGAATCAACTCGAATGGAGTGGAATGGATTGGAATGGAATCAACCCGAATGCAATGGAATGGAATGGAATAGAATGAAATTGAATAGAATGGAATAGAATCACCCCGAAAGGAATGGAATGGAATGGAATGGCATGGAATGGAATGGATTGGAATGGAATGAACCCGAATGGAATGGAATGGCATGGAATCGAATGGAATGGAATGGAATGGAATCAACCCAAATGGAATGGAATATAATGGAATGGAATGGAATGGAATCAACACGAATGGCATGGAATGGAATGGAATGGAATGGAATGGAATGGAATGGAATGGAGTGGAATCAACCCGATTGGAATGGAATGGAATGGAATGGAATGGAATGGAATGGAGTTAAGACAAATGGAATGGAATGGAATGGAATGGAGTGGAAGGGAATGGAATAGAATGGAATCAATCCGAATGGAATGGAATGCAATGGAATGGAACGGAATGGAATGGAATAGAATCACCCGAAAGGAATGGAGTGGAATGGAATGGAACGGAATGGAATGGAATAGAATGATTTGGAATCAACCCGAATGGAATGGAATGGAATGGAATGGAATGGATGTAACACGAATGGAATGGAATGGAATGGAATGGAATGGAATCAACCCGAATGGAATGGAAAGGAATGGAATGGAATGGAATGGAGTCAACCTGTAAGCAATGGAATGGAATGGAATGGAATGGAATGGAATGGAAACAAATCGAATGGAATGGAATGGAATGGAATGGAATGCAATCAACACGATTGGAATGGAATGGAATGGAATGGAATGGATTGGAATGCAATGGAGTCAACCTCGAAGGAATGGAATGGAATGGAATGGAGTCTACCTGAAAGGAATGGAATGGAATGGAATGGAATGGAATGGAAACAAATCGAATGGAATGGAAAGGAATGGAATGGAATGGAATGGAATGGAACTGAAACAACCGGAAAGGAATGCAATGGAATGGAATGGAATGGAATGGAATGGAATGGAATGGAATCAACCCGAATGGAAAGGAATGCAATGGAATCAACCGAATGGAATGGAATGGAATTGAATGGAATGGAATGGAATGGAATGGAATATAATGATTTGGAATCAACACGAATGGAGTGGAATGGATGTAACACGAATGAAATGGAATGGAATGGAATGGAATCAACCAGAATGGAATGGAATGGAATGGAATGGAATGGAATGGAATGGAATGGAATGGAATGGAATCAACCAGAATGGAATGGAATGGAATGCAAATGAATGCAATGGAATCAACACGAATGGAATGGAAGGGAAGTGAATAGAAGGGAATGGAATGGAATCAACACGAATGGAATGGAATGGAATAGAATGAAATGGAATAGAATGGAATAGAATCACCCCGAAAGGAATGGAATGGAATGGAATGGAATGGAATGGAATGGAATGGAATGGAATTGAGTCAACCCGAATGGAATGGAATGGCATGGAATGGAATGGATTGGAATGGAATGGAATCAACCCAAATGGAATGGAATGGAATGGAATGGAATGGAATGGAATGGAATGGAATGGAATGGAATGGAATCAACACGAATGGAATGGAATGCAATGGAATGGAATGGAATGGAATCAATCCGAATGTAATGGAATGGCATGGAATGGAGTGGAATGGAAAGGAATGGAATCAACCCGATTGGAATGGAATGGAATGGAATGGAATGGAATGGAATGCAATGGAATGGAGTTAACCCAAATGGAATGGAACGGAATGGAATGGAACGGAATGGAATGGAATCAACCAAAATGGAATGGAATGGAATGGAATGGAATAGAATCACCCCGAAAGGAATAGAGTGGAATGGAATGGAACGGAATGGAATGGAATGGAATGACTTGGAATCAACTCGAACGGAATGGAATGGAATGGAATGGAATGGATTCAACCTGAATGGAATAGAATGGAATGGAATGGCATGGAATGGAGTGGAATGGAATGGAATGGAATCAACCCGAATGGAATGGAATGGAATGGAACGGAATGGAGTGGAATGGAATCAACCCGAATGGAATGGAATGGAATGCAATAGAATGGAATGGAATGGCATGGAATGGAATGGAATGGAATGGAATGGAATGAACACGAATGGAATGGAATGGAATGGAACGGAATGCAATGGAATGGAGTCAACCCGAAAGGAATGGAACCGAATGGAAAGGAATGGAGTGGAATCAATCCGAATGGAATGGAATGGCATGGAATGGATTGGAACGGAATCAACCCGAATGGAATGGAATGGAATGGAATGGAATGGAATGGAATGGAATGGAGTGAACCCGAAAGGAATCGAACGGAATGGAATGGAATGGAATGGAATCAATCCGTATGGAATGGAATGGAATGGAATGGAATCAACGAGAAAGGAATCGAATGAAATGGAATGGAGTGGAATGGAATTGAATGGAATGGAATCAACCCGAATGAAATGGAATGGAATGGAATGGAATCAAAACGAATGGAATGGAATGGAATGGAAAGGAATGGAATGGAATCAAGCCGAATGGAATGGAATGGAAAGGAATCATCCCGAATGGAATGGAATGGAATCAAATGGAATGGAATGGAATGGAATGGAATGGAATGGAATGAAATCAACCAGAATGGAATGGAATGGAATGCAATTGAATGGAATGGAATCAACCCGAATGGAGTGGAATGGAATGGAATGGAATCAACCCGAATGGAATGGAATGGAATAGAATGAAATGGAATAGAATGGAATAGAATCACCCAGAAAGGAATGGAATGGAATGGAATGGAATGCAATGGAAAAAACCCGACTGAAATGGAATGGCATAGAATGGAATGGAATGGAATGGAATGCAATCAACACAAAAGGAATGGAATGGAATGGAATGGAATGGAATGGAATCAACCCGATTGGAATGGAATGGAATGGAATGGAGTGGAAGGGAAGGGAATGGAATGGAATCAACCAGAAAGGAATGGAATGGAATGGGATGGAATGGAATGGAATGGAATGGAATGGAATAGAATCACCCCGAAAGGAATGGAGTGGAATGGGATGGAACGGAATGGAATGGAATAGAATGATTTGGAATCAACCCGAATGGAATGGAATGGAATGGAATGGAATCAACCCGAATGGAATATAATGGTATGGAATGGAATGGAATGGAATGGAGTCAACCTGAAAGGAATGGAATGGAATGGAATGGAATGGAATGGAATGGAATGGAATCAATCCGAAAGGAATGGAATGGAATGGAATGGAATGGAGTGGAATGGAATGGAATCAACACGAATGGAATGGAATGGAATGGAATGCAATCAACCAGAATAGAATATAATGGAATGACCCCGAGTGGAATTGAAAGGACTGGAATGGAAATAACCCGAATGGAATGGAATGTAATGGAATGGAATCAACGAGAATGAAATGGAATGGAATGGAATGGAGTGGAATGGAATTGAATGGAATGGAATCAACCCGAATGGAATGGAATTTAATGGAATGGAATCAAAACGAATGGAATGGAATGGAATGGAATGGAATGGAATGGAATGGAATGGAAAGGAATCAAGCCGAATGGAATGGAATGGAATGGAATCAACCCGAATGGAATGGAATGGAATGCAATTTAATGGAATGGAATCAACACGAATGGAATGGAATGGAATGGAATGGAATGGAATGGAATCAACCCGAATGGAATGGAATGGAATAGAATGAAATGGAATAGAATGGAATAGAATCACCCCGAAAGGAATGGAATGGTATGGAATTGAATGGAATGGAGTCAACCCGAATGGAATGGAATGGCATGGAATGGAATGCAATGGAATGGAATGAACCCAAATGGAATGGAATGGAATGGAATCAACAAGAATGGAATGGAATGCAATGGAATGGAAAGGAATGGAATCAAATCGAATGGAATGGAATGGAATGGAATGGAATGGAGTGGAATGGAAAGGAATGGAATCAACCCGATTGGAATGGAATTGAATGGAATGGAATGGATTGGAATGAAGTTAAACCAAATGGAATGGAACGGAATGGAATGGAACGGAATGGAATGGAATCAAACCGAAAGAATTGGAATGGAATGGAATGGAATGGAATGGAATAGAATCACCCCGAAAGTAATAGAGTGGGATGGAATGGAAAGGAATGGAATGGAATGGAATGACATGGAATCAACTCGAATGGAATGGAATGGAATGGAATGGAATGCATTCAACCTGAATGGAATAGAATTGAATGGAATGGCATGGAATGGAGTGGAATGGAATGGAATGGAATGGAATCAACACGAATGGAATGGAATGGAATGGAATAGAATGGAACGGAATGGCATGGAATGGAATGGAATGGCATGGAATGGAATGGAAGGGAATGGAATGGAATCAATCCGAATGGAATGGAATGGAATGGAACGGAATGCAATGGAATGGAGTCAACCCGAAAGGAATGGAACGGAATGGACAGGAATGGAATGGAATGGAATGGAATCAATCCGAAAGGAATGGAATGGCATGGAATGGAGTGGAATGGAAAGGAATGGAATCAACCCGAATGGAATGGAATGGAATGGAATGGAATGGAATGGAATGGAGTTAAACCAAATGGAATGGAACGGAATGGAATGGAATGGAATGGAGTTAACCCAAATGGAATGGAACGGAATGGAATGGAACGGAATGGAAGGGAATCAACCCGAATGGAATGGAAAGGAATGGAATGGAATGGAATAGAATCACCTCGAAAGGAATAGAGTGGAATGGAATGGAACGGAATGAAATGGAATGGAATGACTTGGAATCAACTCGAATGGAATGGAATGGAATGGAATGGAATGGAATGGATGTAACACGAATGCAATAGAATGGAATGGAATGGAATGGAATGGAGTGGAATGGAATGGAATGGAATGGAATCAACCCGAATGGAATGGAATGGAATGGAACGGAATGGAATGGAATGGAAACAACCCGAATGGAATGGAATGGAATGGAACGGAATGGAATGGAATGGAATCAACCCTAATGGAATGGAATGGAATGGAATGGAATGGAATTTAATGGAATGGAATGGAATAGAATGGAATGGAATGGAATCAACCCGAATGGAATGGAATGGAACGGAATGGAATGGAATGGAATGCAATGGAATGGAACCAACCCGAATGGAATGGAAAGGAATGGAATCAACCGGAATGGAATGGAATGGAGGGGAATGGAAGGGAATGGAATCAACCCGAATGGAAGTGAATGGAAAGGATTGGAATGGAAAGGAATGGAATCAACACGAAAGGAATGGAATGCAATGGAATGCAATGGAATGGAGTGGAATCAACCGGAATGGAATGGAATGGAATGGAATGGAATGGAATGAAATGGAATCAACCGGAATGTAATGGAATGGAATGGAATGGAATGGAATGGAATGGAAAGGAATCAACTCGAATGGCATGGAATGGAATGGAATGGAATCACATGGCATGGAATGGAATGGAATCAACCCGAACGGAATGGAATGGAATGCAGTGGAATGGAATGGAATCAACCCGAATGGAGTGCAATGCAATGGACTGGAATAGAATGGAATGGAATGGAATGGAATGGAATGGAACGGAAAGGAATCAACACGAAAGGAATGGAACGCAATGGAAGGGAATGCAATGGAACACAATAGAACCGAAAAGAATGGAATGGAATGGAATGGAATGGAATGGAATGGAATGGAATCAACCCGAATGGAATGGAATGCAATGGCATGGAATGGAATGGATTGGAATGGAATGGAATGCAATGGAATCTACACGAATGGAATGGAATGGAATGGAATGGGATGGAATGGACTGGATTGGAATCAACCCAGATGGAATGGAATGGAATGGAATGGAATGGAATGGAATGGAATGGAATGGAGTGGAATGGAATCAACACGAATGGAATGGAATGGAATGGAATGGAATGGAATCAACCCGAATCTATTGGAATGGAAAGGAATGGAATGGAATGGAATCGAATGGAATGGAATCAATCCGAATGGATTGGAATGGAATGGAAAGGAATGGAATGGAATGGAATGGAATGGAATGGAATGGAATGGAATGCAATCAACCCGAATGGAAAGGAATGGAATGGAATGGAATCAACACGAATGGAATGGAATGGAATGGAATGGAATGGAATGGATGTAACACGAATGGAATGGAATGGAAAGGAATGGAATGGAATGGAATGGAATCAACCCGAATGAAATGGAATGGAATGGAATGGAATGGAATCAATCCGAATGGAATGGAATGGAATGGAATGGAAAGGAGTGGAATGGAATGGAATGTAATGGAACGGAATGGAATGGAAGCAACCCGAATGGAAAGGAATGGAACGGGATGGAATCAACCCGAATGGAATGGAATGGAATGGAATGGAATGGAATGGAATGGATGTAACACGAATGGAATGGAATGGAATGGAACGGAATGGAATGGAATGGAATGGAATCAATCCGAATGGAATGGAATGGAATGGAATGGAATCAACCCAAATGGAATGGAATGGAATGGAATGGAAGCAACACGAATGGAATGGAATGGAATGGAATGGAATGAAAGGAATGGAATGGAATCAACCCGAATGGAGTGGAATGGAATGGAACGGAATGGACAGGAATGGAATCAACCCGAATGGAATGGAATGGAATGGAATGGAAAGATATGGAATGGAATCAACCTGAATGGAATGGAATGGAATGGAATGGAATGGAATGGAATCAAAGCGAATGGAATTGAATGGAATGGAATCAACACGAATGGAATGGAATGGAATGGAAAGGAATGGAATGGAATGGAATGGAATGGAATCAATCCGAATGGAATCGAAAGGAATGGAATGGAATGGAATGGAATGGAGTCAACCCGAATGGAAAGGAATGGAATGGCATGGAATCAACCCGAATGGAATGGAAAGGAATGGAATGGAATGGAATGGAATGGAATGGATGTAACACGAACGGAATGGAATGGAATGGAATGGAATCAACCCGAATGGAATGGAATGGAATGGAATGGAATGGAGTCAACCCGAAAGCAATGGAACGGAATGGAATGGAATGGAATGGAATGGCATGGAATCAACCCGAATGGAATGGAAAGGAATGGAATGGAATGGAATGGAATGGAATGGATGTAACACGAACGGAATGGAATGGAATGGAATGGAATCAACCCGAATGGAATGGAATGGAATGGAATGGAATGGAGTCAACCCGAAAGCAATGGAACGGAATGGAATGGAATGGAATGGAATGGAATGGATGTAACACGAACGGAATGGAATGGAATGGAATGGAATCAACCCGAATGGAATGGAATGGAATGGAATGGAATGGAGTCAACCCGAAAGCAATGGAACGGAATGGAATGGAATGGAATGGAATGGAATGGAATCAATCCGAATGGAATGGAATGGAATGGAATGGAATGGAATGGAATGGAATGGAATGGAATGGAACGGAATGGATTCAACCCCAATGTAATGGAATGGAATGTAATGGAATCATCCCGAATGGAATATAATGGAATCAACCCGAGTGGAATTGAATGGAATGGAATGGAAATAACCTGAATGGAATGGAATGGAATGGAATGGAATCAACGAGAATGGAATCGAATGGAATGGAATGTAGTGAAATGGAATTGAATGGAATGGAATCAAACCGAATGGAATGGAATGGAATGGAATCATCCCGAATGGAATGGAATGGAATCAGATGGAATGTAATGGAATGGAATGGAATAAAACCGAATGGAATGGAATGGAATAGAATGGAATGGAATCAACGCGAATGGAATGGAATGGAATGCAATTGAATGGAATGGAATCAACCCAAAAGGAATGGAATGGAATGGAATGGAATCAACCCGAATGGAATGGAATGGAATAGAATGAAATGGAATAGAATGGAATAGAATCACCCCGAAAGGAATGGAATGGAATGGAATGGAATGGAGTGGAATGGAATGAACCCGAATGGAATGGAATGGCATGGAATGGAATTGAATGGAATGGAATGCAATGGAAACAACCCGATTGGAATGGAATGGAATTGGAATAGAACGGAATGGAATGGATTTAACCCAAATGGAATGGAATGGAATGGAATGGAGTTGAAGGGAATGGAATGGATTGGAATCAACCCAAATGGAATGGAATGGAATGGAATGGAATGGAATAAAGTCACCCCGAAACGAATGGAGTGGAATCGAATGGAACGGAATGGAATGGAATAGAATGATTTGGAATCAACACGAATGTAATGGAATGGAATGGAAAGGAATGGATGTAACACGAATGGAATGGAATGGAATGGAATGGAATGGAATGGAATGGAATGGAATCAACCCGAATGGAATGGAATGGAATGGAATGGAATGCAATGGAAAGGAATGGAAAGGAATGGAATGGAGTCAACCTGAAATGAATGGAATGGAATGGAATGGAATGGAATGGAATCAAACAGAATGGAATGGAATGGAATGGAATGGAATGGAATGGAATGGAATCAACCCGATTGGAATGGAATGGAATGGAATGGAATGGAATGGAATGGAATGGCATGCAATGCAATGGAGTTAACCGAAAAGGAATGGAATGGAATGGAGTGGAATGGAATGGAAAAGAATCACCCCGAAAGGAATGGAGTGGAATGGAATGGAACGGAATGGAATGGAATAGAATGATTTGGAATCAACCCGAATGGAATGTAATGGAATGGAATGGAATGGAATGGATGTAACACGAATGGAATGGAATGGAATGGAATGGAATGGAATGGAATCAACCCGAATGGAATGGAATGGAATGGAAAGGAATGGAATGGAATGGAATCAACACGAAAGGAATGGAATACAATGGAATGGAATGGAATGGAACAGAATCGACCCGAAAAGAATGGAATGGAATTGAGTGGAATAGAATGGAATTGAATGGAATGGAATCAACCCGAATGGAATGGAATGGAATGGAATCAACACGAATGGAATAGAATGGAATGGAATCAACCCGAATGGAATATAATGTAATCAACCCGAGTGGAATTGAATGGAATGGAATTGAAAGAAACCGAATGGAATGGAATGGATTGGAATGGAATCAACGAGAATGGAATCGAATGGAATGGAATGGAGTGGAATGGAACTGAATGGAAAGGAATCAACCCGAATGGAATGGAATTGAATGGAATGGAATCCAGCCGAATGGAATGGAATGGAATGGAATGGAATAAAGCCGAATGGAATGGAATGGAATGGAATGGAATCAACCCAAATGCAATGGAATGGAATGGAATCAACCCGAATGGAATATAATGTAATCAACCCGAGTGGAATTGAATGGAATGGAATTGAAAGAAACCGAATGGAATGGAATGGATTGGAATGGAATCAACGAGAATGGAATCGAATGGAATGGAATGGAGTGGAATGGAACTGAATGGAAAGGAATCAACCCGAATGGAATGGAATGGAATGGAATGGAATCAAAACGAATGGAATGGAATGGAATGGAATCAAAACGAATGGAATGGAATGGAATAGAAGGGAATGAAATCAAGCTGAATGGAATAGAATGGAATGGAATCATCCCGAATGGAATGGAATGGAATGAAATGGAATGGAATGGAATGGAATGGAATGGAATGGAATGGAATGGAATGGAATGGAATGGAATGGAATAGAATGGAATGGAATAAAACAGAATGGAATGGAATGGAATGGAATGCAATCAACCCGAATGGCATGGAATGGAATGGAATCATCCCGAATGGAATGGAATGGAATGAAATGGAATGGAATGGAATGGAATGGAATAGAATGGAATGGAATAAAACAGAATGGAATGGAATGGAATGGAATGCAATCAACCCGAATGGATTGGAATGGAATGCAATTGAATGGAATGGAATCAACCCGAATGGAATGGAATGGAATGGAATGGAATGGAATGTAATCAAAACGAATGGAATGGAATGGAATGGAAATGAATGGAATGGAATCAAGCCGAATGGAATAGAATGGAAGGGAATCATTCCTAATGGAAAGGAATGGAATCAAGTGGAATGGAATGGAATGGAATGGAATAAAACCGAATGGAATGGAATGGAATGGAATGGAATGGAATCAACCCAAATGGAATGGAATGGAATGCAATTGAATGCAATGGAATCAACTCGAATGGAGTGGAATGGATTGGAATGGAATCAACCCGAATGCAATGGAATGGAATGGAATAGAATGAAATTGAATAGAATGGAATAGAATCACCCCGAAAGGAATGGAATGGAATGGAATGGCATGGAATGGAATGGATTGGAATGGAATGAACCCGAATGGAATGGAATGGCATGGAATCGAATGGAATGGAATGGAATGGAATCAACGCAAATGGAATGGAATATAATGGAATGGAATGGAATGGAATCAACACGAATGGCATGGAATCGAACGGAATGGAATGGAATGGAATGGAATGGAATGGAGTGGAATCAACCCGATTGGAATGGAATGGAATGGAATGGAATGGATTTAACCCAAATGGAATGGAATGGAATGGAATGGAGTTGAAGCGAATGGAATGGATTGGAATCAACCCAAATGGAATGGAATGGAATGGAATGGAATGGAATAGAGTCACCCCGAAACGAATGGAGTGGAATCGAATGGAACGGAATGGAATGGAATAGAATGATTTGGAATCAACACGAATGTAATGGAATGGAATGGAAAGGAATGGATGTAACACGAATGGAATGGAATGGAATGGAGTGGAATGGAATCAACCCGAATGGAATGGAATGGAATGGAATGGAATGCAATGGAATGGAATGGAAAGGAATGGAATGGAGTCAACCTGAAATGAATGGAATGGAATGGAATGGAATGGAATCAAACAGAATGGAATGGAATGGAATGGAATGGAATGGAATGGAATCAACCCGATTGGAATGGAATGGAATGGAATGGAATGGAATGGAATGGAATGGCATGCAATGCAATGGAGTTAACCGAAAAGGAATGGAATGGAATGGAGTGGAATGGAATGGAAAAGAATCACCCCGAAAGGAATGGAGTGGAATGAAATGGAACGGAATGGAATGGAATAGAATGATTTGGAATCAACCCGAATGGAATGTAATGGAATGGAATGGAATGGAATGGATGTAACACGAATGGAATGGAATGGAATGGAATGGAATGGAATCAACCCGAATGGAATGGAATGGAATGGAAAGGAATGGAATGGAATGGAATCAACACGAAAGGAATGGAATACAATGGAATGGAATGGAATGGAACAGAATCGACCCGAAAAGAATGGAATGGAATTGAGTGGAATAGAATGGAATTGAATGGAATGGAATCAACCCGATTGGAATGGAATGGAATGGAATCAACACGAATGGAATAGAATGGAATGGAATGGGATGGAATGGAATTGAATGGAATGGAATCCAGCCGAATGGAATGGAATGGAATGGAATAAAGCCAAATGGAATGGAACGGAATGGAATGGAATGGAATGGATTGGAATGGAATGAACCCGAATGGAATGGAATGGCATGGAATGGAATGGAATGGAATGGAATGGAATCAACCCAAATGGATTGGAATACAATGGAATGGAATGGAAAGGAATCAACACGAATGGCATGGAATCGAACGGAATGGAATGGAATGGAATGGAATGGAATGGAATGGAATGGAATGGAATGGAGTGGAATCAACCCGATTGCAATGTAATGAAATGGAATGGAATGGAATGGAGTTAAGACAAATGGAATGGAATGGAATTGAATGGAGTGGAAGGGAATGGAATAGAATGGAATCAACCCGAATGGAATGGAATGCAATGGAATGGAATGGAATGGAATGGAATAGAATCACCCGAAAGGAATGGAGTGGAATGGAATGGAACGGAATGGAATGGAATAGAAAGATTTGGAATCAACCCGAATGGAATGGAATGGAATGGAATGGAATGGATGTAACACGAATGGAATGGAATGGAATGGAATGGAATGGAATGGAATCAACCCGAATGGAATGGAAAGGAATGGAATGGAATGGAATGGAATGGAATGGAATGGAGTCAACCTGTAAGCAATGGAATGGAATGGAATGAAATGGAATGGAATGCAATGGAAACAAATCGAATGGAATGGAATGGAATGGAATGGAATCAACCCGATTGGAATGGAATGGAATGGAATGGAATGGATTGGAATGCAATGGAGTCAACCTCGAAGGAATGGAATGGAATGGAATGGAGTCAACCTGAAAGGAATGGAATGGAATGGAATGGAATGGAATGGAAACAAATCGAATGGAATGGAAAGGAATGGAATGGAATGGAACTGAAACAACCGGAAAGGAATGCAATGGAATGGAATGGAATGGAATGGAATGGAATGGAATCAACCCGAATGGAAAGTAATGCAATGGAATCAACCGAATGGAATGGAATGGAATGGAATGGAATGGAATGGAATGGAATATAATGATTTGGAATCAACACGAATGGAATGGAATGGAATGGAATGGATGTAACACGAATGAAATGGAATGGAATGGAATGGAATCAACAAGAATGGAAGGAAATGGAATGGAATGGAATGGAATCAACCCGAATGGAATGGAATGGAATGCAAATGAATGGAATGGAATCAACACGAATGGAATGGAAGGGAATTGAATGGAAGGGAATGGAATGGAATCAACACGAATGGAATGGAATGGAATAGAATGAAATGGAATAGAATGGAATAGAATCACCCCGAAAGGAATGGAATGGAATGGAAAGGAATGGAATGGAATGGAATTGAGTCAACCCGAATGGAATGGAATGGCATGGAATGGAATGGAATGGAATGGAATGGAATGGAATCAACCCAAATGGAATGGAATGGAATGGAATGGAATGGAATGGAATGGAATCAACACGAATGGAATGGAATGGAATGGATGTAACACGAATGGAATGGAATGGAATGGAATGGAATCAACCCGAATGGAATGGAATGGAAAGGAATGGAATGGAATGGAATCAACACGAAAGGAAAGGAATGCAATGGAATGGAATGGAATGGAACAGAATCGACCCGAAAAGAATGGAATGGAATTGAATGGAATGGAATGGAATGGAATGGAATGGAATGGAATGGAATGGAATGGAATCATCCCGAATGGAATGGAATGGAATGAAATGGAATGGAATGGAATGGAATGGAATGGAATGGAATGCAATGGAAAGGAATGGAATGGAATCAATTAGAATGGAATGGAATGGAATTGAATGGAATGGAATGGAATGGAATCAACCCGATTGGAACGGAATGGAATGGAATGGAATGGAATGCAATGCAATGGAGTTAACCCAAATGGAATGGAATGGAAAGGAGTGGAATGGAATGGAATGGAATGGAATCACCCCGAATGGAATGGAATGGAATGGAATGGAATGGAATAGAATCACACCGAAAGGAATGGAGTGGAATGGAATGGAACGGAATGGCATGGAATAGAATGATTTGGAATCAACCCGAATGGAATGGAATGGAATGGAATGGAATGGATGTAACACGAATGGAATGGAATGGAATGGAATGGAATGGAATGGAATCAACCCGAATGGAATGGAATGGAATGGAAAGGAATGGAATGGAATGGAATCAACACGAAAGGAATGGAATGCAATGGAATGGAATGGAATGGAACACAATCGACCCGAAAAGAATGGAATGGAATTGAATGGAATGGAATGGAATGGAATGGAATGGAATCAAAACAAATGGAATGGAATGGAAGGGAAACAACCCGAATGGAATGGAATGGAAAGGAATGGAATGGAATGGAATCAATCCGAATGGAATGGAAAGGAATGGAATGGAATGGAATGGAATGGAGTCAACCCGAATGGAAAGGAATGGAATGGAATGGAATCAACCGGAATGGAATGGAATGGAATAGAATGGAATGGAATGGAATGGAATCAACCCGAATGGAATGGAATGGAATGGAGCAAACCCGAATGGAATGGAATGGAATGGAATGGAGTGGAATGGAATGGAATGGAAACAACCCGAATGGAATGGAATTGAATAGAATGGAATGGAATGGAATGGAATGGAATGGAATGGAATGGAATGGAATGGAATGGAATGCAATGCAATGGAGTTAACCCAAATGGAATGGAAAGGAATGGAGTGGAATGGAATGGAATGGAATGGAATCACCCCGAATGGAATGGAATGGAATGGAATGGAATGGAATGGAATGGAATGGAATAGAATCACCCTGAAAGGAATGGAGTGGAATGGAATGCAACGGAATGGAATGGAATAGAATGATTTGGAATCAACCCGAATGGAATGGAATGGAATGGAATGGAATGGAATGGAATGGAATGGATGTAACACGAATGGAATAGAATGGAATGGAATGGAATCAACCCGAATGGAATGGAATGGAATGGAAAGGAATGGAATGGAATGGAATCAACACGAAAGGAATGGAATGCAATGGAATGGAATGGAATGGAACAGAATCGACCCGAAAAGAATGGAATGGAATTGAATGGAATGGAATGGAATGGAATGGAATGGAATCAAAACGAATGGAATGGAATGGAATGGAATCAACCCGAATGGAATGGAATGGAAAGGAATGGAATGGAATGGAATCAATACGAAAGGAATGGAAAGGAATGGAATGGAATGGAATGGAATCATCCCGAATGGAATGGAATGGAATCAAATGGAAAGGAATGGAATAAAACCGAATGGAATTTAATGGAATGGAATGGAATGGAAGCAACCCGAATGGAATGGAATGGAATGCAACTGAATGGAATGGAATCAACCCGAATGGAATGGAATGGTATGGAAGGGAATGTAAAGGAATAGAATCACCCCGAAAGGAATGCAGTGGAATGGGATGGAACGGAATGGAATGGAATAGAATGATTTGGAATCAACCTGAATGGAATGGAATGGAATGGAATGGAATGGATATAACACGAATGGAATGGAATGGAATGGAATGGAATCAACCCGAATGGAATGGAATGGAATGGAATGGTATGGAATGGAATGCAACGGAGTCAACCTGAAAGGAATGGAATGGAATGGAATGGAATGGAATGGAATGGAATGGAATGCAATCAATCCGAATGGAATGGAATGGAATGGAATGGATTGGAATCAACCCGAATGGAATGGAATGGAACGGAGTCAACCTGAAAGGAATGCAATGGAATGGAATGGAATGGAATGGAATGGAAACAATCCGAATGGAATGGAATGGAATGGAATGGAATGGAATGGAATGGAATGGAATCAACACGAAAGGAATGGGATGGAGTGGAATGGAATCAACCACAATAGAATATAATGGAATCAACCCGAGTGGAATTGAATGGAATGGAATGGAAATAACACGAATGGAATGGAATGTAATGGAATGGAATCAACCCGATTGGAATATAATGGAATCAATCCGAGTGAAATTGAATGGAATGGAATGGAAATAACCCGAATGGAATGGAATGTAATGGAATGGAATCAACGAGAATTGAATCGAATGGAATGGAATGGAGTGGAATGGAATTGAATGGAATGGAATCAACCCGAATGGAATGGAATGGAATGGAATGGAATCAAAACGAATGGAATGGAATGGAATGGAATGGAAAGGAATTGAATCAAGCCGAATGGAATGGAATGGAATGGAATCATCCCGAATGGAAAGGAATGGAATGAAATGGAATGGAATGGAATGGAATGGAATGGAATGGAATGGAATGGAATCAATTAGAATGGAATGGAATGGAATGGAATGGAATGGAATCAACCCGATTGGAATGGAATGGAATGGAATGGAATGGAATGGAATGGAATGGAATGCAATGCAATGGAGTTAACCCAAATGGAATGGAATGGAATGGAGTGGAATGGAATGGAATGGAATGGAATCACCCTGAATGGAATGGAATGGAATGGAATGGAATGGAATGGAATGGAATAGAATCACCCCGAAAGGAATGGAGTGGAATGGAATGGAACGGAATGGAATGGAATGGAATGATTTGGAATCAACCCGAATGGAATGGAATGGAATGGAATGGAATGGATGTAAAACGAATGGAATGGAATGGAAACTAATGGAATGGAATCAACCCGAATGGAATAAACCGAATGGAATGGATTGGAAAGGAATGGAATCAACCCAAATGAAATATAATGGAATCAACCCGAGTGTAATTGAATGGAATGGAATGGAAATAACACGAATGCAATGGAATGGAATGGAATGGAATGGAATCAATGAGAATGGAATCGAATGGAATGGAATTGAGTGGAATGGAATTGAATGGAATGGAATCAACCCGAATGGAATGGAATGGAATCGAATCGAATCAAAACGAATGGAATGTAATGGAATGGAAAGGAATGGAATGGAATCAAGCAGAATGGAATGGAATGGAATGGAATCATCCCGAATGGAATGGAATGGAATGGAATGGAATGGAATGGAATGGAATGGAATCAACCGGAATATAATGTAATGTAATGTAACGGATTGGAATGGAATGGAATGGAATCAACTCGAATGGCATGGAATGGAATGGAATGGAATGTCATGGCATGGAATGGAATAGAATCAACCCGAAAAGATTGGAATGGAATGCAATGGAATCGAATGGAATCAACCCGAATGGAGTGCAATGCAATGGAATGGAATGGAATGGAATGGAATGGAATGGAATCAACACGAAAGGAATGGAATGCAATGGAATGGAATGGAATGGAAAAGAATCGACCCGAAAGGAATGGAATGGAATGGAATGTAGTGGAATGGAAACAACACGAATGGCATGGAATGGAATGGAATGGAATGGAATCAACCCGAATGGAATGGAATGCAATGGAATCAACACGTATGGAATGGAATGGAATGCATTGGAATGGAATGGACTGGAATCAACCCGAATGGAAAGGAATAGAATGGAATGGAATGGCATCATCCCGAATGGAATGGAATGGAATGGAATGGAAAGGAAACGAATGGATTCAACCCGAATTGAATGGAATGGAAGGGAATGGAATGGAATGGAATCAACCCGAATGGAAGGGAATGGAATAGAATGGAATGGAATAGAATCAACCCGAATGGAATGGAATGGATTGGAATGGAATCAAATGGAATGGAATCAACCCGAATGGAATGGAATGGAAAGGAATGGAATGGAATGGAACGGAAAGGAATGGAATGGAATGGAGTAAACCCGAATGGAATGGATTGGAACGGAATGGAATGGAATGGAATGGAATGGAATGGAATGGAATCAACGCGAATGGAATGGAATGGAATAGAATGGAATGGAATGGAATGGAATGGAATCAACACAAATGGAATGGAATGGAATGGAATGGAATGGAATGCAATTGAATGGAATCAACCGGAATGGAATGGAAAGGAATGGAATCAACTCGAATGGAATGGAATGGAGGGGAATGGAAGGGAATGGAATCAACCCGATTGGAATGTAATGTAATGGAATGGAATGGAATGGCATGGAATTAACACAAATGGAATGGAATGGAATGGAATTGAATGCAATGCAATGGAATCAACCCGAATGGAATGGAATGGAATGGAATGGAATGGAATGGAATGGAATGGAATGGAATAGAATCACCCCGAAAGGAATGGAGTGCAATGGAATGGAACGGAATGGAATGGAATGGAATGATTTGGAATCAACCCGAATGGTATGGAACGGAATGGAATTGATTGGAGTGGATTCAACCTGAATGGAATACAGTGGAATGGAATGGCATGGAATGGAATGGAATGGAATGGAATGGAATGGAATGCAATGGGGTAAACCCAAATGGAATGGAATGGAATGGAATGGAATGGAATGGAATGCAATGGAATCAACCCAAATGGAATGGAATGGAATAGAATGGAATGGAATTTAATGGAATACAATCACCCCGAAAGGAATGGAGTGGAATGGAATGGAACTGAATGGAATGGAATGGAATGATTTGGAATCACCCCGAAAGGAATGGAATGGAATGGAATGGAATGGATTGGATTCAACCTCAATGGAATAGAATGGAATGGAATGGCATGGAATGGAATGGAATGAAATGGAATGGAATGGAATGGAATGGAATGGAATGGAATCAACCCGAATGGAATGGAATGTAATAGAATGGAATGGAGTGGAGTGGAATCAACCCAAAAGGAATAGAATGGAATGGAATGGCATGGAATGGAATGGAATGGAATGGAATGGAATGGAATGGAATGGAATGGAATCAAACCGAATGGAATGGAATGGAATGCAATGGAATGGAATGGAATGGAAACAAACGAAATGGAATGGAATGGAATGCAATTGAATGGAATGGAATGGAACAGAATCAACCCGAAAGGAATGGAATGGAATGGAATGGAATGGAATGGAATGGAATCAACCTGAATGGAATGGAATGGAAAGGAGTCAACGCGAATGGAATGGTATGGAATTGAATGGAATGGAATCAACCCGAAAGGAATGGAATGGAATGGAATGGAATCAACCCGAATGAAATGGAATTTAATGGAATGGAATCAATTCGAATGGCCTGGAATGGAACGGAATGGCATGACAAGGCATGGAAAGGAATGGAATCAACCCGAACGGAATGGAATGGAATGCATTGGAATGGAATGGAATCAACCCGAATGCAGTGGAATGCAATGGAATGGAATGGAATGGAATGGAACGGAATGGAATCAACACGAAAGGAATGGAATGCAATGGAATGGAATGAAATGGAGTAGAATGGAACCAAAAGGAATGGAATGGTATGGAATGGAATGGAATGGAAAGGAATCATCCCGAATGGAATGGAATGGAATGGAATGGAATCAACACGAATGGAATGGAATGGAATGGAATGGAATGGAATGGAATGGAATGGAATCAACCCGAAAGGAAGGGAATGGAATGGAAGGGAATGGAATCAACCCGATTGGAATGAAATGGAATGGAATGGAATGGAATGGAGTTAACCCAAATGGAATGGAAGGGAATGGAATGGAGTGGAAGGGAATGGAATGGAATGGAATCAACCCAAATGGAATGGAATGGAATGGAATGGAATGGAATAGAATCACCCCGAAAGTAATGGAGTGGAATGGAATGGAACGGAATGGAATGGAATAGAATGATTTGGAATCAATATGAATGGAATGGATTGGAATGGATGTAAAACGAATGGAATGGAATGGAATGGAAACAACCCGAATGGAATGGAATGGAAAGGAATGGAATGGAATGGAATCAATCCGAATGGAATGGAAAGGAATGGAATGGAATGGAATGGAATGGAATGGAGTCAACCGGAATGGAAAGGAATGGAATGGAGTGGAATCAAACGGAATGGAATGGAATGGAATGGAATGGAATGGAATGGAATCAACCCGAATGGAATGGAATGGAATCATCCCGAATGGAATGGAATGGAATCAAATGGAATGGAATGGAATAAAACCGAATGGAATTGAATGGAATGGAATGGAATGGAATCAACCCGAATGGAATGGAATGCTATGGAATGGAATGGAATGGAATAGAATCACCCCGAAAGGAATGGAGTGGAATGGAATGGAACGGAATGGAATGGAATAGAATGATTTTGAAACAACCTGAATGGAATGGAATGGAATGGAATGGAATCAACCCGAATGGAATGGAATGGCATGGAATGGAATGGAATGGAATGGAATGGAATGGAATGGAATGGAATCAACCCAAATGGAATGGAATGGCATGGAATGGAATGGAATGGTATGGAATAGAATGTAATGGAATAGAATCACCCCGAAAGGAATGGAGTGGAATGGAATGGAACGGAATGGAATGGAATGGAGTCAACCTGAAAGGAATGGAATGGAATGGAATGGAATGGAATGGAATGCAATCAATCCGAATGGAATGGAATGGAATGGAATGGAATGGATTGGAATCAACCCGAATGGAATGGAATGGAACGGAGTCAACCTGAAAGGAATGGAATGGAATGGAATGGAATCAATCCGAATGGAATGGAATGGAATGGAATGGAATGGAATAGAATGGAATGGAATAAAACAGAATGGAATGGAATGGAATGGAATGCAATCAACCCGAATGGATTGGAATGGAATGCAATTGAATGGAATGGAATCAACCCGAATGGAAAGGAATGGGATGGAATGGAATGGAATGGAATGGAATCAAGTCATATGTAATGGAATGGAATGGAATGGAAGCAACACGAATGGAATGTACTGGAATGGAATGGAATGGAATGGAATCAACCCGAATGGAATGGAATGGAATGGAATGGAATGGAATGGAATGGAATGGAATGGAATGGACTGGAATGCAATCAACCCGAATGGAATGGAATGGAATGGAATGGAATGGAATGGAATCAACCCGAATGGAACGGAATGCAATGGAATGGAATGGAATCAAAACGAATGGAATGGAATGGAATGGAATCAACCCGAATGGAATGGAAGGGAAAGGAATGGAATGGAATGGAATGGAATGGAATCAATCTGAATGGAATGGAAAGGAATGGAATGGAGTCAACCCGAATGGAAAGGAATGGAATGGAATGGAATCAACCCGAATGGAATGGAACGGTATGGAATGGAATGGAGTCAACCCGAGAGGAATGGAACGGAATGGAATGGAATGGAATGGAATGGAATGGAATGGAATCATTCCGAATGGAATGGAATGGAATGGAATGGAATGGAATGGAATCAACGGGAATATAATGGAATGGAATGAAATGGAATGGTATTGAATGGAATGGAGTGGAATGGAATCAACACGAATGGAATGGAATGGAATGGAATCAACCTGAATGAAATGGAATGGAAAGGAATGAAATGGAATGGAATGGAATGGAATCAATCCGAATGGAATGCAATGGAATGGAAAGGAATGGAATGGAATGGAATGAAATGGAATGGAATGGAATGGAATTAACGCAAATGGAAAGGAATGGAATGGAATGGAATCAACACGAATGGAATGGAATGGAATGGAATGGAATCAACCAGAATGGAATGGAATGGAATAGAATGAAATGGAGTAGAATGGAATAGAATCACCACGAAAGGAATGGAATGGAATGGAATGGAATGGAGTGGAATGGAATAAACCCGAATGGAATGGAATGGAATGGAATGGAATAGAATGGTATGGAATCAACCCAAATGGAATGGAATGGAATGGAAAGAATCAAAACCAATGGAATGGAATGGAATGGAAAGGAATGGAATGGAATCAATCCGAATGGAATGGAATGGAATGGAATCAACCCGAATGGAATGGAATGGAATGGAATGGAATGGATGTAACACGAATGGAATGGTATGAAATGGAATGGAATGGAATGGTATGAAATGGAATGGAATGGAATGGAATGGAATGGAATGGAATGGATTCAACCCGAGTGGAATGGAATGGAATGGAACGGAATGCAATGGAATGGAGTCAACCCGAAAGGAGTGGAACGGAATGGAAAGGAATGGAATGGAATGGAATGGAATCAATCCGAATGGAATGGATTGGCATGGAATGGAATGGAATGGAATGGAATCAACACGAAAGGAATGGAATACAATGGAATGGAATGGAATGGAACAGAATCGACCCGAAAAGAATGGAATGGAATTGAGTGGAATAGAATGGAATTGAATGGAATGGAATCAACCCGAATGGAATGGAATGGAATGGAATCAACACGAATGGAATAGAATGGAATGGAATCAACCCGAATGGAATATAATGTAATCAACCCGAGTGGAATTGAATGGAATGGAATTGAAAGAAACCGAATGGAATGGAATGGATTGGAATGGAATCAACGAGAATGGAATCGAATGGAATGGAATGGAGTGGAATGGAACTGAATGGAAAGGAATCAACCCGAATGGAATGGAATTGAATGGAATGGAATCCAGCCGAATGGAATGGAATGGAATGGAATGGAATAAAGCCGAATGGAATGGAATGGAATGGAATGGAATGGAATGGAATCAACCCAAATGCAATGGAATGGAATGGAATCAACCCGAATGGAATATAATGTAATCAACCCGAGTGGAATTGAATGGAATGGAACTGAAAGAAACCGAATGGAATGGAATGGATTGGAATGGAATCAACGAGAATGGAATCGAATGGAATGGAATGGAGTGGAATGGAACTGAATGGAAAGGAATCAACCCGAATGGAATGGAATGGAATGGAATGGAATCAAAACGAATGGAATGGAATGGAATGGAATCAAAACGAATGGAATGGAATGGAATAGAAGGGAATGAAATCAAGCTGAATGGAATAGAATGGAATGGAATCATCCCGAATGGAATGGAATGGAATGAAATGGAATGGAATGGAATGGAATGGAATGGAATGGAATAGAATGGAATGGAATAAAACAGAATGGAATGGAATGGAATGGAATGCAATCAACCCGAATGGCATGGAATGGAATGGAATCATCCCGAATGGAATGGAATGGAATGAAATGGAATGGAATGGAATGGAATGGAATAGAATGGAATGGAATAAAACAGAATGGAATGGAATGGAATGGAATGCAATCAACCCGAATGGATTGGAATGGAATGCAATTGAATGGAATGGAATCAACCCGAATGGAATGGAATGGAATGGAATGGAATGTAATCAAAACGAATGGAATGGAATGGAATGGAAATGAATGGAATGGAATCAAGCCGAATGGAATAGAATGGAAGGGAATCATTCCTAATGGAAAGGAATGGAATCAAGTGGAATGGAATGGAATGGAATGGAATAAAACCGAATGGAATGGAATGGAATGGAATGGAATGGAATCAACCCAAATGGAATGGAATGGAATGCAATTGAATGCAATGGAATCAACTCGAATGGAGTGGAATGGATTGGAATGGAATCAACCCGAATGCAATGGAATGGAATGGAATAGAATGAAATTGAATAGAATGGAATAGAATCACCCCGAAAGGAATGGAATGGAATGGAATGGCATGGAATGGAATGGATTGGAATGGAATGAACCCGAATGGAATGGAATGGCATGGAATCGAATGGAATGGAATGGAATGGAATCAACGCAAATGGAATGGAATATAATGGAATGGAATGGAATGGAATCAACACGAATGGCATGGAATCGAACGGAATGGAATGGAATGGAATGGAATGGAATGGAGTGGAATCAACCCGATTGGAATGGAATGGAATGGAATGGAATGGATTTAACCCAAATGGAATGGAATGGAATGGAATGGAGTTGAAGCGGATGGAATGGATTGGAATCAACCCAAATGGAATGGAATGGAATGGAATGGAATGGAATAGAGTCACCCCGAAACGAATGGAGTGGAATCGAATGGAACGGAATGGAATGGAATAGAATGATTTGGAATCAACACGAATGTAATGGAATGGAATGGAAAGGAATGGATGTAACACGAATGGAATGGAATGGAATGGAGTGGAATGGAATCAACCCGAATGGAATGGAATGGAATGGAATGGAATGCAATGGAATGGAATGGAAAGGAATGGAATGGAGTCAACCTGAAATGAATGGAATGGAATGGAATGGAATGGAATCAAACAGAATGGAATGGAATGGAATGGAATGGAATGGAATGGAATCAACCCGATTGGAATGGAATGGAATGGAATGGAATGGAATGGAATGGAATGGCATGCAATGCAATGGAGTTAACCGAAAAGGAATGGAATGGAATGGAGTGGAATGGAATGGAAAAGAATCACCCCGAAAGGAATGGAGTGGAATGAAATGGAACGGAATGGAATGGAATAGAATGATTTGGAATCAACCCGAATGGAATGTAATGGAATGGAATGGAATGGAATGGATGTAACACGAATGGAATGGAATGGAATGGAATGGAATGGAATCAACCCGAATGGAATGGAATGGAATGGAAAGGAATGGAATGGAATGGAATCAACACGAAAGGAATGGAATACAATGGAATGGAATGGAATGGAACAGAATCGACCCGAAAAGAATGGAATGGAATTGAGTGGAATAGAATGGAATTGAATGGAATGGAATCAACCCGATTGGAATGGAATGGAATGGAATCAACACGAATGGAATAGAATGGAATGGAATGGGATGGAATGGAATTGAATGGAATGGAATCCAGCCGAATGGAATGGAATGGAATGGAATAAAGCCAAATGGAATGGAACGGAATGGAATGGAATGGAATGGATTGGAATGGAATGAACCCGAATGGAATGGAATGGCATGGAATGGAATGGAATGGAATGGAATGGAATCAACCCAAATGGATTGGAATACAATGGAATGGAATGGAAAGGAATCAACACGAATGGCATGGAATCGAACGGAATGGAATGGAATGGAATGGAATGGAATGGAATGGAATGGAATGGAATGGAATGGAGTGGAATCAACCCGATTGCAATGTAAGGAAATGGAATGGAATGGAATGGAGTTAAGACAAATGGAATGGAATGGAATGGAATGGAGTGGAAGGGAATGGAATAGAATGGAATCAACCCGAATGGAATGGAATGCAATGGAATGGAATGGAATGGAATGGAATAGAATCACCCGAAAGGAATGGAGTGGAATGGAATGGAACGGAATGGAATGGAATAGAAAGATTTGGAATCAACCCGAATGGAATGGAATGGAATGGAATGGAATGGATGTAACACGAATGGAATGGAATGGAATGGAATGGAATGGAATGGAATCAACCCGAATGGAATGGAAAGGAATGGAATGGAATGGAATGGAATGGAATGGAATGGAGTCAACCTGTAAGCAATGGAATGGAATGGAATGAAATGGAATGGAATGCAATGGAAACAAATCGAATGGAATGGAATGGAATGGAATGGAATCAACCCGATTGGAATGGAATGGAATGGAATGGAATGGATTGGAATGCAATGGAGTCAACCTCGAAGGAATGGAATGGAATGGAATGGAGTCAACCTGAAAGGAATGGAATGGAATGGAATGGAATGGAATGGAAACAAATCGAATGGAATGGAAAGGAATGGAATGGAATGGAACTGAAACAACCGGAAAGGAATGCAATGGAATGGAATGGAATGGAATGGAATGGAATGGAATCAACCCGAATGGAAAGTAATGCAATGGAATCAACCGAATGGAATGGAATGGAATGGAATGGAATGTAATGGAATGGAATATAATGATTTGGAATCAACACGAATGGAATGGAATGGAATGGAATGGATGTAACACGAATGAAATGGAATGGAATGGAATGGAATCAACCAGAATGGAAGGAAATGGAATGGAATGGAATGGAATCAACCCGAATGGAATGGAATGGAATGCAAATGAATGGAATGGAATCAACACGAATGGAATGGAAGGGAATTGAATGGAAGGGAATGGAATGGAATCAACACGAATGGAAGGGAATGGAATAGAATGAAATGGAATAGAATGGAATAGAATCACCCCGAAAGGAATGGAATGGAATGGAATGGAATGGAATGGAATGGAATTGAGTCAACCAGAATGGAATGGAATGGCATGGAATGGAATGGAATGGAATGGAATGGAATGGAATGGAATCAACCCAAATGGAATGGAATGGAATGGAATGGAATGGAATGGAATCAACACGAATGGAATGGAATGGAATGGATGTAACACGAATGGAATGGAATGGAATGGAATGGAATCAACCCGAATGGAATGGAATGGAAAGGAATGGAATGGAATGGAATCAACACGAAAGGAAAGGAATGCAATGGAATGGAATGGAATGGAACAGAATCGACCCGAAAAGAATGGAATGGAATTGAATGGAATGGAATGGAATGGAATGGAATGGAATGGAATGGAATGGAATGGAATCATCCCGAATGGAATGGAATGGAATGAAATGGAATGGAATGGAATGGAATGGAATGGAATGGAATGCAATGGAAAGGAATGGAATGGAATCAATTAGAATGGAATGGAATGGAATTGAATGGAATGGAATGGAATGGAATCAACCCGATTGGAACGGAATGGAATGGAATGGAATGGAATGGAATGGAATGCAATGCAATGGAGTTAACCCAAATGGAATGGAATGGAAAGGAGTGGAATGGAATGGAATGGAATGGAATCACCCCGAATGGAATGGAATGGAATGGAATGGAATGGAATAGAATCACACCGAAAGGAATGGAGTGGAATGGAATGGAACGGAATGGCATGGAATAGAATGATTTGGAATCAACCCGAATGGAATGGAATTGAATGGAATGGAATGGATGTAACACGAATGGAATGGAATGGAATGGAATGGAATGGAATGGAATCAACCCGAATGGAATGGAATGGAATGGAAAGGAATGGAATGGAATGGAATCAACACGAAAGGAATGGAATGCAATGGAATGGAATGGAATGGAACACAATCGACCCGAAAAGAATGGAATGGAATTGAATGGAATGGAATGGAATGGAATGGAATGGAATCAAAACGAATGGAATGGAATGGAAGGGAAACAACCCGAATGGAATGGAATGGAAAGGAATGGAATGGAATGGAATCAATCCGAATGGAATGGAAAGGAATGGAATGGAATGGAATGGAATGGAGTCAACCCGAATGGAAAGGAATGGAATGGAATGGAATCAACCGGAATGGAATGGAATGGAATAGAATGGAATGGAATGGAATGGAATCAACCCGAATGGAATGGAATGGAATGGAGCAAACCCGAATGGAATGGAATGGAATGGAATGGAGTGGAATGGAATGGAATGGAAACAACCCGAATGGAATGGAATTGAATAGAATGGAATGGAATGGAATGGAATGGAATGGAATGGAATGGAATGGAATGGAATGCAATGCAATGGAGTTAACCCAAATGGAATGGAAAGGAATGGAGTGGAATGGAATGGAATGGAATGGAATCACCCCGAATGGAATGGAATGGAATGGAATGGAATGGAATGGAATGGAATAGAATCACCCTGAAAGGAATGGAGTGGAATGGAATGCAACGGAATGGAATGGAATAGAATGATTTGGAATCAACCCGAATGGAATGGAATGGAATGGAATGGAATGGAATGGATGTAACACGAATGGAATAGAATGGAATGGAATGGAATCAACCCGAATGGAATGGAATGGAATGGAAAGGAATGGAATGGAATGGAATCAACACGAAAGGAATGGAATGCAATGGAATGGAATGGAATGGAACAGAATCGACCCGAAAAGAATGGAATGGAATTGAATGGAATGGAATGGAATGGAATGGAATGGAATCAAAACGAATGGAATGGAATGGAATGGAATCAACCCGAATGGAATGGAATGGAAAGGGATGGAATGGAATGGAATCAATACGAAAGGAATGGAAAGGAATGGAATGGAATGGAATGGAATCACCCCGAATGGAATGGAATGGAATGGAATCATCCCAAATGGAATGGAATGGAATCAAATGGAAAGGAATGGAATAAAACCGAATGGAATTTAATGGAATGGAATGGAATGGAAGCAACCCGAATGGAATGGAATGGAATGCAACTGAATGGAATGGAATCAACCCGAATGGAATGGAATGGTATGGAATGGAATGTAAAGGAATAGAATCACCCCGAAAGGAATGCAGTGGAATGGGATGGAACGGAATGGAATGGAATAGAATGATTTGGAATCAACCTGAATGGAATGGAATGGAATGGAATGGATATAACACGAATGGAATGGAATGGAATGGAATGGAATCAACCCGAATGGAATGGAATGGAATGGAATGGTATGGAATGGAATGCAACGGAGTCAACCTGAAAGGAATGGAATGGAATGGAATGGAATGGAATGGAATGGAATGGAATGGAATGGAATGCAATCAATCCGAATGGAATGGAATGGAATGGAATGGATTGGAATCAACCCGAATGGAATGGAATGGAACGGAGTCAACCTGAAAGGAATGCAATGGAATGGAATGGAATGGAATGGAATGGAAACAATCCGAATGGAATGGAATTGAATGGAATGGAATGGAATGGAATGGAATCAACACGAAAGGAATGGGATGGAGTGGAATGGAATCAACCACAATAGAATATAATGGAATCAACCCGAGTGGAATTGAATGGAATGGAATGGAAATAACACGAATGGAATGGAATGTAATGGAATGGAATCAACCCGATTGGAATATAATGGAATCAATCCGAGTGAAATTGAATGGAATGGAATGGAAATAACCCGAATGGAATGGAATGTAATGGAATGGAATCAACGAGAATTGAATCGAATGGAATGGAATGGAGTGGAATGGAATTGAATGGAATGGAATCAACCCGAATGGAATGGAATGGAATGGAATGGAATCAAAACGAATGGAATGGAATGGAATGGAATGGAAAGGAATTGAATCAAGCCGAATGGAATGGAATGGAATGGAATCATCCCGAATGGAAAGGAATGGAATGGAATGGAATGGAATGGAATGGAATGGAATGGAATGGAATGGAATGGAATCAATTAGAATGGAATGGAATGGAATGGAATGGAATGGAATCAACCCGATTGGAATGGAATGGAATGGAATGGAATGGAATGGAATGGAATGGAATGCAATGCAATGGAGTTAACCCAAATGGAATGGAATGGAATGGAGTGGAATGGAATGGAATGGAATGGAATCACCCCGAATGGAATGGAATGGAATGGAATGGAATGGAATGGAATGGAATAGAATCACCCCGAAAGGAATGGAGTGGAATGGAATGGAACGGAATGGAATGGAATGGAATGATTTGGAATCAACCCGAATGGAATGGAATGGAATGGAATGGAATGGATGTAAAACGAATGGAATGGAATGGAAACTAATGGAATGGAATCAACCCGAATGGAATAAACCGAATGGAAGGGATTGGAAAGGAATGGAATCAACCCAAATGAAATATAATGGAATCAACCCGAGTGTAATTGAATGGAATGGAATGGAAATAACACGAATGCAATGGAATGGAATGGAATGGAATGGAATCAATGAGAATGGAATCGAATGGAATGGAATTGAGTGGAATGGAATTGAATGGAATGGAATCAACCCGAATGGAATGGAATGGAATCGAATCGAATCAAAACGAATGGAATGTAATGGAATGGAAAGGAATGGAATGGAATCAAGCAGAATGGAATGGAATGGAATGGAATCATCCCGAATGGAATGGAATGGAATGGAATGGAATGGAATGGAATGGAATGGAATCAACCGGAATATAATGTAATGTAATGTAACGGATTGGAATGGAATGGAATGGAATCAACTCGAATGGCATGGAATGGAATGGAATGGAATGTCATGGCATGGAATGGAATAGAATCAACCCGAAAAGATTGGAATGGAATGCAATGGAATCGAATGGAATCAACCCGAATGGAGTGCAATGCAATGGAATGGAATGCAATGGAATGGAATGGAATGGAAAAGAATCGACCCGAAAGGAATGGAATGGAATGGAATGTAGTGGAATGGAAACAACACGAATGGCATGGAATGGAATGGAATGGAATGGAATCAACCCGAATGGAATGGAATGCAATGGAATCAACACGTATGGAATGGAATGGAATGCATTGGAATGGAATGGACTGGAATCAACCCGAATGGAAAGGAATAGAATGGAATGGAATGGCATCATCCCGAATGGAATGGAATGGAATGGAATGGAAAGGAAACGAATGGATTCAACCCGAATTGAATGGAATGGAAGGGAATGGAATGGAATGGAATCAACCCGAATGGAAGGGAATGGAATAGAATGGAATGGAATAGAATCAACCCGAATGGAATGGAATGGATTGGAATGGAATCAAATGGAATGGAATCAACCCGAATGGAATGGAATGGAAAGGAATGGAATGGAATGGAACGGAAAGGAATGGAATGGAATGGAGTAAACCCGAATGGAATGGATTGGAACGGAATGGAATGGAATGGAATGGAATGGAATGGAATGGAATCAACGCGAATGGAATGGAATGGAATAGAATGGAATGGAATGGAATGGAATGGAATCAACACAAATGGAATGGAATGGAATGGAATGGAATGGAATGCAATTGAATGGAATCAACCGGAATGGAATGGAAAGGAATGGAATCAACTCGAATGGAATGGAATGGAGGGGAATGGAAGGGAATGGAATCAACCCGATTGGAATGTAATGTAATGGAATGGAATGGAATGGCATGGAATTAACACAAATGGAATGGAATGGAATGGAATTGAATGCAATGCAATGGAATCAACCCGAATGGAATGGAATGGAATGGAATGGAATGGAATGGAATGGAATGGAATAGAATCACCCCGAAAGGAATGGAGTGCAATGGAATGGAACGGAATGGAATGGAATGGAATGATTTGGAATCAACCCGAATGGTATGGAACGGAATGGAATTGATTGGAGTGGATTCAACCTGAATGGAATACAGTGGAATGGAATGGCATGGAATGGAATGGAATGGAATGGAATGGAATGCAATGGGGTAAACCCAAATGGAATGGAATGGAATGGAATGGAATGGAATGGAATGCAATGGAATCAACCCAAATGGAATGGAATGGAATAGAATGGAATGGAATTTAATGGAATACAATCACCCCGAAAGGAATGGAGTGGAATGGAATGGAACTGAATGGAATGGAATGGAATGATTTGGAATCACCCCGAAAGGAATGGAATGGAATGGAATGGAATGGATTGGATTCAACCTCAATGGAATAGAATGGAATGGAATGGCATGGAATGGAATGGAATGAAATGGAATGGAATGGAATGGAATGGAATGGAATGGAATCAACCCGAATGGAATGGAATGTAATAGAATGGAATGGAGTGGAGTGGAATCAACCCAAAAGGAATAGAATGGAATGGAATGGCATGGAATGGAATGGAATGGAATGGAATGGAATGGAATGGAATGGAATGGAATGGAATCAAACCGAATGGAATGGAATGGAATGCAATGGAATGGAATGGAATGGAAACAAACGAAATGGAATGGAATGGAATGCAATTGAATGGAATGGAATGGAACAGAATCAACCCGAAAGGAATGGAATGGAATGGAATGGAATGGAATGGAATGGAATCAACCTGAATGGAATGGAATGGAAAGGAGTCAACGCGAATGGAATGGTATGGAATTGAATGGAATGGAATCAACCCGAAAGGAATGGAATGGAATGGAATGGAATCAACCCGAATGAAATGGAATTTAATGGAATGGAATCAACTCGAATGGCCTGGAATGGAACGGAATGGCATGACAAGGCATGGAAAGGAATGGAATCAACCCGAACGGAATGGAATGGAATGCATTGGAATGGAATGGAATCAACCCGAATGCAGTGGAATGCAATGGAATGGAATGGAATGGAATGGAACGGAATGGAATCAACACGAAAGGAATGGAATGCAATGGAATGGAATGAAATGGAGTAGAATGGAACCAAAAGGAATGGAATGGTATGGAATGGAATGGAATGGAATGGAATCATCCCGAATGGAATGGAATGGAATGGAATCAACACGAATGGAATGGAATGGAATGGAATGGAATGGAATGGAATGGAATGGAATCAACCCGAAAGGAAGGGAATGGAATGGAAGGGAATGGAATCAACCCGATTGGAATGAAATGGAATGGAATGGAATGGAATGGAGTTAACCCAAATGGAATGGAAGGGAATGGAATGGAGTGGAAGGGAATGGAATGGAATGGAATCAACCCAAATGGAATGGAATGGAATGGAATGGAATGGAATAGAATCACCCCGAAAGTAATGGAGTGGAATGGAATGGAACGGAATGGAATGGAATAGAATGATTTGGAATCAATATGAATGGAATGGATTGGAATGGATGTAAAACGAATGGAATGGAATGGAATGGAAACAACCCGAATGGAATGGAATGGAAAGGAATGGAATGGAATGGAATCAATCCGAATGGAATGGAAAGGAATGGAATGGAATGGAATGGAATGGAATGGAGTCAACCGGAATGGAAAGGAATGGAATGGAGTGGAATCAAACGGAATGGAATGGAATGGATTGGAATGGAATGGAATGGAATGGAATCAACCCGAATGGAATGGAATGGAATCATCCCGAATGGAATGGAATGGAATCAAATGGAATGGAATGGAATAAAACCGAATGGAATTGAATGGAATGGAATGGAATGGAATCAACCCGAATGGAATGGAATGCTATGGAATGGAATGGAATGGAATAGAATCACCCCGAAAGGAATGGAGTGGAATGGAATGGAACGGAATGGAATGGAATAGAATGATTTTGAAACAACCTGAATGGAATGGAATGGAATGGAATGGAATCAACCCGAATGGAATGGAATGGCATGGAATGGAATGGAATGGAATGGAATGGAATGGAATGGAATGGAATCAACCCAAATGGAATGGAATGGCATGGAATGGAATGGAATGGTATGGAATAGAATGTAATGGAATAGAATCACCCCGAAAGGAATGGAGTGGAATGGAATGGAACGGAATGGAATGGAATGGAGTCAACCTGAAAGGAATGGAATGGAATGGAATGGAATGGAATGCAATCAATCCGAATGGAATGGAATGGAATGGAATGGAATGGATTGGAATCAACCCGAATGGAATGGAATGGAATGGAGTCAACCTGAAAGGAATGGAATGGAATGGAATGGAATCAATCCGAATGGAATGGAATGGAATGGAATGGAATGGAATAGAATGGAATGGAATAAAACAGAATGGAATGGAATGGAATGGAATGCAATCAACCCGAATGGATTGGAATGGAATGCAATTGAATGGAATGGAATCAACCCGAATGGAAAGGAATGGGATGGAATGGAATGGAATGGAATGGAATCAAGTCATATGTAATGGAATGGAATGGAATGGAAGCAACACGAATGGAATGTACTGGAATGGAATGGAATGGAATGGAATCAACCCGAATGGAATGGAATGGAATGGAATGGAATGGAATGGAATGGAATGGAATGGACTGGAATGCAATCAACCCGAATGGAATGGAATGGAATGGAATGGAATCAACCCGAATGGAACGGAATGCAATGGAATGGAATGGAATCAAAACGAATGGAATGGAATGGAATGGAATCAACCCGAATGGAATGGAAGGGAAAGGAATGGAATGGAATGGAATGGAATGGAATGGAATCAATCTGAATGGAATGGAAAGGAATGGAATGGAGTCAACCCGAATGGAAAGGAATGGAATGGAATGGAATCAACCCGAATGGAATGGAACGGTATGGAATGGAATGGAGTCAACCCGAGAGGAATGGAACGGAATGGAATGGAATGGAATGGAATGGAATGTAATGGAATCATTCCGAATGGAATGGAATGGAATGGAATGGAATGGAATGGAATGGAATCAACGGGAATATAATGGAATGGAATGGAATGGAATGGTATTGAATGGAATGGAGTGGAATGGAATCAACACGAATGGAATGGAATGGAATGGAATCAACCTGAATGAAATGGAATGGAAAGGAATGAAATGGAATGGAATGGAATGGAATCAATCCGAATGGAATGCAATGGAATGGAAAGGAATGGAATGGAATGGAATGAAATGGAATGGAATGGAATGGAATTAACGCAAATGGAAAGGAATGGAATGGAATGGAATCAACACGAATGGAATGGAATGGAATGGAATGGAATCAACCAGAATGGAATGGAATGGAATAGAATGAAATGGAGTAGAATGGAATAGAATCACCACGAAAGGAATGGAATGGAATGGAATGGAATGGAGTGGAATGGAATAAACCCGAATGGAATGGAATGGAATAGAATGGTATGGAATCAACCCAAATGGAATGGAATGGAATGGAAAGAATCAAAACCAATGGAATGGAATGGAATGGAAAGGAATGGAATGGAATCAATCCGAATGGAATGGAATGGAATGGAATCAACCCGAATGGAATGGAATGGAATGGAATGGAATGGATGTAACACGAATGGAATGGTATGAAATGGAATGGAATGGAATGGTATGAAATGGAATGGAATGGAATGGAATGGAATGGAATGGAATGGATTCAACCCGAGTGGAATGGAATGGAATGGAACGGAATGCAATGGAATGGAGTCAACCCGAAAGGAGTGGAACGGAATGGAAAGGAATGGAATGGAATGGAATGGAATCAATCCGAATGGAATGGATTGGCATGGAATGGAATGGAATGGAATGGAATGGAATGGAATCAACCTGAATGGAATGGGATGGAATGGATTGGAATCAACCCAAATGAAATATAATGGAAACAACCCGAGTGGAATTGAATGGAATGGAATGGAATGGAATGGAATGGAGTCAACCTGTAAGCAATGGAATGGAATGGAATGGAATGGAATGGAATGGAATGCAATGGAAACAAATCGAATGGAATGGAATGGAACGGAATGGAATCAACACGATTGGAATGGAATGGAATGGAATGGAATGGATTGGAATGCAATGGAGTCAACCTCGAAGGAATGGAATGGAATGGAATGGAGTCAACCTGAAAGGAATGGAATGGAATGGAATGGAATGGAAAGGAAACAAATCGAATGGAATGGAAAGGAATGGAATGGAATGGAACTGAAACAACCGGAAAGGAATGCAATGGAATGGAATGGAATGGAATGGAATGGAATGGAATCAACCCGAATGGAAAGTAATGCAATGGAATCCACCGAATGGAATGGAATGGAATGGAATGGAATGGAATGGAATGGAATATAATGATTTGGAATCAACACGAATGGAATGGAATGGAATGGAATGGATGGAACACGAATGAAATGGAATGGAATGGAATGGAATCAACCAGAATGGAAGGAAATGGAATGGAATGGAATGGAATGGAATGGAATCAACCCGAATGGAATGGAATGGAATGCAAATGAATGGAATGGAATCAACACGAATGGAATGGAAGGGAATTGAATGGAAGGGAATGGAATGGAATCAACACGAATGGAATGGAATGGAATAGAATGAAATGGAATAGAATGGAATAGAATCACCCCGAAAGGAATGGAATGGAATGGAATGGAATGGAATGGAATGGAATTGAGTCAACCCGAATGGAATGGAATGGCATGGAATGGAATGGAATGGAATGGAATGGAATGGAATCAACCCAAATGGAATGGAATGGAATGGAATGGAATGGAATGGAATCAACACGAATGGAATGTAATGGAATGGATGTAACACGAATGGAATGGAATGGAATGGAATGGAATCAACCCGAATGGAATGGAATGGAAAGGAATGGAATGGTATGGAATCAACACGAAAGGAATGGAATGCAATGGAATGGAATGGAATGGAACAGAATCGACCCGAAAAGAATGGAATGGAATTGAATGGAATGGAATGGAATGGAATGGAATGGAATGGAATGGAATCATCCCGAATGGAATGGAATGGAATGAAATGGAATGGAATGGAATGGAATGGAATGCAATGGAAAGGAATGGAATGGAATCAATTAGAATGGAATGGAATGGAATTGAATGGAATGGAATGGAATGGAATCAACCCGATTGGAACGGAATGGAATGGAATGGAATGGAATGGAATGGAATGCAATGCAATGGAGTTAACCCAAATGGAATGGAATGGAAAGGAGTGGAATGGAATGGAATGGAATGGAATCACCCCGAATGGAATGGAATGGAATGGAATGGAATGGAATAGAATCACACCGAAAGGAATGGAGTGGAATGGAATGGAACGGAATGGCATGGAATAGAATGATTTGGAATCAACCCGAATGGAATGGAATGGAATGGAATGGAATGGATGTAACACGAATGGAATGGAATGGAATGGAATGGAATGGAATGGAATGGAATCAACCCGAATGGAATGGAATGGAATGGAAAGGAATGGAATGGAATGGAATCAACACGAAAGGAATGGAATGCAATGGAATGAAATGGAATGGAACACAATCGACCCGAAAAGAATGGAATGGAATTGAATGGAATGGAATGGAATGGAATGGAATGGAATGGAATCAAAACGAATGGAATGGAATGGAATGGAAACAACCCGAATGGAATGGAATGGAAAGGAATGGAATGGAATGGAATCAATCCGAATGGAATGGAAAGGAATGGAATGGAATGGAATGGAATGGAGTCAACCCGAATGGAAAGGAATGGAATGGAACGGAATCAACCGGAATGGAATGGAATGGAATAGAATGGAATGGAATGGAATGGAATCAACCCGAATGGAATGGAATGGAATGGAGCAAACCCGAATGGAATGGAATGGAATGGAATGGAGTGGAATGGAATGGAATGGAAACAACCCGAATGGAATGGAATTGAATAGAATGGAATGGAATGGAATGGAATGGAATGGAATGGAATGGAATGCAATGCAATGGAGTTAACCCAAATGGAATATAAAGGAATGGAGTGGAATGGAATGGAATGGAATGGAATCACCCCGAATGGAATGGAATGGAATGGAATGGAATGGAATGGAATAGAATCACCCTGAAAGGAATGGAGTGGAATGGAATGCAACGGAATGGAATGGAATAGAATGATTTGGAATCAACCCGAATGGAATGGAATGGAATGGAATGGAATGGAATGGAATGGATGTAACACGAATGGAATAGAATGGAATGGAATGGAATCAACCCGAATGGAATGGAATGGAATGGAAAGGAATGGAATGGAATGGAATCAACACGAAAGGAATGGAATGCAATGGAATGGAATGGAATGGAACAGAATCGACCCGAAAAGAATGGAATGGAATTGAATGGAATGGAATGGAATGGAATGGAATGGAATCAAAACGAATGGAATGGAATGGAATGGAATCAACCCGAATGGAATGGAATGGAAAGGAATGGAATGGAATGGAATCAATATGAAAGGAATGGAAAGGAATGGAATGGAATGGAATGGAATCACCCCGAATGGAATGGAATGGAATGGAATCATCCCGAATGGAATGGAATGGAATCAAATGGAAAGGAATGGAATAAAACCGAATGGAATTTAATGGAATGGAATGGAATGGAATGGAATGGAATGGAATGGAATGGAATCAACACGAAAGGAATGGGATGGAGTGGAATGGAATCAACCACAATAGAATATAATGGAATCAACCCGAGTGGAACTGAATGGAATGGAATGGAAATAACACGAATGGAATGGAATGTAATGGAATGGAATCAACCCGATTGGAATATAATGGAATCAATCCGAGTGAAATTGAATGGAATGGAATGGAAATAACCCGAATGGAATGGAATGTAATGGAATGGAATCAACGAGAATTGAATCGAATGGAATGGAATGGAGTGGAATGGAATTGAATGGAATGGAATCAACCCGAATGGAATGGAATGGAATGGAATGGAATCAAAACGAATGGAATGGAATGGAATGGAATGGAAAGGAATTGAATCAAGCCGAATGGAATGGAATGGAATGGAATCATCCCGAATGGAAAGGAATGGAATGAAATGGAATGGAATGGAATGGAATGGAATGGAATGGAATGGAATGGAATCAATTAGAATGGAATGGAATGGAATGGAATGGAATGGAATCAACCCGATTGGAATGGAATGGAATGGAATGGAATGGAATGGAATGGAATGGAATGCAATGCAATGGAGTTAACCCAAATGGAATGGAATGGAATGGAGTGGAATGGAATGGAATGGAATGGAATCACCCTGAATGGAATGGAATGGAATGGAATGGAATGGAATGGAATGGAATAGAATCACCCCGAAAGGAATGGAGTGGAATGGAATGGAACGGAATGGAATGGAATGGAATGATTTGGAATCAACCCGAATGGAATGGAATGGAATGGAATGGAATGGATGTAAAACGAATGGAATGGAATGGAAACTAATGGAATGGAATCAACCCGAATGGAATAAACCGAATGGAATGGATTGGAAAGGAATGGAATCAACCCAAATGAAATATAATGGAATCAACCCGAGTGTAATTGAATGGAATGGAATGGAAATAACACGAATGCAATGGAATGGAATGGAATGGAATGGAATCAATGAGAATGGAATCGAATGGAATGGAATTGAGTGGAATGGAATTGAATGGAATGGAATCAACCCGAATGGAATGGAATGGAATCGAATCGAATCAAAACGAATGGAATGTAATGGAATGGAAAGGAATGGAATGGAATCAAGCAGAATGGAATGGAATGGAATGGAATCATCCCGAATGGAATGGAATGGAATGGAATGGAATGGAATGGAATGGAATGGAATGGAATCAACCGGAATATAATGTAATGTAATGTAACGGATTGGAATGGAATGGAATGGAATCAACTCGAATGGCATGGAATGGAATGGAATGGAATGTCATGGCATGGAATGGAATAGAATCAACCCGAAAAGATTGGAATGGAATGCAATGGAATCGAATGGAATCAACCCGAATGGAGTGCAATGCAATGGAATGGAATGGAATGGAATGGAATGGAATGGAATCAACACGAAAGGAATGGAATGCAATGGAATGGAATGGAATGGAAAAGAATCGACCCGAAAGGAATGGAATGGAATGGAATGTAGTGGAATGGAAACAACACGAATGGCATGGAATGGAATGGAATGGAATGGAATCAACCCGAATGGAATGGAATGCAATGGAATCAACACGTATGGAATGGAATGGAATGCATTGGAATGGAATGGACTGGAATCAACCCGAATGGAAAGGAATAGAATGGAATGGAATGGCATCATCCCGAATGGAATGGAATGGAATGGAATGGAAAGGAAACGAATGGATTCAACCCGAATTGAATGGAATGGAAGGGAATGGAATGGAATGGAATCAACCCGAATGGAAGGGAATGGAATAGAATGGAATGGAATAGAATCAACCCGAATGGAATGGAATGGATTGGAATGGAATCAAATGGAATGGAATCAACCCGAATGGAATGGAATGGAAAGGAATGGAATGGAATGGAACGGAAAGGAATGGAATGGAATGGAGTAAACCCGAATGGAATGGATTGGAACGGAATGGAATGGAATGGAATGGAATGGAATGGAATGGAATCAACGCGAATGGAATGGAATGGAATAGAATGGAATGGAATGGAATGGAATGGAATCAACACAAATGGAATGGAATGGAATGGAATGGAATGGAATGCAATTGAATGGAATCAACCGGAATGGAATGGAAAGGAATGGAATCAACTCGAATGGAATGGAATGGAGGGGAATGGAAGGGAATGGAATCAACCCGATTGGAATGTAATGTAATGGAATGGAATGGAATGGCATGGAATTAACACAAATGGAATGGAATGGAATGGAATTGAATGCAATGCAATGGAATCAACCCGAATGGAATGGAATGGAATGGAATGGAATGGAATGGAATGGAATGGAATGGAATAGAATCACCCCGAAAGGAATGGAGTGCAATGGAATGGAACGGAATGGAATGGAATGGAATGATTTGGAATCAACCCGAATGGTATGGAACGGAATGGAATTGATTGGAGTGGATTCAACCTGAATGGAATACAGTGGAATGGAATGGCATGGAATGGAATGGAATGGAATGGAATGGAATGGAATGCAATGGGGTAAACCCAAATGGAATGGAATGGAATGGAATGGAATGGAATGGAATGCAATGGAATCAACCCAAATGGAATGGAATGGAATAGAATGGAATGGAATTTAATGGAATACAATCACCCCGAAAGGAATGGAGTGGAATGGAATGGAACTGAATGGAATGGAATGGAATGATTTGGAATCACCCCGAAAGGAATGGAATGGAATGGAATGGAATGGATTGGATTCAACCTCAATGGAATAGAATGGAATGGAATGGCATGGAATGGAATGGAATGAAATGGAATGGAATGGAATGGAATGGAATGGAATGGAATCAACCCGAATGGAATGGAATGTAATAGAATGGAATGGAGTGGAGTGGAATCAACCCAAAAGGAATAGAATGGAATGGAATGGCATGGAATGGAATGGAATGGAATGGAATGGAATGGAATGGAATCAAACCGAATGGAATGGAATGGAATGCAATGGAATGGAATGGAATGGAAACAAACGAAATGGAATGGAATGGAATGCAATTGAATGGAATGGAATGGAACAGAATCAACCCGAAAGGAATGGAATGGAATGGAATGGAATGGAATGGAATGGAATGGAATCAACCTGAATGGAATGGAATGGAAAGGAGTCAACGCGAATGGAATGGTATGGAATTGAATGGAATGGAATCAACCCGAAAGGAATGGAATGGAATGGAATGGAATCAACCCGAATGAAATGGAATTTAATGGAATGGAATCAATTCGAATGGCCTGGAATGGAACGGAATGGCATGACAAGGCATGGAAAGGAATGGAATCAACCCGAACGGAATGGAATGGAATGCATTGGAATGGAATGGAATCGACCCGAATGCAGTGGAATGCAATGGAATGGAATGGAATGGAATGGAACGGAATGGAATCAACACGAAAGGAATGGAATGCAATGGAATGGAATGAAATGGAGTAGAATGGAACCAAAAGGAATGGAATGGTATGGAATGGAATGGAATGGAAAGGAATCATCCCGAATGGAATGGAATGGAATGGAATGGAATCAACACGAATGGAATGGAATGGAATGGAATGGAATGGAATGGAATCAACCCGAAAGGAAGGGAATGGAATGGAAGGGAATGGAATCAACCCGATTGGAATGAAATGGAATGGAATGGAATGGAATGGAGTTAACCCAAATGGAATGGAAGGGAATGGAATGGAGTGGAAGGGAATGGAATGGAATGGAATCAACCCAAATGGAATGGAATGGAATGGAATGGAATGGAATAGAATCACCCCGAAAGTAATGGAGTGGAATGGAATGGAACGGAATGGAATGGAATAGAATGATTTGGAATCAATATGAATGGAATGGATTGGAATGGATGTAAAACGAATGGAATGGAATGGAATGGAAACAACCCGAATGGAATGGAATGGAAAGGAATGGAATGGAATGGAATCAATCCGAATGGAATGGAAAGGAATGGAATGGAATGGAATGGAATGGAATGGAGTCAACCGGAATGGAAAGGAATGGAATGGAGTGGAATCAAACGGAATGGAATGGAATGGAATGGAATGGAATGGAATGGAATCAACCCGAATGGAATGGAATGGAATCATCCCGAATGGAATGGAATGGAATCAAATGGAATGGAATGGAATAAAACCGAATGGAATTGAATGGAATGGAATGGAATGGAATCAACCCGAATGGAATGGAATGCTATGGAATGGAATGGAATGGAATAGAATCACCCCGAAAGGAATGGAGTGGAATGGAATGGAACGGAATGGAATGGAATAGAATGATTTTGAAACAACCTGAATGGAATGGAATGGAATGGAATGGAATCAACCCGAATGGAATGGAATGGCATGGAATGGAATGGAATGGAATGGAATGGAATGGAATGGAATGGAATCAACCCAAATGGAATGGAATGGCATGGAATGGAATGGAATGGTATGGAATAGAATGTAATGGAATAGAATCACCCCGAAAGGAATGGAGTGGAATGGAATGGAACGGAATGGAATGGAATGGAGTCAACCTGAAAGGAATGGAATGGAATGGAATGGAATGGAATGGAATGGAATGGAATGGAATGCAATCAATCCGAATGGAATGGAATGGAATGGAATGGAATGGATTGGAATCAACCCGAATGGAATGGAATGGAACGGAGTCAACCTGAAAGGAATGGAATGGAATGGAATGGAATCAATCCGAATGGAATGGAATGGAATGGAATGGAATGGAATAGAATGGAATGGAATAAAACAGAATGGAATGGAATGGAATGGAATGCAATCAACCCGAATGGATTGGAATGGAATGCAATTGAATGGAATGGAATCAACCCGAATGGAAAGGAATGGGATGGAATGGAATGGAATGGAATGGAATCAAGTCATATGTAATGGAATGGAATGGAATGGAAGCAACACGAATGGAATGTACTGGAATGGAATGGAATGGAATGGAATCAACCCGAATGGAATGGAATGGAATGGAATGGAATGGAATGGAATGGAATGGAATGGAATGGACTGGAATGCAATCAACCCGAATGGAATGGAATGGAATGGAATGGAATGGAATGGAATGGAATCAACCCGAATGGAACGGAATGCAATGGAATGGAATGGAATCAAAACGAATGGAATGGAATGGAATGGAATCAACCCGAATGGAATGGAAGGGAAAGGAATGGAATGGAATGGAATGGAATGGAATCAATCTGAATGGAATGGAAAGGAATGGAATGGAGTCAACCCGAATGGAAAGGAATGGAATGGAATGGAATCAACCCGAATGGAATGGAACGGTATGGAATGGAATGGAGTCAACCCGAGAGGAATGGAACGGAATGGAATGGAATGGAATGGAATGGAATGGAATGGAATGGAATCATTCCGAATGGAATGGAATGGAATGGAATGGAATGGAATGGAATCAACGGGAATATAATGGAATGGAATGGAATGGAATGGTATTGAATGGAATGGAGTGGAATGGAATCAACACGAATGGAATGGAATGGAATGGAATCAACCTGAATGAAATGGAATGGAAAGGAATGAAATGGAATGGAATGGAATGGAATCAATCCGAATGGAATGCAATGGAATGGAAAGGAATGGAATGGAATGGAATGAAATGGAATGGAATGGAATGGAATTAACGCAAATGGAAAGGAATGGAATGGAATGGAATCAACACGAATGGAATGGAATGGAATGGAATGGAATCAACCAGAATGGAATGGAATGGAATAGAATGAAATGGAGTAGAATGGAATAGAATCACCACGAAAGGAATGGAATGGAATGGAATGGAATGGAGTGGAATGGAATAAACCCGAATGGAATGGAATGGAATAGAATGGTATGGAATCAACCCAAATGGAATGGAATGGAATGGAAAGAATCAAAACCAATGGAATGGAATGGAATGGAAAGGAATGGAATGGAATCAATCCGAATGGAATGGAATGGAATGGAATCAACCCGAATGGAATGGAATGGAATGGAATGGAATGGATGTAACACGAATGGAATGGTATGAAATGGAATGGAATGGAATGGTATGAAATGGAATGGAATGGAATGGAATGGAATGGAATGGAATGGATTCAACCCGAGTGGAATGGAATGGAATGGAACGGAATGCAATGGAATGGAGTCAACCCGAAAGGAGTGGAACGGAATGGAAAGGAATGGAATGGAATGGAATGGAATCAATCCGAATGGAATGGATTGGCATGGAATGGAATGGAATGGAATGGAATGGAATGGAATCAACCTGAATGGAATGGGATGGAATGGATTGGAATCAACCCAAATGAAATATAATGGAAACAACCCGAGTGGAATTGAATGGAATGGAATGGAATGGAATGGAATGGAGTCAACCTGTAAGCAATGGAATGGAATGGAATGGAATGGAATGGAATGGAATGCAATGGAAACAAATCGAATGGAATGGAATGGAACGGAATGGAATCAACACGATTGGAATGGAATGGAATGGAATGGAATGGATTGGAATGCAATGGAGTCAACCTCGAAGGAATGGAATGGAATGGAATGGAGTCAACCTGAAAGGAATGGAATGGAATGGAATGGAATGGAAAGGAAACAAATCGAATGGAATGGAAAGGAATGGAATGGAATGGAACTGAAACAACCGGAAAGGAATGCAATGGAATGGAATGGAATGGAATGGAATGGAATGGAATCAACCCGAATGGAAAGTAATGCAATGGAATCCACCGAATGGAATGGAATGGAATGGAATGGAATGGAATGGAATGGAATATAATGATTTGGAATCAACACGAATGGAATGGAATGGAATGGAATGGATGGAACACGAATGAAATGGAATGGAATGGAATGGAATCAACCAGAATGGAAGGAAATGGAATGGAATGGAATGGAATGGAATGGAATCAACCCGAATGGAATGGAATGGAATGCAAATGAATGGAATGGAATCAACACGAATGGAATGGAAGGGAATTGAATGGAAGGGAATGGAATGGAATCAACACGAATGGAATGGAATGGAATAGAATGAAATGGAATAGAATGGAATAGAATCACCCCGAAAGGAATGGAATGGAATGGAATGGAATGGAATGGAATGGAATTGAGTCAACCCGAATGGAATGGAATGGCATGGAATGGAATGGAATGGAATGGAATGGAATGGAATCAACCCAAATGGAATGGAATGGAATGGAATGGAATGGAATGGAATCAACACGAATGGAATGTAATGGAATGGATGTAACACGAATGGAATGGAATGGAATGGAATGGAATCAACCCGAATGGAATGGAATGGAAAGGAATGGAATGGTATGGAATCAACACGAAAGGAATGGAATGCAATGGAATGGAATGGAATGGAACAGAATCGACCCGAAAAGAATGGAATGGAATTGAATGGAATGGAATGGAATGGAATGGAATGGAATGGAATGGAATCATCCCGAATGGAATGGAATGGAATGAAATGGAATGGAATGGAATGGAATGGAATGCAATGGAAAGGAATGGAATGGAATCAATTAGAATGGAATGGAATGGAATTGAATGGAATGGAATGGAATGGAATCAACCCGATTGGAACGGAATGGAATGGAATGGAATGGAATGGAATGGAATGCAATGCAATGGAGTTAACCCAAATGGAATGGAATGGAAAGGAGTGGAATGGAATGGAATGGAATGGAATCACCCCGAATGGAATGGAATGGAATGGAATGGAATGGAATAGAATCACACCGAAAGGAATGGAGTGGAATGGAATGGAACGGAATGGCATGGAATAGAATGATTTGGAATCAACCCGAATGGAATGGAATGGAATGGAATGGAATGGATGTAACACGAATGGAATGGAATGGAATGGAATGGAATGGAATGGAATGGAATCAACCCGAATGGAATGGAATGGAATGGAAAGGAATGGAATGGAATGGAATCAACACGAAAGGAATGGAATGCAATGGAATGAAATGGAATGGAACACAATCGACCCGAAAAGAATGGAATGGAATTGAATGGAATGGAATGGAATGGAATGGAATGGAATGGAATCAAAACGAATGGAATGGAATGGAATGGAAACAACCCGAATGGAATGGAATGGAAAGGAATGGAATGGAATGGAATCAATCCGAATGGAATGGAAAGGAATGGAATGGAATGGAATGGAATGGAGTCAACCCGAATGGAAAGGAATGGAATGGAACGGAATCAACCGGAATGGAATGGAATGGAATAGAATGGAATGGAATGGAATGGAATCAACCCGAATGGAATGGAATGGAATGGAGCAAACCCGAATGGAATGGAATGGAATGGAATGGAGTGGAATGGAATGGAATGGAAACAACCCGAATGGAATGGAATTGAATAGAATGGAATGGAATGGAATGGAATGGAATGGAATGGAATGGAATGCAATGCAATGGAGTTAACCCAAATGGAATATAAAGGAATGGAGTGGAATGGAATGGAATGGAATGGAATCACCCCGAATGGAATGGAATGGAATGGAATGGAATGGAATGGAATAGAATCACCCTGAAAGGAATGGAGTGGAATGGAATGCAACGGAATGGAATGGAATAGAATGATTTGGAATCAACCCGAATGGAATGGAATGGAATGGAATGGAATGGAATGGAATGGATGTAACACGAATGGAATAGAATGGAATGGAATGGAATCAACCCGAATGGAATGGAATGGAATGGAAAGGAATGGAATGGAATGGAATCAACACGAAAGGAATGGAATGCAATGGAATGGAATGGAATGGAACAGAATCGACCCGAAAAGAATGGAATGGAATTGAATGGAATGGAATGGAATGGAATGGAATGGAATCAAAACGAATGGAATGGAATGGAATGGAATCAACCCGAATGGAATGGAATGGAAAGGAATGGAATGGAATGGAATCAATATGAAAGGAATGGAAAGGAATGGAATGGAATGGAATGGAATCACCCCGAATGGAATGGAATGGAATGGAATCATCCCGAATGGAATGGAATGGAATCAAATGGAAAGGAATGGAATAAAACCGAATGGAATTTAATGGAATGGAATGGAATGGAATGGAATGGAATGGAATGGAATGGAATCAACACGAAAGGAATGGGATGGAGTGGAATGGAATCAACCACAATAGAATATAATGGAATCAACCCGAGTGGAACTGAATGGAATGGAATGGAAATAACACGAATGGAATGGAATGTAATGGAATGGAATCAACCCGATTGGAATATAATGGAATCAATCCGAGTGAAATTGAATGGAATGGAATGGAAATAACCCGAATGGAATGGAATGTAATGGAATGGAATCAACGAGAATTGAATCGAATGGAATGGAATGGAGTGGAATGGAATTGAATGGAATGGAATCAACCCGAATGGAATGGAATGGAATGGAATGGAATCAAAACGAATGGAATGGAATGGAATGGAATGGAAAGGAATTGAATCAAGCCGAATGGAATGGAATGGAATGGAATCATCCCGAATGGAAAGGAATGGAATGAAATGGAATGGAATGGAATGGAATGGAATGGAATGGAATGGAATGGAATCAATTAGAATGGAATGGAATGGAATGGAATGGAATGGAATCAACCCGATTGGAATGGAATGGAATGGAATGGAATGGAATGGAATGGAATGGAATGCAATGCAATGGAGTTAACCCAAATGGAATGGAATGGAATGGAGTGGAATGGAATGGAATGGAATGGAATCACCCTGAATGGAATGGAATGGAATGGAATGGAATGGAATGGAATGGAATAGAATCACCCCGAAAGGAATGGAGTGGAATGGAATGGAACGGAATGGAATGGAATGGAATGATTTGGAATCAACCCGAATGGAATGGAATGGAATGGAATGGAATGGATGTAAAACGAATGGAATGGAATGGAAACTAATGGAATGGAATCAACCCGAATGGAATAAACCGAATGGAATGGATTGGAAAGGAATGGAATCAACCCAAATGAAATATAATGGAATCAACCCGAGTGTAATTGAATGGAATGGAATGGAAATAACACGAATGCAATGGAATGGAATGGAATGGAATGGAATCAATGAGAATGGAATCGAATGGAATGGAATTGAGTGGAATGGAATTGAATGGAATGGAATCAACCCGAATGGAATGGAATGGAATCGAATCGAATCAAAACGAATGGAATGTAATGGAATGGAAAGGAATGGAATGGAATCAAGCAGAATGGAATGGAATGGAATGGAATCATCCCGAATGGAATGGAATGGAATGGAATGGAATGGAATGGAATGGAATGGAATGGAATCAACCGGAATATAATGTAATGTAATGTAACGGATTGGAATGGAATGGAATGGAATCAACTCGAATGGCATGGAATGGAATGGAATGGAATGTCATGGCATGGAATGGAATAGAATCAACCCGAAAAGATTGGAATGGAATGCAATGGAATCGAATGGAATCAACCCGAATGGAGTGCAATGCAATGGAATGGAATGGAATGGAATGGAATGGAATGGAATCAACACGAAAGGAATGGAATGCAATGGAATGGAATGGAATGGAAAAGAATCGACCCGAAAGGAATGGAATGGAATGGAATGTAGTGGAATGGAAACAACACGAATGGCATGGAATGGAATGGAATGGAATGGAATCAACCCGAATGGAATGGAATGCAATGGAATCAACACGTATGGAATGGAATGGAATGCATTGGAATGGAATGGACTGGAATCAACCCGAATGGAAAGGAATAGAATGGAATGGAATGGCATCATCCCGAATGGAATGGAATGGAATGGAATGGAAAGGAAACGAATGGATTCAACCCGAATTGAATGGAATGGAAGGGAATGGAATGGAATGGAATCAACCCGAATGGAAGGGAATGGAATAGAATGGAATGGAATAGAATCAACCCGAATGGAATGGAATGGATTGGAATGGAATCAAATGGAATGGAATCAACCCGAATGGAATGGAATGGAAAGGAATGGAATGGAATGGAACGGAAAGGAATGGAATGGAATGGAGTAAACCCGAATGGAATGGATTGGAACGGAATGGAATGGAATGGAATGGAATGGAATGGAATGGAATCAACGCGAATGGAATGGAATGGAATAGAATGGAATGGAATGGAATGGAATGGAATCAACACAAATGGAATGGAATGGAATGGAATGGAATGGAATGCAATTGAATGGAATCAACCGGAATGGAATGGAAAGGAATGGAATCAACTCGAATGGAATGGAATGGAGGGGAATGGAAGGGAATGGAATCAACCCGATTGGAATGTAATGTAATGGAATGGAATGGAATGGCATGGAATTAACACAAATGGAATGGAATGGAATGGAATTGAATGCAATGCAATGGAATCAACCCGAATGGAATGGAATGGAATGGAATGGAATGGAATGGAATGGAATGGAATGGAATAGAATCACCCCGAAAGGAATGGAGTGCAATGGAATGGAACGGAATGGAATGGAATGGAATGATTTGGAATCAACCCGAATGGTATGGAACGGAATGGAATTGATTGGAGTGGATTCAACCTGAATGGAATACAGTGGAATGGAATGGCATGGAATGGAATGGAATGGAATGGAATGGAATGGAATGCAATGGGGTAAACCCAAATGGAATGGAATGGAATGGAATGGAATGGAATGGAATGCAATGGAATCAACCCAAATGGAATGGAATGGAATAGAATGGAATGGAATTTAATGGAATACAATCACCCCGAAAGGAATGGAGTGGAATGGAATGGAACTGAATGGAATGGAATGGAATGATTTGGAATCACCCCGAAAGGAATGGAATGGAATGGAATGGAATGGATTGGATTCAACCTCAATGGAATAGAATGGAATGGAATGGCATGGAATGGAATGGAATGAAATGGAATGGAATGGAATGGAATGGAATGGAATGGAATCAACCCGAATGGAATGGAATGTAATAGAATGGAATGGAGTGGAGTGGAATCAACCCAAAAGGAATAGAATGGAATGGAATGGCATGGAATGGAATGGAATGGAATGGAATGGAATGGAATGGAATGGAATCAAACCGAATGGAATGGAATGGAATGCAATGGAATGGAATGGAATGGAAACAAACGAAATGGAATGGAATGGAATGCAATTGAATGGAATGGAATGGAACAGAATCAACCCGAAAGGAATGGAATGGAATGGAATGGAATGGAATGGAATGGAATGGAATCAACCTGAATGGAATGGAATGGAAAGGAGTCAACGCGAATGGAATGGTATGGAATTGAATGGAATGGAATCAACCCGAAAGGAATGGAATGGAATGGAATGGAATCAACCCGAATGAAATGGAATTTAATGGAATGGAATCAATTCGAATGGCCTGGAATGGAACGGAATGGCATGACAAGGCATGGAAAGGAATGGAATCAACCCGAACGGAATGGAATGGAATGCATTGGAATGGAATGGAATCGACCCGAATGCAGTGGAATGCAATGGAATGGAATGGAATGGAATGGAACGGAATGGAATCAACACGAAAGGAATGGAATGCAATGGAATGGAATGAAATGGAGTAGAATGGAACCAAAAGGAATGGAATGGTATGGAATGGAATGGAATGGAAAGGAATCATCCCGAATGGAATGGAATGGAATGGAATGGAATCAACACGAATGGAATGGAATGGAATGGAATGGAATGGAATGGAATCAACCCGAAAGGAAGGGAATGGAATGGAAGGGAATGGAATCAACCCGATTGGAATGAAATGGAATGGAATGGAATGGAATGGAGTTAACCCAAATGGAATGGAAGGGAATGGAATGGAGTGGAAGGGAATGGAATGGAATGGAATCAACCCAAATGGAATGGAATGGAATGGAATGGAATGGAATAGAATCACCCCGAAAGTAATGGAGTGGAATGGAATGGAACGGAATGGAATGGAATAGAATGATTTGGAATCAATATGAATGGAATGGATTGGAATGGATGTAAAACGAATGGAATGGAATGGAATGGAAACAACCCGAATGGAATGGAATGGAAAGGAATGGAATGGAATGGAATCAATCCGAATGGAATGGAAAGGAATGGAATGGAATGGAATGGAATGGAATGGAGTCAACCGGAATGGAAAGGAATGGAATGGAGTGGAATCAAACGGAATGGAATGGAATGGAATGGAATGGAATGGAATGGAATCAACCCGAATGGAATGGAATGGAATCATCCCGAATGGAATGGAATGGAATCAAATGGAATGGAATGGAATAAAACCGAATGGAATTGAATGGAATGGAATGGAATGGAATCAACCCGAATGGAATGGAATGCTATGGAATGGAATGGAATGGAATAGAATCACCCCGAAAGGAATGGAGTGGAATGGAATGGAACGGAATGGAATGGAATAGAATGATTTTGAAACAACCTGAATGGAATGGAATGGAATGGAATGGAATCAACCCGAATGGAATGGAATGGCATGGAATGGAATGGAATGGAATGGAATGGAATGGAATGGAATGGAATCAACCCAAATGGAATGGAATGGCATGGAATGGAATGGAATGGTATGGAATAGAATGTAATGGAATAGAATCACCCCGAAAGGAATGGAGTGGAATGGAATGGAACGGAATGGAATGGAATGGAGTCAACCTGAAAGGAATGGAATGGAATGGAATGGAATGGAATGGAATGGAATGGAATGGAATGCAATCAATCCGAATGGAATGGAATGGAATGGAATGGAATGGATTGGAATCAACCCGAATGGAATGGAATGGAACGGAGTCAACCTGAAAGGAATGGAATGGAATGGAATGGAATCAATCCGAATGGAATGGAATGGAATGGAATGGAATGGAATAGAATGGAATGGAATAAAACAGAATGGAATGGAATGGAATGGAATGCAATCAACCCGAATGGATTGGAATGGAATGCAATTGAATGGAATGGAATCAACCCGAATGGAAAGGAATGGGATGGAATGGAATGGAATGGAATGGAATCAAGTCATATGTAATGGAATGGAATGGAATGGAAGCAACACGAATGGAATGTACTGGAATGGAATGGAATGGAATGGAATCAACCCGAATGGAATGGAATGGAATGGAATGGAATGGAATGGAATGGAATGGAATGGAATGGACTGGAATGCAATCAACCCGAATGGAATGGAATGGAATGGAATGGAATGGAATGGAATCAACCCGAATGGAACGGAATGCAATGGAATGGAATGGAATCAAAACGAATGGAATGGAATGGAATGGAATCAACCCGAATGGAATGGAAGGGAAAGGAATGGAATGGAATGGAATGGAATGGAATCAATCTGAATGGAATGGAAAGGAATGGAATGGAGTCAACCCGAATGGAAAGGAATGGAATGGAATGGAATCAACCCGAATGGAATGGAACGGTATGGAATGGAATGGAGTCAACCCGAGAGGAATGGAACGGAATGGAATGGAATGGAATGGAATGGAATGGAATGGAATGGAATCATTCCGAATGGAATGGAATGGAATGGAATGGAATGGAATGGAATCAACGGGAATATAATGGAATGGAATGGAATGGAATGGTATTGAATGGAATGGAGTGGAATGGAATCAACACGAATGGAATGGAATGGAATGGAATCAACCTGAATGAAATGGAATGGAAAGGAATGAAATGGAATGGAATGGAATGGAATCAATCCGAATGGAATGCAATGGAATGGAAAGGAATGGAATGGAATGGAATGAAATGGAATGGAATGGAATGGAATTAACGCAAATGGAAAGGAATGGAATGGAATGGAATCAACACGAATGGAATGGAATGGAATGGAATGGAATCAACCAGAATGGAATGGAATGGAATAGAATGAAATGGAGTAGAATGGAATAGAATCACCACGAAAGGAATGGAATGGAATGGAATGGAATGGAGTGGAATGGAATAAACCCGAATGGAATGGAATGGAATGGAATGGAATAGAATGGTATGGAATCAACCCAAATGGAATGGAATGGAATGGAAAGAATCAAAACCAATGGAATGGAATGGAATGGAAAGGAATGGAATGGAATCAATCCGAATGGAATGGAATGGAATGGAATCAACCCGAATGGAATGGAATGGAATGGAATGGAATGGATGTAACACGAATGGAATGGTATGAAATGGAATGGAATGGAATGGTATGAAATGGAATGGAATGGAATGGAATGGAATGGAATGGAATGGATTCAACCCGAGTGGAATGGAATGGAATGGAACGGAATGCAATGGAATGGAGTCAACCCGAAAGGAGTGGAACGGAATGGAAAGGAATGGAATGGAATGGAATGGAATCAATCCGAATGGAATGGATTGGCATGGAATGGAATGGAATGGAATGGAATCAACACGAAAGGAATGGAATACAATGGAATGGAATGGAATGGAACAGAATCGACCCGAAAAGAATGGAATGGAATTGAGTGGAATAGAATGGAATTGAATGGAATGGAATCAACCCGAATGGAATGGAATGGAATGGAATCAACACGAATGGAATAGAATGGAATGGAATCAACCCGAATGGAATATAATGTAATCAACCCGAGTGGAATTGAATGGAATGGAATTGAAAGAAACCGAATGGAATGGAATGGATTGGAATGGAATCAACGAGAATGGAATCGAATGGAATGGAATGGAGTGGAATGGAACTGAATGGAAAGGAATCAACCCGAATGGAATGGAATTGAATGGAATGGAATCCAGCCGAATGGAATGGAATGGAATGGAATGGAATAAAGCCGAATGGAATGGAATGGAATGGAATGGAATGGAATGGAATCAACCCAAATGCAATGGAATGGAATGGAATCAACCCGAATGGAATATAATGTAATCAACCCGAGTGGAATTGAATGGAATGGAATTGAAAGAAACCGAATGGAATGGAATGGATTGGAATGGAATCAACGAGAATGGAATCGAATGGAATGGAATGGAGTGGAATGGAACTGAATGGAAAGGAATCAACCCGAATGGAATGGAATGGAATGGAATGGAATCAAAACGAATGGAATGGAATGGAATGGAATCAAAACGAATGGAATGGAATGGAATAGAAGGGAATGAAATCAAGCTGAATGGAATAGAATGGAATGGAATCATCCCGAATGGAATGGAATGGAATGAAATGGAATGGAATGGAATGGAATGGAATGGAATGGAATAGAATGGAATGGAATAAAACAGAATGGAATGGAATGGAATGGAATGCAATCAACCCGAATGGCATGGAATGGAATGGAATCATCCCGAATGGAATGGAATGGAATGAAATGGAATGGAATGGAATGGAATGGAATAGAATGGAATGGAATAAAACAGAATGGAATGGAATGGAATGGAATGCAATCAACCCGAATGGATTGGAATGGAATGCAATTGAATGGAATGGAATCAACCCGAATGGAATGGAATGGAATGGAATGGAATGTAATCAAAACGAATGGAATGGAATGGAATGGAAATGAATGGAATGGAATCAAGCCGAATGGAATAGAATGGAAGGGAATCATTCCTAATGGAAAGGAATGGAATCAAGTGGAATGGAATGGAATGGAATGGAATAAAACCGAATGGAATGGAATGGAATGGAATGGAATGGAATCAACCCAAATGGAATGGAATGGAATGCAATTGAATGCAATGGAATCAACTCGAATGGAGTGGAATGGATTGGAATGGAATCAACCCGAATGCAATGGAATGGAATGGAATAGAATGAAATTGAATAGAATGGAATAGAATCACCCCGAAAGGAATGGAATGGAATGGAATGGCATGGAATGGAATGGATTGGAATGGAATGAACCCGAATGGAATGGAATGGCATGGAATCGAATGGAATGGAATGGAATGGAATCAACGCAAATGGAATGGAATATAATGGAATGGAATGGAATGGAATCAACACGAATGGCATGGAATCGAACGGAATGGAATGGAATGGAATGGAATGGAATGGAGTGGAATCAACCCGATTGGAATGGAATGGAATGGAATGGAATGGATTTAACCCAAATGGAATGGAATGGAATGGAATGGAGTTGAAGCGGATGGAATGGATTGGAATCAACCCAAATGGAATGGAATGGAATGGAATGGAATGGAATAGAGTCACCCCGAAACGAATGGAGTGGAATCGAATGGAACGGAATGGAATGGAATAGAATGATTTGGAATCAACACGAATGTAATGGAATGGAATGGAAAGGAATGGATGTAACACGAATGGAATGGAATGGAATGGAGTGGAATGGAATCAACCCGAATGGAATGGAATGGAATGGAATGGAATGCAATGGAATGGAATGGAAAGGAATGGAATGGAGTCAACCTGAAATGAATGGAATGGAATGGAATGGAATGGAATCAAACAGAATGGAATGGAATGGAATGGAATGGAATGGAATGGAATGGAATCAACCCGATTGGAATGGAATGGAATGGAATGGAATGGAATGGAATGGAATGGCATGCAATGCAATGGAGTTAACCGAAAAGGAATGGAATGGAATGGAGTGGAATGGAATGGAAAAGAATCACCCCGAAAGGAATGGAGTGGAATGAAATGGAACGGAATGGAATGGAATAGAATGATTTGGAATCAACCCGAATGGAATGTAATGGAATGGAATGGAATGGAATGGATGTAACACGAATGGAATGGAATGGAATGGAATGGAATGGAATCAACCCGAATGGAATGGAATGGAATGGAAAGGAATGGAATGGAATGGAATCAACACGAAAGGAATGGAATACAATGGAATGGAATGGAATGGAACAGAATCGACCCGAAAAGAATGGAATGGAATTGAGTGGAATAGAATGGAATTGAATGGAATGGAATCAACCCGATTGGAATGGAATGGAATGGAATCAACACGAATGGAATAGAATGGAATGGAATGGGATGGAATGGAATTGAATGGAATGGAATCCAGCCGAATGGAATGGAATGGAATGGAATAAAGCCAAATGGAATGGAACGGAATGGAATGGAATGGAATGGATTGGAATGGAATGAACCCGAATGGAATGGAATGGCATGGAATGGAATGGAATGGAATGGAATGGAATCAACCCAAATGGATTGGAATACAATGGAATGGAATGGAAAGGAATCAACACGAATGGCATGGAATCGAACGGAATGGAATGGAATGGAATGGAATGGAATGGAATGGAATGGAATGGAATGGAGTGGAATCAACCCGATTGCAATGTAATGAAATGGAATGGAATGGAATGGAGTTAAGACAAATGGAATGGAATGGAATGGAATGGAGTGGAAGGGAATGGAATAGAATGGAATCAACCCGAATGGAATGGAATGCAATGGAATGGAATGGAATGGAATGGAATAGAATCACCCGAAAGGAATGGAGTGGAATGGAATGGAACGGAATGGAATGGAATAGAAAGATTTGGAATCAACCCGAATGGAATGGAATGGAATGGAATGGAATGGATGTAACACGAATGGAATGGAATGGAATGGAATGGAATGGAATGGAATCAACCCGAATGGAATGGAAAGGAATGGAATGGAATGGAATGGAATGGAATGGAATGGAGTCAACCTGTAAGCAATGGAATGGAATGGAATGAAATGGAATGGAATGCAATGGAAACAAATCGAATGGAATGGAATGGAATGGAATGGAATCAACCCGATTGGAATGGAATGGAATGGAATGGAATGGATTGGAATGCAATGGAGTCAACCTCGAAGGAATGGAATGGAATGGAATGGAGTCAACCTGAAAGGAATGGAATGGAATGGAATGGAATGGAATGGAAACAAATCGAATGGAATGGAAAGGAATGGAATGGAATGGAACTGAAACAACCGGAAAGGAATGCAATGGAATGGAATGGAATGGAATGGAATGGAATGGAATCAACCCGAATGGAAAGTAATGCAATGGAATCAACCGAATGGAATGGAATGGAATGGAATGGAATGTAATGGAATGGAATATAATGATTTGGAATCAACACGAATGGAATGGAATGGAATGGAATGGATGTAACACGAATGAAATGGAATGGAATGGAATGGAATCAACCAGAATGGAAGGAAATGGAATGGAATGGAATGGAATCAACCCGAATGGAATGGAATGGAATGCAAATGAATGGAATGGAATCAACACGAATGGAATGGAAGGGAATTGAATGGAAGGGAATGGAATGGAATCAACACGAATGGAATGGAATGGAATAGAATGAAATGGAATAGAATGGAATAGAATCACCCCGAAAGGAATGGAATGGAATGGAATGGAATGGAATGGAATGGAATTGAGTCAACCCGAATGGAATGGAATGGCATGGAATGGAATGGAATGGAATGGAATGGAATGGAATCAACCCAAATGGAATGGAATGGAATGGAATGGAATGGAATGGAATCAACACGAATGGAATGGAATGGAATGGATGTAACACGAATGGAATGGAATGGAATGGAATGGAATCAACCCGAATGGAATGGAATGGAAAGGAATGGAATGGAATGGAATCAACACGAAAGGAAAGGAATGCAATGGAATGGAATGGAATGGAACAGAATCGACCCGAAAAGAATGGAATGGAATTGAATGGAATGGAATGGAATGGAATGGAATGGAATGGAATGGAATGGAATGGAATCATCCCGAATGGAATGGAATGGAATGAAATGGAATGGAATGGAATGGAATGGAATGGAATGGAATGCAATGGAAAGGAATGGAATGGAATCAATTAGAATGGAATGGAATGGAATTGAATGGAATGGAATGGAATGGAATCAACCCGATTGGAACGGAATGGAATGGAATGGAATGGAATGGAATGGAATGCAATGCAATGGAGTTAACCCAAATGGAATGGAATGGAAAGGAGTGGAATGGAATGGAATGGAATGGAATCACCCCGAATGGAATGGAATGGAATGGAATGGAATGGAATAGAATCACACCGAAAGGAATGGAGTGGAATGGAATGGAACGGAATGGCATGGAATAGAATGATTTGGAATCAACCCGAATGGAATGGAATTGAATGGAATGGAATGGATGTAACACGAATGGAATGGAATGGAATGGAATGGAATGGAATGGAATCAACCCGAATGGAATGGAATGGAATGGAAAGGAATGGAATGGAATGGAATCAACACGAAAGGAATGGAATGCAATGGAATGGAATGGAATGGAACACAATCGACCCGAAAAGAATGGAATGGAATTGAATGGAATGGAATGGAATGGAATGGAATGGAATCAAAACGAATGGAATGGAATGGAAGGGAAACAACCCGAATGGAATGGAATGGAAAGGAATGGAATGGAATGGAATCAATCCGAATGGAATGGAAAGGAATGGAATGGAATGGAATGGAATGGAGTCAACCCGAATGGAAAGGAATGGAATGGAATGGAATCAACCGGAATGGAATGGAATGGAATAGAATGGAATGGAATGGAATGGAATCAACCCGAATGGAATGGAATGGAATGGAGCAAACCCGAATGGAATGGAATGGAATGGAATGGAGTGGAATGGAATGGAATGGAAACAACCCGAATGGAATGGAATTGAATAGAATGGAATGGAATGGAATGGAATGGAATGGAATGGAATGGAATGGAATGGAATGCAATGCAATGGAGTTAACCCAAATGGAATGGAAAGGAATGGAGTGGAATGGAATGGAATGGAATGGAATCACCCCGAATGGAATGGAATGGAATGGAATGGAATGGAATGGAATGGAATGGAATAGAATCACCCTGAAAGGAATGGAGTGGAATGGAATGCAACGGAATGGAATGGAATAGAATGATTTGGAATCAACCCGAATGGAATGGAATGGAATGGAATGGAATGGAATGGATGTAACACGAATGGAATAGAATGGAATGGAATGGAATCAACCCGAATGGAATGGAATGGAATGGAAAGGAATGGAATGGAATGGAATCAACACGAAAGGAATGGAATGCAATGGAATGGAATGGAATGGAACAGAATCGACCCGAAAAGAATGGAATGGAATTGAATGGAATGGAATGGAATGGAATGGAATGGAATCAAAACGAATGGAATGGAATGGAATGGAATCAACCCGAATGGAATGGAATGGAAAGGGATGGAATGGAATGGAATCAATACGAAAGGAATGGAAAGGAATGGAATGGAATGGAATGGAATCACCCCGAATGGAATGGAATGGAATGGAATCATCCCAAATGGAATGGAATGGAATCAAATGGAAAGGAATGGAATAAAACCGAATGGAATTTAATGGAATGGAATGGAATGGAAGCAACCCGAATGGAATGGAATGGAATGCAACTGAATGGAATGGAATCAACCCGAATGGAATGGAATGGTATGGAATGGAATGTAAAGGAATAGAATCACCCCGAAAGGAATGCAGTGGAATGGGATGGAACGGAATGGAATGGAATAGAATGATTTGGAATCAACCTGAATGGAATGGAATGGAATGGAATGGAATGGATATAACACGAATGGAATGGAATGGAATGGAATGGAATCAACCCGAATGGAATGGAATGGAATGGAATGGTATGGAATGGAATGCAACGGAGTCAACCTGAAAGGAATGGAATGGAATGGAATGGAATGGAATGGAATGGAATGGAATGGAATGCAATCAATCCGAATGGAATGGAATGGAATGGAATGGATTGGAATCAACCCGAATGGAATGGAATGGAACGGAGTCAACCTGAAAGGAATGCAATGGAATGGAATGGAATGGAATGGAATGGAAACAATCCGAATGGAATGGAATGGAATGGAATGGAATGGAATGGAATGGAATCAACACGAAAGGAATGGGATGGAGTGGAATGGAATCAACCACAATAGAATATAATGGAATCAACCCGAGTGGAATTGAATGGAATGGAATGGAAATAACACGAATGGAATGGAATGTAATGGAATGGAATCAACCCGATTGGAATATAATGGAATCAATCCGAGTGAAATTGAATGGAATGGAATGGAAATAACCCGAATGGAATGGAATGTAATGGAATGGAATCAACGAGAATTGAATCGAATGGAATGGAATGGAGTGGAATGGAATTGAATGGAATGGAATCAACCCGAATGGAATGGAATGGAATGGAATGGAATCAAAACGAATGGAATGGAATGGAATGGAATGGAAAGGAATTGAATCAAGCCGAATGGAATGGAATGGAATGGAATCATCCCGAATGGAAAGGAATGGAATGGAATGGAATGGAATGGAATGGAATGGAATGGAATGGAATGGAATCAATTAGAATGGAATGGAATGGAATGGAATGGAATGGAATCAACCCGATTGGAATGGAATGGAATGGAATGGAATGGAATGGAATGGAATGGAATGGAATGCAATGCAATGGAGTTAACCCAAATGGAATGGAATGGAATGGAGTGGAATGGAATGGAATGGAATGGAATCACCCCGAATGGAATGGAATGGAATGGAATGGAATGGAATGGAATGGAATAGAATCACCCCGAAAGGAATGGAGTGGAATGGAATGGAACGGAATGGAATGGAATGGAATGATTTGGAATCAACCCGAATGGAATGGAATGGAATGGAATGGAATGGATGTAAAACGAATGGAATGGAATGGAAACTAATGGAATGGAATCAACCCGAATGGAATAAACCGAATGGAAGGGATTGGAAAGGAATGGAATCAACCCAAATGAAATATAATGGAATCAACCCGAGTGTAATTGAATGGAATGGAATGGAAATAACACGAATGCAATGGAATGGAATGGAATGGAATGGAATCAATGAGAATGGAATCGAATGGAATGGAATTGAGTGGAATGGAATTGAATGGAATGGAATCAACCCGAATGGAATGGAATGGAATCGAATCGAATCAAAACGAATGGAATGTAATGGAATGGAAAGGAATGGAATGGAATCAAGCAGAATGGAATGTAATGGAATGGAATCATCCCGAATGGAATGGAATGGAATGGAATGGAATGGAATGGAATCAACCGGAATATAATGTAATGTAATGTAACGGATTGGAATGGAATGGAATGGAATCAACTCGAATGGCATGGAATGGAATGGAATGGAATGTCATGGCATGGAATGGAATAGAATCAACCCGAAAAGATTGGAATGGAATGCAATGGAATCGAATGGAATCAACCCGAATGGAGTGCAATGCAATGGAATGGAATGGAATGGAATGGAATGGAATGGAATGGAATCAACACGAAAGGAATGGAATGCAATGGAATGGAATGGAATGGAAAAGAATCGACCCGAAAGGAATGGAATGGAATGGAATGTAGTGGAATGGAAACAACACGAATGGCATGGAATGGAATGGAATGGAATGGAATCAACCCGAATGGAATGGAATGCAATGGAATCAACACGTATGGAATGGAATGGAATGCATTGGAATGGAATGGACTGGAATCAACCCGAATGGAAAGGAATAGAATGGAATGGAATGGCATCATCCCGAATGGAATGGAATGGAATGGAATGGAAAGGAAACGAATGGATTCAACCCGAATTGAATGGAATGGAAGGGAATGGAATGGAATGGAATCAACCCGAATGGAAGGGAATGGAATAGAATGGAATGGAATAGAATCAACCCGAATGGAATGGAATGGATTGGAATGGAATCAAATGGAATGGAATCAACCCGAATGGAATGGAATGGAAAGGAATGGAATGGAATGGAACGGAAAGGAATGGAATGGAATGGAGTAAACCCGAATGGAATGGATTGGAACGGAATGGAATGGAATGGAATGGAATGGAATGGAATGGAATCAACGCGAATGGAATGGAATGGAATAGAATGGAATGGAATGGAATGGAATGGAATCAACACAAATGGAATGGAATGGAATGGAATGGAATGGAATGCAATTGAATGGAATCAACCGGAATGGAATGGAAAGGAATGGAATCAACTCGAATGGAATGGAATGGAGGGGAATGGAAGGGAATGGAATCAACCCGATTGGAATGTAATGTAATGGAATGGAATGGAATGGCATGGAATTAACACAAATGGAATGGAATGGAATGGAATTGAATGCAATGCAATGGAATCAACCCGAATGGAATGGAATGGAATGGAATGGAATGGAATGGAATGGAATGGAATGGAATAGAATCACCCCGAAAGGAATGGAGTGCAATGGAATGGAACGGAATGGAATGGAATGGAATGATTTGGAATCAACCCGAATGGTATGGAACGGAATGGAATTGATTGGAGTGGATTCAACCTGAATGGAATACAGTGGAATGGAATGGCATGGAATGGAATGGAATGGAATGGAATGGAATGCAATGGGGTAAACCCAAATGGAATGGAATGGAATGGAATGGAATGGAATGGAATGCAATGGAATCAACCCAAATGGAATGGAATGGAATAGAATGGAATGGAATTTAATGGAATACAATCACCCCGAAAGGAATGGAGTGGAATGGAATGGAACTGAATGGAATGGAATGGAATGATTTGGAATCACCCCGAAAGGAATGGAATGGAATGGAATGGAATGGATTGGATTCAACCTCAATGGAATAGAATGGAATGGAATGGCATGGAATGGAATGGAATGAAATGGAATGGAATGGAATGGAATGGAATGGAATGGAATGGAATCAACCCGAATGGAATGGAATGTAATAGAATGGAATGGAGTGGAGTGGAATCAACCCAAAAGGAATAGAATGGAATGGAATGGCATGGAATGGAATGGAATGGAATGGAATGGAATGGAATGGAATGGAATCAAACCGAATGGAATGGAATGGAATGCAATGGAATGGAATGGAATGGAAACAAACGAAATGGAATGGAATGGAATGCAATTGAATGGAATGGAATGGAACAGAATCAACCCGAAAGGAATGGAATGGAATGGAATGGAATGGAATGGAATGGAATCAACCTGAATGGAATGGAATGGAAAGGAGTCAACGCGAATGGAATGGTATGGAATTGAATGGAATGGAATCAACCCGAAAGGAATGGAATGGAATGGAATGGAATCAACCCGAATGAAATGGAATTTAATGGAATGGAATCAACTCGAATGGCCTGGAATGGAACGGAATGGCATGACAAGGCATGGAAAGGAATGGAATCAACCCGAACGGAATGGAATGGAATGCATTGGAATGGAATGGAATCAACCCGAATGCAGTGGAATGCAATGGAATGGAATGGAATGGAATGGAACGGAATGGAATCAACACGAAAGGAATGGAATGCAATGGAATGGAATGAAATGGAGTAGAATGGAACCAAAAGGAATGGAATGGTATGGAATGGAATGGAATGGAATGGAATCATCCCGAATGGAATGGAATGGAATGGAATCAACACGAATGGAATGGAATGGAATGGAATGGAATGGAATGGAATGGAATCAACCCGAAAGGAAGGGAATGGAATGGAAGGGAATGGAATCAACCCGATTGGAATGAAATGGAATGGAATGGAATGGAATGGAGTTAACCCAAATGGAATGGAAGGGAATGGAATGGAGTGGAAGGGAATGGAATGGAATGGAATCAACCCAAATGGAATGGAATGGAATGGAATGGAATGGAATAGAATCACCCCGAAAGTAATGGAGTGGAATGGAATGGAACGGAATGGAATGGAATAGAATGATTTGGAATCAATATGAATGGAATGGATTGGAATGGATGTAAAACGAATGGAATGGAATGGAATGGAAACAACCCGAATGGAATGGAATGGAAAGGAATGGAATGGAATGGAATCAATCCGAATGGAATGGAAAGGAATGGAATGGAATGGAGTCAACCGGAATGGAAAGGAATGGAATGGAGTGGAATCAAACGGAATGGAATGGAATGGAATGGAATGGAATGGAATGGAATGGAATCAACCCGAATGGAATGGAATGGAATCATCCCGAATGGAATGGAATGGAATCAAATGGAATGGAATGGAATAAAACCGAATGGAATTGAATGGAATGGAATGGAATGGAATCAACCCGAATGGAATGGAATGCTATGGAATGGAATGGAATGGAATAGAATCACCCCGAAAGGAATGGAGTGGAATGGAATGGAACGGAATGGAATGGAATAGAATGATTTTGAAACAACCTGAATGGAATGGAATGGAATGGAATGGAATCAACCCGAATGGAATGGAATGGCATGGAATGGAATGGAATGGAATGGAATGGAATGGAATGGAATGGAATCAAACCAAATGGAATGGAATGGCATGGAATGGAATGGAATGGTATGGAATAGAATGTAATGGAATAGAATCACCCCGAAAGGAATGGAGTGGAATGGAATGGAACGGAATGGAATGGAATGGAGTCAACCTGAAAGGAATGGAATGGAATGGAATGGAATGGAATGGAATGCAATCAATCCGAATGGAATGGAATGGAATGGAATGGAATGGAATGGATTGGAATCAACCCGAATGGAATGGAATGGAATGGAGTCAACCTGAAAGGAATGGAATGGAATGGAATGGAATCAATCCGAATGGAATGGAATGGAATGGAATGGAATGGAATAGAATGGAATGGAATAAAACAGAATGGAATGGAATGGAATGGAATGCAATCAACCCGAATGGATTGGAATGGAATGCAATTGAATGGAATGGAATCAACCCGAATGGAAAGGAATGGGATGGAATGGAATGGAATGGAATGGAATCAAGTCATATGTAATGGAATGGAATGGAATGGAAGCAACACGAATGGAATGTACTGGAATGGAATGGAATGGAATGGAATCAACCCGAATGGAATGGAATGGAATGGAATGGAATGGAATGGAATGGAATGGAATGGAATGGACTGGAATGCAATCAACCCGAATGGAATGGAATGGAATGGAATGGAATCAACCCGAATGGAACGGAATGCAATGGAATGGAATGGAATCAAAACGAATGGAATGGAATGGAATGGAATCAACCCGAATGGAATGGAAGGGAAAGGAATGGAATGGAATGGAATGGAATCAATCTGAATGGAATGGAAAGGAATGGAATGGAGTCAACCCGAATGGAAAGGAATGGAATGGAATGGAATCAACCCGAATGGAATGGAACGGTATGGAATGGAATGGAGTCAACCCGAGAGGAATGGAACGGAATGGAATGGAATGGAATGGAATGGAATGGAATGGAATCATTCCGAATGGAATGGAATGGAATGGAATGGAATGGAATGGAATGGAATGGTATTGAATGGAATGGAGTGGAATGGAATCAACACGAATGGAATGGAATGGAATGGAATCAACCTGAATGAAATGGAATGGAAAGGAATGAAATGGAATGGAATGGAATGGAATCAATCCGAATGGAATGCAATGGAATGGAAAGGAATGGAATGGAATGGAATGAAATGGAATGGAATGGAATGGAATTAACGCAAATGGAAAGGAATGGAATGGAATGGAATCAACACGAATGGAATGGAATGGAATGGAATGGAATCAACCAGAATGGAATGGAATGGAATAGAATGAAATGGAGTAGAATGGAATAGAATCACCACGAAAGGAATGGAATGGAATGGAATGGAATGGAGTGGAATGGAATAAACCCGAATGGAATGGAATGGAATAGAATGGTATGGAATCAACCCAAATGGAATGGAATGGAATGGAAAGAATCAAAACCAATGGAATGGAATGGAATGGAAAGGAATGGAATGGAATCAATCCGAATGGAATGGAATGGAATGGAATCAACCCGAATGGAATGGAATGGAATGGAATGGAATGGATGTAACACGAATGGAATGGTATGAAATGGAATGGAATGGAATGGTATGAAATGGAATGGAATGGAATGGAATGGAATGGAATGGAATGGATTCAACCCGAGTGGAATGGAATGGAATGGAACGGAATGCAATGGAATGGAGTCAACCCGAAAGGAGTGGAACGGAATGGAAAGGAATGGAATGGAATGGAATGGAATCAATCCGAATGGAATGGATTGGCATGGAATGGAATGGAATGGAATGGAATGGAATGGAATCAACCTGAATGGAATGGGATGGAATGGATTGGAATCAACCCAAATGAAATATAATGGAAACAACCCGAGTGGAATTGAATGGAATGGAATGGAATGGAATGGAATGGAGTCAACCTGTAAGCAATGGAATGGAATGGAATGGAATGGAATGGAATGGAATGCAATGGAAACAAATCGAATGGAATGGAATGGAACGGAATGGAATCAACACGATTGGAATGGAATGGAATGGAATGGAATGGATTGGAATGCAATGGAGTCAACCTCGAAGGAATGGAATGGAATGGAATGGAGTCAACCTGAAAGGAATGGAATGGAATGGAATGGAATGGAATGGAAACAAATCGAATGGAATGGAAAGGAATGGAATGGAATGGAACTGAAACAACCGGAAAGGAATGCAATGGAATGGAATGGAATGGAATGGAATGGAATGGAATCAACCAGAATGGAAAGTAATGCAATGGAATCCACCGAATGGAATGGAATGGAATGGAATGGAATGGAATGGAATGGAATATAATGATTTGGAATCAACACGAATGGAATGGAATGGAATGGAATGGATGGAACACGAATGAAATGGAATGGAATGGAATGGAATCAACCAGAATGGAAGGAAATGGAATGGAATGGAATGGAATGGAATGGAATCAACCCGAATGGAATGGAATGGAATGCAAATGAATGGAATGGAATCAACACGAATGGAATGGAAGGGAATTGAATGGAAGGGAATGGAATGGAATCAACACGAATGGAATGGAATGGAATAGAATGAAATGGAATAGAATGGAATAGAATCACCCCGAAAGGAATGGAATGGAATGGAATGGAATGGAATGGAATGGAATTGAGTCAACCCGAATGGAATGGAATGGCATGGAATGGAATGGAATGGAATGGAATGGAATGGAATCAACCCAAATGGAATGGAATGGAATGGAATGGAATGGAATGGAATCAACACGAATGGAATGGAATGGAATGGATGTAACACGAATGGAATGGAATGGAATGGAATGGAATCAACCCGAATGGAATGGAATGGAAAGGAATGGAATGGTATGGAATCAACACGAAAGGAATGGAATGCAATGGAATGGAATGGAATGGAACAGAATCGACCCGAAAAGAATGGAATGGAATTGAATGGAATGGAATGGAATGGAATGGAATGGAATGGAATGGAATCATCCCGAATGGAATGGAATGGAATGAAATGGAATGGAATGGAATGGAATGGAATGCAATGGAAAGGAATGGAATGGAATCAATTAGAATGGAATGGAATGGAATTGAATGGAATGGAATGGAATGGAATCAACCCGATTGGAACGGAATGGAATGGAATGGAATGGAATGGAATGGAATGCAATGCAATGGAGTTAACCCAAATGGAATGGAATGGAAAGGAGTGGAATGGAATGGAATGGAATGGAATCACCCCGAATGGAATGGAATGGAATGGAATGGAATGGAATAGAATCACACCGAAAGGAATGGAGTGGAATGGAATGGAACGGAATGGCATGGAATAGAATGATTTGGAATCAACCCGAATGGAATGGAATGGAATGGAATGGAATGGATGTAACACGAATGGAATGGAATGGAATGGAATGGAATGGAATGGAATGGAATCAACCCGAATGGAATGGAATGGAATGGAAAGGAATGGAATGGAATGGAATCAACACGAAAGGAATGGAATGCAATGGAATGAAATGGAATGGAACACAATCGACCCGAAAAGAATGGAATGGAATTGAATGGAATGGAATGGAATGGAATGGAATGGAATGGAATCAAAACGAATGGAATGGAATGGAATGGAAACAACCCGAATGGAATGGAATGGAAAGGAATGGAATGGAATGGAATCAATCCGAATGGAATGGAAAGGAATGGAATGGAATGGAATGGAATGGAGTCAACCCGAATGGAAAGGAATGGAATGGAACGGAATCAACCGGAATGGAATGGAATGGAATAGAATGGAATGGAATGGAATGGAATCAACCCGAATGGAATGGAATGGAATGGAGCAAACCCGAATGGAATGGAATGGAATGGAATGGAGTGGAATGGAATGGAATGGAAACAACCCGAATGGAATGGAATTGAATAGAATGGAATGGAATGGAATGGAATGGAATGGAATGGAATGGAATGCAATGCAATGGAGTTAACCCAAATGGAATATAAAGGAATGGAGTGGAATGGAATGGAATGGAATGGAATCACCCCGAATGGAATGGAATGGAATGGAATGGAATGGAATGGAATAGAATCACCCTGAAAGGAATGGAGTGGAATGGAATGCAACGGAATGGAATGGAATAGAATGATTTGGAATCAACCCGAATGGAATGGAATGGAATGGAATGGAATGGAATGGAATGGATGTAACACGAATGGAATAGAATGGAATGGAATGGAATCAACCCGAATGGAATGGAATGGAATGGAAAGGAATGGAATGGAATGGAATCAACACGAAAGGAATGGAATGCAATGGAATGGAATGGAATGGAACAGAATCGACCCGAAAAGAATGGAATGGAATTGAATGGAATGGAATGGAATGGAATGGAATGGAATCAAAACGAATGGAATGGAATGGAATGGAATCAACCCGAATGGAATGGAATGGAAAGGAATGGAATGGAATGGAATCAATACGAAAGGAATGGAAAGGAATGGAATGGAATGGAATGGAATCACCCCGAATGGAATGGAATGGAATGGAATCATCCCGAATGGAATGGAATGGAATCAAATGGAAAGGAATGGAATAAAACCGAATGGAATTTAATGGAATGGAATGGAATGGAAGCAACCCGAATGGAATGGAATGGAATGCAACTGAATGGAATGGAATCAACCCGAATGGAATGGAATGGTATGGAATGGAATGTAAAGGAATAGAATCACCCCGAAAGGAATGCAGTGGAATGGGATGGAACGGAATGGAATGGAATAGAATGATTTGGAATCAACCTGAATGGAATGGAATGGAATGGAATGGAATGGATATAACACGAATGGAATAGAATGGAATGGAATGGAATCAACCCGAATGGAATGGAATGGAATGGTATGGAATGGAATGCAACGGAGTCAACCTGAAAGGAATGGAATGGAATGGAATGGAATGGAATGGAATGGAATGGAATGCAATCAATCCGAATGGAATGGAATGGAATGGAATGGATTGGAATCAACCCGAATGGAATGGAATGGAACGGAGTCAACCTGAAAGGAATGCAATGGAATGGAATGGAATGGAATGGAATGGAATCAATCCGAATGGAATGGAATGGAATGGAATGGAATGGAATGGAATGGAATGGAATCAACACGAAAGGAATGGGATGGAATGGAATGGAATCAACCACAATAGAATATAATGGAATCAACCCGAGTGGAATTGAATGGAATGGAATGGAAATAACACGAATGGAATGGAATGTAATGGAATGGAATCAACCCGATTGGAATATAATGGAATCAATCCGAGTGAAATTGAATGGAATGGAATGGAAATAACCCGAATGGAATGGAATGTAATGGAATGGAATCAACGAGAATTGAATCGAATGGAATGGAATGGAGTGGAATGGAATGGAATGGAATGGAATCAACCCGAATGGAATGGAATGGAATGGAATGGAATCAAAACGAATGGAATGGAATGGAATGGAATGGAAAGGAATTGAATCAAGCCGAATGGAATGGAATGGAATGGAATCATCCCGAATGGAAAGGAATGGAATGAAATGGAATGGAATGGAATGGAATGGAATGGAATGGAATGGAATGGAATGGAATGGAATGGAATCAATTAGAATGGAATGGAATGGAATGGAATGGAATGGAATCAACCCGATTGGAATGGAATGGAATGGAATGGAATGGAATGGAATGCAATGCAATGGAGTTAACCCAAATGGAATGGAATGGAATGGAGTGGAATGGAATGGAATGGAATGGAATCACCCCGAATGGAATGGAATTGAATGGAATGGAATGGAATGGAATGGAATAGAATCACCCCGAAAGGAATGGAGTGGAATGGAATGGAACGGAATGGAATGGAATAGAATGATTTGGAATCAACCCGAATGGAATGGAATGGAATGGAATGGAATGGATGTAACACGAATGGAATGGAATGGAAACTAATGGAATGGAATCAACCCGAATGGAATAAACCGAATGGAATGGATTGGAAAGGAATGGAATCAACCCAAATGAAATATAATGGAATCAACACGAGTGTAATTGAATGGAATGGAATGGAAATAACACGAATGCAATGGAATGGAATGGAATGGAATGGAATCAATGAGAATGGAATCGAATGGAATGGAATTGAGTGGAATGGAATTGAATGGAATGGAATCAACCCGAATGGAATGGAATGGAATCGAATCGAATCAAAACGAATGGAATGTAATGGAATGGAAAGGAATGGAATGGAATCAAGCAGAATGGAATGGAATGGAATGGAATCATCCCGAATGGAATGGAATGGAATGGAATGGAATGGAATGGAATGGAATGGAATCAACCGGAATATAATGTAATGTAATGTAACGGATTGGAATGGAATGGAATGGAATCAACTCGAATGGCATGGAATGGAATGGAATGGAATGTCATGGCATGGAATGGAATAGAATCAACCCGAAAATATTGGAATGGAATGCAATGGAATCGAATGGAATCAACCCGAATGGAGTGCAATGCAATGGAATGGAATGGAATGGAATGGAATGGAATGGAATCAACACGAAAGGAATGGAATGCAATGGAATGGAATGGAATGGAAAAGAATCGACCCGAAAGGAATGGAATGGAATGGAATGTAGTGGAATGGAAACAACACGAATGGCATGGAATGGAATGGAATGGAATGGAATCAACCCGAATGGAATGGAATGCAATGGAATCAACACGTATGGAATGGAATGGAATGCATTGGAATGGAATGGACTGGAATCAACCCGAATGGAAAGGAATAGAATGGAATGGAATGGCATCATCCCGAATGGAATGGAATGGAATGGAATGGAAAGGAAACGAATGGATTCAACCCGAATTGAATGGAATGGAAGGGAATGGAATGGAATGGAATCAACCCGAATGGAAGGGAATGGAATAGAATGGAATGGAATAGAATCAACCCGAATGGAATGGAATGGATTGGAATGGAATCAAATGGAATGGAATCAACCCGAATGGAATGGAATGGAAAGGAATGGAATGGAATGGAATGGAAAGGAACGGAATGGAATGGAGTAAACCCGAATGGAATGGAGTGGAACGGAATGGAATGGAATGGAACGGAATGGAATGGAATGGAATGGAATGGAATGGAATGGAATCAACGCGAATGGAATGGAATGGAATAGAATGGAATGGAATGGAATGGAATGGAATCAACACAAATGGAATGGAATGGAATGGAATGGAATGGAATGGAATGGAATGGAATGGAATGCAATCAATCCGAATGGAATGGAATGGAATGGAATGGATTGGAATCAACCCGAATGGAATGGAATGGAACGGAGTCAACCTGAAAGGAATGCAATGGAATGGAATGGAATGGAATGGAATGGAATCAATACGAATGGAATGGAATGGAATGGAATGGAATGGAATGGAATGGAATGGAATCAACACGAAAGGAATGGGATGGAATGGAATGGAATCAACCACAATAGAATATAATGGAATCAACCCGAGTGGAATTGAATGGAATGGAATGGAAATAACACGAATGGAATGGAATGTAATGGAATGGAATCAACCCGATTGGAATATAATGGAATCAATCCGAGTGAAATTGAATGGAATGGAATGGAAATAACCCGAATGGAATGGAATGTAATGGAATGGAATCAACGAGAATTGAATCGAATGGAATGGAATGGAGTGGAATGGAATGGAATGGAATGGAATCAACCCGAATGGAATGGAATGGAATGGAATGGAATCAAAACGAATGGAATGGAATGGAATGGAATGGAAAGGAATTGAATCAAGCCGAATGGAATGGAATGGAATGGAATCATCCCGAATGGAAAGGAATGGAATGAAATGGAATGGAATGGAATGGAATGGAATGGAATGGAATGGAATGGAATGGAATGGAATCAATTAGAATGGAATGGAATGGAATGGAATGGAATGGAATCAACCCGATTGGAATGGAATGGAATGGAATGGAATGGAATGGAATGCAATGCAATGGAGTTAACCCAAATGGAATGGAATGGAATGGAGTGGAATGGAATGGAATGGAATGGAATCACCCCGAATGGAATGGAATTGAATGGAATGGAATGGAATGGAATGGAATAGAATCACCCCGAAAGGAATGGAGTGGAATGGAATGGAACGGAATGGAATGGAATAGAATGATTTGGAATCAACCCGAATGGAATGGAATGGAATGGAATGGAATGGATGTAACACGAATGGAATGGAATGGAAACTAATGGAATGGAATCAACCCGAATGGAATAAACCGAATGGAATGGATTGGAAAGGAATGGAATCAACCCAAATGAAATATAATGGAATCAACACGAGTGTAATTGAATGGAATGGAATGGAAATAACACGAATGCAATGGAATGGAATGGAATGGAATGGAATCAATGAGAATGGAATCGAATGGAATGGAATTGAGTGGAATGGAATTGAATGGAATGGAATCAACCCGAATGGAATGGAATGGAATCGAATCGAATCAAAACGAATGGAATGTAATGGAATGGAAAGGAATGGAATGGAATCAAGCAGAATGGAATGGAATGGAATGGAATCATCCCGAATGGAATGGAATGGAATGGAATGGAATGGAATGGAATGGAATGGAATCAACCGGAATATAATGTAATGTAATGTAACGGATTGGAATGGAATGGAATGGAATCAACTCGAATGGCATGGAATGGAATGGAATGGAATGTCATGGCATGGAATGGAATAGAATCAACCCGAAAATATTGGAATGGAATGCAATGGAATCGAATGGAATCAACCCGAATGGAGTGCAATGCAATGGAATGGAATGGAATGGAATGGAATGGAATGGAATCAACACGAAAGGAATGGAATGCAATGGAATGGAATGGAATGGAAAAGAATCGACCCGAAAGGAATGGAATGGAATGGAATGTAGTGGAATGGAAACAACACGAATGGCATGGAATGGAATGGAATGGAATGGAATCAACCCGAATGGAATGGAATGCAATGGAATCAACACGTATGGAATGGAATGGAATGCATTGGAATGGAATGGACTGGAATCAACCCGAATGGAAAGGAATAGAATGGAATGGAATGGCATCATCCCGAATGGAATGGAATGGAATGGAATGGAAAGGAAACGAATGGATTCAACCCGAATTGAATGGAATGGAAGGGAATGGAATGGAATGGAATCAACCCGAATGGAAGGGAATGGAATAGAATGGAATGGAATAGAATCAACCCGAATGGAATGGAATGGATTGGAATGGAATCAAATGGAATGGAATCAACCCGAATGGAATGGAATGGAAAGGAATGGAATGGAATGGAATGGAAAGGAATGGAATGGAATGGAGTAAACCCGAATGGAATGGAGTGGAACGGAATGGAATGGAATGGAACGGAATGGAATGGAATGGAATGGAATGGAATGGAATGGAATGGAATCAACGCGAATGGAATGGAATGGAATAGAATGGAATGGAATGGAATGGAATGGAATCAACACAAATGGAATGGAATGGAATGGAATGGAATGGAATGCAATGGAATGGAATCAACCGGAATGGAATGGAAAGGAATGGAATCAACTCGAATGGAATGGAATGGAGGGGAATGGAAGGGAATGGAATCAACCAGATTGGAATGTAATGTAATGGAATGGAATGGAATGGCATGGAATTAACACAAATGGAATGGAATGGAATGGAATTGAATGCAATGCAATGGAATCAACCCGAATGGAATGGAATGGAATGGAATGGAATGGAATGGAATGGAATGGAATAGAATCACCCCGAAAGGAATGGAGTGGAATGGAATGGAACGGAATGGAATGGAATGGAATGATTTGGAATCAACCCGAATGGTATGGAACGGAATGGAATTGATTGGAGTGGATTCAACCTGAATGGAATACAGTGGAATGGAATGGCATGGAATGGAATGGAATGGAATGGAATGCAATGGGGTAAACCCAAATGGAATGGAATGGAATGGAATGGAATGGAATGGAATGCAATGGAATCAACCCAAATGGAATGGAATGGAATAGAATGGAATGGAATTTAATGGAATACAATCACCCCGAAAGGAATGGAGTGGAATGGAATGGAACTGAATGGAATGGAATGGAATGATTTGGAATCACCCCGAAAGGAATGGAATGGAATGGAATGGAATGGATTGGATTCAACCTCAATGGAATAGAATGGAATGGAATGGCATGGAATGGAATGGAATGAAATGGAATGGAATGGAATGGAATGGAATGGAATGGAATCAACCCGAATGGAATGGAATGTAATAGAATGGAATGGAGTGGAGTGGAATCAACCCAAAAGGAATAGAATGGAATGGAATGGCATGGAATGGAATGGAATGGAATGGAATGGAATGGAATGGAATGGAATCAAACCGAATGGAATGGAATGGAATGCAATGGAATGGAAAGGAATGGAAACAAACGAAATGGAATGGAATGGAATGCAATTGAATGGAATGGAATGGAACAGAATCAACCCGAAAGGAATGGAATGGAATGGAATGGAATGGAATGGAATGGAATCAACATGAATGGAATGGAATGGAAAGGAGTCAACGCGAATGGAATGGTATGGAATTGAATGGAATGGAATCAACCCGAAAGGAATGGAATGGAATGGAATGGAATCAACCCGAATGAAATGGAATTTAATGGAATGGAATCAACTCGAATGGCCTGGAATGGAACGGAATGGCATGACAAGGCATGGAAAGGAATGGAATCAACCCGAACGGAATGGAATGGAATGCATTGGAATGGAATGGAATCAACCCGAATGCAGTGGAATGCAATGGAATGGAATGGAATGGAATGGAACGGAATGGAATCAACACGAAAGGAATGGAATGCAATGGAATGGAATGAAATGGGGTAGAATGGAACCAAAAGGAATGGAATGGTATGGAATGGAATGGAATGGAATGGAATCATCCCGAATGGAATGGAATGGAATGGAATGGAATCAACACGAATGGAATGGAATGGAATGGAATGGAATGGAATGGAATGGAATGGAATCAACCCGAAAGGAAGGGAATGGAATGGAAGGGAATGGAATCAACCCGATTGGAATGAAATGGAATGGAATGGAATGGAATGGAGTTAACCCAAATGGAATGGAAGGGAATGCAATGGAGTGGAAGGGAATGGAATGGAATGGAATCAACCCAAATGGAATGGAATGGAATGGAATGGAATGGAATAGAATCACCCCGAAAGTAATGGAGTGGAATGGAATGGAACGGAATGGAATGGAATAGAATGATTTGGAATCAATATGAATGGAATGGATTGGAATGGATGTAAAACGAATGGAATGGAATGGAATGGAATCAACCCGAATGGAATGGAATGGAAAGGAATGGAATGGAATGGAATCAATCCGAATGGAATGGAAAGGAATGGAATGGAATGGAATGGAATGGAATGGAGTCAACCGGAATGGAAAGGAATGGAATGGAGTGGAATCAAACGGAATGGAATGGAATGGAATGGAATGGAATGGAATGGAATGGAATCAACCCGAATGGAATGGAATGGAATCATCCCGAATGGAATGGAATGGAATCAAATGGAATGGAATGGAATAAAACCGAATGGAATTGAATGGAATGGAATGGAATGGAATCAACCCGAATGGAATGGAATGCTATGGAATGGAATGGAATGGAATAGAATCACCCCGAAAGGAATGGAGTGGAATGGAATGGAACGGAATGGAATGGAATAGAATGATTTTGAAACAACCTGAATGGAATGGAATGGAATGGAATGGAATCAACCCGAATGGAATGGAATGGCATGGAATGGAATGGAATGGAATGGAATGGAATGGAATGGAATCAACCCAAATGGAATGGAATGGCATGGAATGGAATGGAATGGTATGGAATAGAATGTAATGGAATAGAATCACCCCGAAAGGAATGGAGTGGAATGGAATGGAACGGAATGGAATGGAATGGAGTCAACCTGAAAGGAATGGAATGGAATGGAATGGAATGGAATGGAATGGAATGCAATCAATCCGAATGGAATGGAATGGAATGGAATGGAATGGATTGGAATCAACCCGAATGGAATGGAATGGAACGGAGTCAACCTGAAAGGAATGGAATGGAATGGAATGGAATGGAATGGAATCAATCCGAATGGAATGGAATGGAATGGAATGGAATGGAATAGAATGGAATGGAATAAAACAGAATGGAATGGAATGGAATGGAATGCAATCAACCCGAATGGATTGGAATGGAATGCAATTGAATGGAATGGAATCAACCCGAATGGAAAGGAATGGGATGGAATGGAATGGAATGGAATGGAATCAAGTCATATGTAATGGAATGGAATGGAATGGAAGCAACACGAATGGAATGTACTGGAATGGAATGGAATGGAATGGAATCAACCCGAATGGAATGGAATGGAATGGAATGGAATGGAATGGAATGGAATGGAATGGAATGGACTGGAATGCAATCAACCCGAATGGAATGGAATGGAATGGAATGGAATGGAATGGAATCAACCCGAATGGAACGGAATGCAATGGAATGGAATGGAATCAAAACGAATGGAATGGAATGGAATGGAATCAACCCGAATGGAATGGAAGGGAAAGGAATGGAATGGAATGGAATGGAATGGAATGGAATCAATCTGAATGGAATGGAAAGGAATGGAATGGAGTCAACCCGAATGGAAAGGAATGGAATGGAATGGAATCAACCCGAATGGAATGGAACGGTATGGAATGGAATGGAGTCAACCCGAGAGGAATGGAACGGAATGGAATGGAATGGAATGGAATGGAATGGAATGGAATCATTCCGAATGGAATGGAATGGAATGGAATGGAATGGAATGGAATGGAATCAACGGGAATATAATGGAATGGAATGGAATGGAATGGTATTGAATGGAATGGAGTGGAATGGAATCAACACGAATGGAATGGAATGGAATGGAATCAACCTGAATGAAATGGAATGGAAAGGAATGAAATGGAATGGAATGGAATGGAATCAATCCGAATGGAATGCAATGGAATGGAAAGGAATGGAATGGAATGGAATGAAATGGAATGGAATGGAATGGAATTAACGCAAATGGAAAGGAATGGAATGGAATGGAATCAACACGAATGGAATGGAATGGAATGGAATGGAATGGAATCAACCAGAATGGAATGGAATGGAATAGAATGAAATGGAGTAGAATGGAATAGAATCACCACGAAAGGAATGGAATGGAATGGAATGGAATGGAGTGGAATGGAATAAACCCGAATGGAATGGAATGGAATGGAATGGAATAGAATGGTATGGAATCAACCCAAATGGAATGGAATGGAATGGAAAGAATCAAAACCAATGGAATGGAATGGAATGGAAAGGAATGGAATGGAATCAATCCGAATGGAATGGAATGGAATGGAATCAACCCGAATGGAATGGAATGGAATGGAATGGAATGGATGTAACACGAATGGAATGGTATGAAATGGAATGGAATGGAATGGTATGAAATGGAATGGAATGGAATGGAATGGAATGGAATGGAATGGATTCAACCCGAGTGGAATGGAATGGAATGGAACGGAATGCAATGGAATGGAGTCAACCCGAAAGGAGTGGAACGGAATGGAAAGGAATGGAATGGAATGGAATGGAATCAATCCGAATGGAATGGATTGGCATGGAATGGAATGGAATGGAATGGAATGGAATGGAATGGAATCAACCTGAATGGAATGGGATGGAATGGATTGGAATCAACCCAAATGAAATATAATGGAAACAACCCGAGTGGAATTGAATGGAATGGAATGGAAATAACCCGAATGGAACGGAATGGAATGGAATGGAATCAACGAGAATGGAATCACATGGAATGGAATGGAGAGGAATGTAATTGAATGGAATGGAATGGAGTGGAATCAACGAGAATGGAATCACATGGAATGGAATGGAGAGGAATGTAATTGAATGGAATGGAATCAACCCGAATGGAGTGGAATGCAATGGAATGGAATGGAATGGAATGGAATGGAACGGAATGCAATGGAATCAACACGAAAGGAATGGAATGCAATGGAATGGAATGGAATGGAATAGAATCGACCCGAAAGGAATGGAATGGAATGGAATGGAATGGAATAGAATCAACCCAAATGGAATGGAATGGAACCAACACGAATGGAATCGAATGGAATGGGATGCAATGGAATGGAATCAACCCGAATGGAATGGAAAGGAATGGAATCAACCCGAATGGAATGGAATGGAGGGGAATGGAAGGGAGTGGAATCAACCCGAATGGAAGGGAATGGAGTGGAATGGAACGGAAAGGAATTGAATCAACACGAATGGAATGGAACGCAATGGAATGCAATGGAATGGAGTGGATTCAACACGAATGCAATGAAATGGAATGCAATGGAATGGAATGGAATGCAATGGAATGGAATGGAATGGAATGGAATGGAATGGAATGGAATAGAATGGAATGGAATCAACCGCAATGGAGTGGAATGCATTGGAATGGAATGGAATGGAATGGAATCAACCCGAACGGAATGGAATGGAATAGAATGAAATGGAATAGAATGGAATAAAGTCACCCCGAAAGGAATGGAATGGAATAGAATGGAATGGAATGGAATCAACCCGAATGGAAAGGAATGCCATGGAATGGAATGGAATGGAATGGAATGGAATGGAATGGAATCAACACAAATGGAATGGAATGGAATGGAATGAAATTGAGTGGAACGGAATGGAATCAACACGAATGGAAAGGAATGCAATGGAATGGAATGGAATGGAATCAAATCGAATGGAATGGAATGGAATGGAATGGAATGGAAAGGAATGGAATCAACCCGATTGGAATGGAATGGAATCGAATGGAATGGAATGGAATGGAATGGAATGGAGTTAATCCAAATGGAATGGAATGGAATGGAATGGTACGGAATGGAATGGAATCAACCCGAATGGAATGGAATGGAGTGGAATGGAATGGAATGGAATGGAATAGAATCATGCCGAAAGGAATAGAGTGGAATGGAATGGAACGGAATGGAATGGAATGGATTGACTTGGAATCAACCCGAATGGAATCGAATGGAATGGAATGGAATGGATTCAACCTGAATGGAAGAGAACACAATGGAATGGCATGGAATGGAGTGGAGTGGAATGGAATGGAATGGAATGGAATCAACCCAACTTGTATGGAAGGTAATGGAATTGAATGGAGTGGAGTGGAATCAACCTGAATGGAATAGAATGGAATGGAATGGCATGGAATGGAATGGAATGGAATGGAGTGGAATGGAATGGAATGGAATGGAATTAAATGAAATCATCCCGAATGGAATGGAATGGAATGGATTGGAATGGAATGGAATGGAATCAATCCGAAAGGAATGGAATGGAATGGAATGGAATGGAATGGCATGGAATGGAATGGAATGGAATGGAATGGAATGGAATGGAATCAACCCGAATGGAATGGAATGGAATGGAATGGAATGGAATCAACCAGAATAGAATATAATGGAATCAACCCGAGTGGAATTGAATGTAATGGAATGGAAATAACCCGAATGGAATGGAATGTAATGGAATGGAATCAACGAGAATGAAATGTAATGTAATGGAATGGATTGGATTGGAATTGAATGGAATGGAATCAACCCGAATGGAATTGAATTTAATGGAATGGAATCAAAACGAATGGAATGGATTGGAATGGAATGGAATGGAATGGAAAGGAATCAAGCCGAATGGAATGGAATGGAATGGAATCATCCTGAATGGAATGGAATGGAATGAATAGGAATGGAATGGAATGGAATAAACCCGAATGGAATGGAATGGAATGGAATCAACCCGAATGGAATGGAATGGAATGCAATTGAATGGAATGGAATCAACACGAATGGAATGGAATGGAATGGAATGGAATGGAATGGAATGGAATGGAATGGAATGGAATCCACCCGAATGGAATGGAATGGAATAGAATGAAATGGAATTGAATGGAATAGAATCACACCGAAAGGAATGGAATGGAATGGAATGGAATGGAATGGAGACAACCCGAATGGAATGGAATGGCATTGAATGGAATGTAGTGGAATCAAATCTAATGGAATGGAATGGAATGGAATGGAATGGAGTGGAATGGAAAGGAATGGAATCAACCCGATTGTAATGGAATGGAATGTAATGGAATGGAATCAACCCGAATGGAATATAATGGAATCAACCCGAGTGGTATTGACTGGAATGGAATGGAAATAATCCGAATGGAATGGAATGGAATGGAATGGAATGGAATCAACGAGAACGGAATGGAATGGACTGGAATGGAATTGAATGGAATGGAATCAACCCGAATGGAATGGAATGGAATGGAATGGAATCAAAACGAATGGAATGGAATGGAATGGAAATGAATGGAATGGAATCAAGCCGAATGGAATAGAATGGAATGGAATCATCCCGAATGGAAAGGAATGGAATCAAATGGAATGGAATGGAATGGAATGGAATAAAACCGAATGGAATGGAATGGAATGGAATGGAATGGAATCAACCCAAATGGAATGGAATGGAATGCAATTGAATGGAATGGAATCAACTCGAATGGAGTGGAATGGATTGGAATGGATTCAACCCGAATGCAATGGAATGGAATGGAATAGAATGAAATTGAATAGAATGGAATAGAATCACCCCGAAAGGAATGGAATGGAATGGAATGGCATGGAATGGAATGGATTGGAATGGAATGAACCCGAATGGAATGGAATGGCATGGAATCGAATGGAATGGAATGGAATGGAATCAACCCAAATGGAATGGAATATAATGGAATGGAATGGAATGGAATCAACACGAATGGCATGGAATCGAACGGAATGGAATGGAATGGAATGGAATGGAATGGAATGGAATGGAGTGGAATCAACCCGATTGGAATGGAATGGAATGGAATGGAATGGAATAGAATCACCCCGAAAGGAATGGAGTGGAATGGAATGGAGTGGAAGGGAATGGAATAGAATGGAATCAACCCAAATGGAATGGAATGCAATGGAATGGAACGGAATGGAATGGAATAGAATCACCCGAAAGGAATGGAGTGGAATGGAATGGAACGGAATGGAATGGAATAGAATGATTTGGAATCAACCCGAATGGAATGGAATGGAATGGAATGGAATGGATGTAACACGAATGGAATGGAATGGAATGGAATCAACCCGAATGGAATGGAAAGGAATGGAATGGAATGGAATGGAATGGAACGGAGTCAACCTGTAAGCAATGGAATGGAATGGAATGCAATGGAATGCAATGGAAACAAATCGAATGGAATGGAATGGAATGGAATCAACACGATTGGAATGGAATGGAATGGAATGGATTGGAATGCAATGGAGTCAACCTCGAAGGAATGGAATGGAATGGAATGGAGTCAACCTGAATGGAATGGAATGGAATGGAATGGAATGGAATGGAAACAAATCGAATGGAATGGAAAGGAATGGAATGGAATGGAATGGAATGGAATCAACCCGAATGGAAAGTAATGCAATGGAATCAACCGAATGGAATGGAATGGAATGGAATGGAATGGAATGGAATATAATGATTTGGAATCAACACGAATGGAATGGAATGGAATGGAATGGATGTAACACGAATGAAATGGAATGGAATGGAATGGAATCAACCAGAATGGAATGGAATGGAATGGAATGGAATGGAATGGAATCAACCCGAATGGAATGGAATGGAATGCAAATGAATGGAATGGAATCAACACGAATGGAATGGAAGGGAATTGAATGGAAGGGAATGGAATGGAATCAACACGAATGGAATGGAATGGAATAGAATGGAATGGAATGGAATGGAATTGAGTCAACCCGAATGGAATGGAATGGCATGGAATGGAATGGAATGGAATGGAATGGAATCAACCCAAATGGAATGGAATGGAATGGAATGGAATGGAATGGAATGGAATCAACACGAATGGAATGGAATGGAATGGAATGGAATGGAATGGATGTAACACGAATGGAATGGAATGGAATGGAATGGAATCAACCCGAATGGAATGGAATGGAATGGAAAGGAATGGAATGGAATGGAATCAACAGGAAAGGAATGGAATGCAATGGAATGGAATGGAATGGAACAGAATCAACCCGAAAAGAATGGAATGGAATTGAATGGAATGGAATGGAATGGAATGGAATGGAATGGAATGGAATCATCCCGAATGGAATGGAATGGAATGAAATGGAATGGAATGGAATGGAATGGAATGGAATGGAATGGAAAGGAATGGAATGGAATCAATTAGAATGGAATGGAATGGAATTGAATGGAATGGAATGGAATGGAATCAACCCGATTGCAACGGAATGGAATGGAATGGAATGGAATGGAATGGAATGGAATGGAATGCAATGCAATGGAGTTAACCCAAATGGAATGGAATGGAAAGGAGTGGAATGGAGTGGAATGGAATGGAATCACCCCGAATGGAATGGAATGGAATGGAATGGAATGGAATAGAATCACACCGAAAGGAATGGAGTGGAATGGAATGGAACGGAATGGAATGGAATAGAATGATTTGGAATCAACCCGAATGCAATGGAATGGAATGGATGTAACACGAATGGAATGGAATGGAATGGAATGGAATCAACCCGAATGGAATGGAATGGAATGGAAAGGAATGGAATGGAATGGAATCAACACGAAAGGAATGGAATGCAATGGAATGGAATGGAATGGAACAGAATCGACCCGAAAAGAATGGAATGGAATTGAATGGAATGGAATGGAATGGAATGGAATGGAATGGAATCAAAACGAATGGAATGGAATGGAATGGAATCAACCCGAATGGAATGGAATGGAAAGGAATGGAATGGAATGGAATCAATCCGAATGGAATGGAAAGGAATGGAATGGAATGGAATGGAATGGAGTCAACCCGAATGGAAAGGAATGGAATGGAATGGAATCAACCGGAATGGAATGGAATGGAATAGAATGGAATGGAATGGAATGGAATCAACCCGAATGGAATGGAAAGGAATGGAGCAAACACGAATGGAATGGAATGGAATGGAATGGAGTGGAATGGAATGGAATGGAAACAACCCGAATGGAATGGAATTGAATAGAATGGAATGGAATGGAATGGAATGGAATGGAATGCAATGCAATGGAGTTAACCCAAATGGAATGGAAAGGAATGGAGTGGAATGGAATGGAATGGAATGGAATCACCCCGAATGGAATGGAATGGAATGGAATGGAACGGAATGGAATAGAATCACCCTGAAAGGAATGGAGTGGAATGGAATGGAACGGAATGGAATGGAATAGAATGATTTGGAATCAACCCGAATGGAATGGAATGGAATGGAATGGAATGGATGTAACACGAATGGAATGGAATGGAATGGAATCAACCCGAATGGAATGGAAAGGAATGGAATGGAATGGAATGGAATGGAACGGAGTCAACCTGTAAGCAATGGAATGGAATGGAATGCAATGGAATGCAATGGAAACAAATCGAATGGAATGGAATGGAATGGAATCAACACGATTGGAATGGAATGGAATGGAATGGATTGGAATGCAATGGAGTCAACCTCGAAGGAATGGAATGGAATGGAATGGAGTCAACCTGAATGGAATGGAATGGAATGGAATGGAATGGAATGGAAACAAATCGAATGGAATGGAAAGGAATGGAATGGAATGGAATGGAATGGAATCAACCCGAATGGAAAGTAATGCAATGGAATCAACCGAATGGAATGGAATGGAATGGAATGGAATGGAATGGAATATAATGATTTGGAATCAACACGAATGGAATGGAATGGAATGGAATGGATGTAACACGAATGAAATGGAATGGAATGGAATGGAATCAACCAGAATGGAATGGAATGGAATGGAATGGAATGGAATGGAATCAACCCGAATGGAATGGAATGGAATGCAAATGAATGGAATGGAATCAACACGAATGGAATGGAAGGGAATTGAATGGAAGGGAATGGAATGGAATCAACACGAATGGAATGGAATGGAATAGAATGGAATGGAATGGAATGGAATTGAGTCAACCCGAATGGAATGGAATGGCATGGAATGGAATGGAATGGAATGGAATGGAATCAACCCAAATGGAATGGAATGGAATGGAATGGAATGGAATGGAATGGAATCAACACGAATGGAATGGAATGGAATGGAATGGAATGGAATGGATGTAACACGAATGGAATGGAATGGAATGGAATGGAATCAACCCGAATGGAATGGAATGGAATGGAAAGGAATGGAATGGAATGGAATCAACAGGAAAGGAATGGAATGCAATGGAATGGAATGGAATGGAACAGAATCAACCCGAAAAGAATGGAATGGAATTGAATGGAATGGAATGGAATGGAATGGAATGGAATGGAATGGAATCATCCCGAATGGAATGGAATGGAATGAAATGGAATGGAATGGAATGGAATGGAATGGAATGGAATGGAAAGGAATGGAATGGAATCAATTAGAATGGAATGGAATGGAATTGAATGGAATGGAATGGAATGGAATCAACCCGATTGCAACGGAATGGAATGGAATGGAATGGAATGGAATGGAATGGAATGGAATGCAATGCAATGGAGTTAACCCAAATGGAATGGAATGGAAAGGAGTGGAATGGAGTGGAATGGAATGGAATCACCCCGAATGGAATGGAATGGAATGGAATGGAATGGAATAGAATCACACCGAAAGGAATGGAGTGGAATGGAATGGAACGGAATGGAATGGAATAGAATGATTTGGAATCAACCCGAATGCAATGGAATGGAATGGATGTAACACGAATGGAATGGAATGGAATGGAATGGAATCAACCCGAATGGAATGGAATGGAATGGAAAGGAATGGAATGGAATGGAATCAACACGAAAGGAATGGAATGCAATGGAATGGAATGGAATGGAACAGAATCGACCCGAAAAGAATGGAATGGAATTGAATGGAATGGAATGGAATGGAATGGAATGGAATGGAATCAAAACGAATGGAATGGAATGGAATGGAATCAACCCGAATGGAATGGAATGGAAAGGAATGGAATGGAATGGAATCAATCCGAATGGAATGGAAAGGAATGGAATGGAATGGAATGGAATGGAGTCAACCCGAATGGAAAGGAATGGAATGGAATGGAATCAACCGGAATGGAATGGAATGGAATAGAATGGAATGGAATGGAATGGAATCAACCCGAATGGAATGGAAAGGAATGGAGCAAACACGAATGGAATGGAATGGAATGGAATGGAGTGGAATGGAATGGAATGGAAACAACCCGAATGGAATGGAATTGAATAGAATGGAATGGAATGGAATGGAATGGAATGGAATGCAATGCAATGGAGTTAACCCAAATGGAATGGAAAGGAATGGAGTGGAATGGAATGGAATGGAATGGAATCACCCCGAATGGAATGGAATGGAATGGAATGGAACGGAATGGAATAGAATCACCCTGAAAGGAATGGAGTGGAATGGAATGGAACGGAATGGAATGGAATAGAATGATTTGGAATCAAACCGAATGGAATGGAATGGAATGGAATGGAATGGATGTAACACGAATGGAATAGAATGGAATGGAGTGGAATCAACCCGAATGGAATGGAATGGAATGGAAAGGAATGGAATGGAATGGAATCAACACGAAAGGAATGGAATGCAATGGAATGGAATGGAATGGAACAGAATCGACCCGAAAAGAATGGAATGGAATTGAATGGAATGGAATCAAAACGAATGGAATGGAATGGAATGGAATCACCCCGAATGGAATGGAATGGAAAGGAATGGAATGGAATGGAATCAATCCGAAAGGAATGGAAAGGAATGGAATGGAATGGAATGGAATGGAATGGAGTCAACCCAAATGGAAAGGAATGGAATGGAATGGAATCAACCGGAATGGAATGGAATGGAATGGAATGGATTGGAATCACCCCGAATGGAATGGAATGGAATGGAATCATCCCGAATGGAATGGAATGGAATCAAAGGGAAAGGAATGGAATAAAACCGAATGGAATTTAATGGAATGGAATGAAATGGAATCAACCCGAATGGAATGGAATGGAATGCAACTGAATGGAATGGAATCAACCCGAATGGAATGGAATGGTATGGAATGGAATGTAAAGGAATAGATTCACCCCGAAAGAAATGCAGTGGAATGGGATGGAACGGAATGGAATGGAATAGAATGATTTGGAATCAACCTGAATGGAATGGAATGGAATGGAATGGAATGGATATAACACGAATGGAATGGAATGGAATGGAATGGAATCAACCCGAATGGAATGGAATGGAATGGAATGGCATGGAATGGAATGCAACGGAGTCAACCTGAAAGGAATGGAATGGAATGGAATGGAATGGAATGGAATGGAATGGAATGCAATCAATCCGAATGGAATGGAATGGAATGGAATGGATTGGAATCAACCCGAATGGAATGGAATGGAACGGAGTCAACCTGAAAGGAATGCAATGGAATGGAATGGAATGGAATGGAATGGAATCAATCCGAATGGAATGGAATGGAATGGAATGGAATGGAATGGAATGGAATGGAATCAACACGAAAGGAATGGGATGGAATGGAATGGAATCAACCAGAATAGAATATAATGGAATCAACCCGAGTGGAATTGAATGGAATGGAATGGAAATAACACGAATGGAATGGAATGTAATGGAATGGAATCAACCCGAATGGAATATAATGGAATCAATCCGAGTGAAATTGAATGGAATGGAATGGAAATAACCCGAATGGAATGGAATGTAATGGAATGGAATCAACGAGAATTGAATCGAATGGAATGGAATTTAGTGGAATGGAATTGAATGGAATGGAATCAACCCGAATGGAATGGAATGGAATGGAATGGAATCAAAACGAATGGAATGGAATGGAATGGAATGGAAAGGAATTGAATCAAGCCGAATGGAATGGAATGGAATGGAATCATCCCGAATGGAAAGGAATGGAATGAAATGGAATGGAATGGAATGGAATGGAATGGAAAGGAATGGAATGGAATCAATTAGAATGGAATGGAATGGAAAGGAATGGAATGGAATCAACCCGATTGGAATGGAATGGAATGGAATGGAATGGAATGGAATGGAATGCAATGCAATGGAGTTAACCCAAATGGAATGGAATGGAATGGAGTGGAATGGAATGGAATGGAATGGAATCACCCCGAATGGAATGGAATGGAATGGAATGGAATGGAATGGAATAGAATCACCCCGAAAGGAATGGAGTGGAATGGAATGGAACGGAATGGAATGGAATAGAATGATTTGGAATCAACCCGAATGGAATAGAATGGAATGGAATGGAATGGATGTAACACGAATGGAATGGAATGGAAACTAATGGAATGGAATCAACCCGAATGGAATAAACCGAATGGAATGGATTGGAAAGGAATGGAATCAACCCAAATGAAATATAATGGAATCAACCCGAGTGGAATTGAATGGAATGGAATGGAAATAGCACGAATGCAATGGAATGGAATGGAATGGAATGGAATGGAATCAATGAGAATGGAATCGAATGGAATGGAATTGTGTGGAATGGAATTGAATGGAATGGAATCAACCCGAATGGAATGGAATGGAATCGAATCGAATCAAAACGAATGGAATGTAATGGAATGGAAAGGAATGGAATGGAATCAAGCCGAATGGAATGGAATGGAATGGAATCATCCCGAATGGAATGGAATGGAATGGAATGGAATGGAAAGGAATGGAATGGAATCAAGCCGAATGGAATGGAATGGAATGGAATCATCCCGAATGGAATGGAATGGAATGGAATGGAATGGAATGGAATGGAATGGAACGGAATGGAATGGAATCAACCGGAATATAATGTAATGTAATGTAACGGATTGGAATGGAATGGAATGGAATCAACTCGAATGGCATGGAATGGAATGGAATGGAATGTCATGGCATGGAATGGAATAGAATCAACCCGAACAGATTGGAATGGAATGCAATGGAATCGAATGGAATCAACCCGAATGGAGTGCAATGCAATGGAATGGAATGGAATGGAATGGAATGGAATCAACACGAAAGGAATGGAATGAAATGGAATGGAATGGAATGGAAAAGAATCGACCAGAAAGGAATGGAATGGAATGGAATGTAGTGGAATGGAAACAACACGAATGGCATGGAATGGAATGGAATGGAATGGAATCAACCCGAATGGAATGGAATGCAATGGAATCAACACGTATGGAATGGAATGAAATGCATTGAAATGGAATGGACTGGAATCAACCCGAATGGAAAGGAATAGAATGGAATGGAATGGCATCATCCCGAATGGAATGGAATGGAATGGAATGGAAAGGAAACGAATGGATTCAACCCGAATTGAATGGAATGGAAGGGAATGGAATGGAATGGAATCAACCCGAATGGAAGGGAATGGAATAGAATGCAATGGAATAGAATCAACCCGAATGGAATGGAATGGATTGGAATGGAATCAAATGGAATGGAATCAACCCGAATGGAATGGAATGGAAAGGAATGGAATGGAATGGAACGGAAAGGAATGGAATGGAATGGAGTAAACCCGAATGGAATGGAGTGGAACGGAATGGAATGGAATGGAATGGAATGGAATGGAATCAACACAAATGGAATGGAATGGAATGGAATGGAATGGAATGCAATGGAATGGAATCAACCGGAATGGAATGGAAAGGAATGGAATCAACTCGAATGGAATGGAATGGAGGGGAATGGAAGGGAATGGAATCAACCCGATTGGAATGTAATGTAATGGAATGGAATGGAATGGCATGGAATTAACCCAAATGGAATGGAATGGAATGGAATTGAATGCAATGCAATGGAATCAACCCGAATGGAATGGAATGGAATGGAATGGAAGGGAATGGAATGGAATGGAATGGAATGGAATGGAATAGAATCACCCCGAAAGGAATGGAGTGGAATGGAATGGAACGGAATGGAATGGAATGGAATGATTTGGAATCAACCCGAATGGTATGGAACGGAATGGAATTGATTGGAGTGGATTCAACCTGAATGGAATAGAGTGGAATGGAATGGCATGGAATGGAATGGAATGGAATGGAATGGAATGCAATGGGGTTAACCCGAATGGAATGGAATGGAATGGAATGGAATGCAATGGAATCAACCCAAATGGAATGGAATGGAATAGAATGGAATGGAATTTATTGGAATACAATCACCCTGAAAGGAATGGAGTGGAATGGAATGGAACTGAATGGAATGGAATGGAATGATTTGGAATCACCCCGAAAGGAATGGAATGGAATGGAATGGAATGGATTGGATTCAACCTCAATGGAATAGAATGGAATGGAATGGCATGGAATGGAATGGAATGAAATGGAATGGAATGGAATGGAATGGAATCAACCCGAATGGAATGGAATGTAATAGAATGGAATGGAGTGGAGTGGAATCAACCCAAAAGGAATAGAATGGAATGGCATGGCATGGAATGGAATGGAATGGAATGGAATGGAATGGAATGGAATGGAATCAACCCGAATGGAATGGAATGGAATGCAATGGAATGGAATGGAATGGAATCAAACGAAATGGAATGGAATGGAATGCAATTGAATGGAATGGAATGGAACTGAATCAACCCGAAAGGAATGGAATGGAATGGAATGGAATGGAATGGAATGGAATGGAATGGAATGAAATGGAATCAACCTGAATGGAATGGAATGGAAAGGAGTCAACGCGAATGGAAAGGTGTGGAATTGAATGGAATGGAATCAACCCGAATGGAATGGAATGGAATGGAATGGAGTGGAATGGAATGGAATAGAATCAACCCGAAAGGAATGTAATGGAATGGAATGGAATCAACCCGAATGGAATGGAATAGAAGGGAATGGAATGGGGTCAACCCGAATGGAATGGAATTTAATGGAATGGAATCAACTCGAATGGCATGGAATGGAACGGAATGGCATGACAAGGCATGGAAAGCAATGGAATCAACCCGAACGGAATGGAATGGAATGCATTGCAATGGAATGGAATCAACCCGAATGAAGTGGAATGCAATGGAATGGAATGGAATGGAATGGAACGGAATGGAATCAACACGAAAGGAATGGAATGCAATGGAATGGAATGAAATGGAGTAGAATCGAACCGAAAGGAATGGAATGGTATGGAATGGAATGGAATGGAATGGAATCATCCCGAATGGAATGGAATGGAATGGAATGGAATCAACACGAATGGAATGGAATGGAATGGAATGGAATGGAATGGAATGGAATCAACCCGAAAGGAAGGGATTGGAATGGAATGGAATGGAATCAACCCGATTGGAATGAAATGGAATGGAATGGAATGGAATGGAGTTAACCCAAATGGAATGGAAGGGAATGGAATGGAATGCAATCAAACCACATGGAAAGGAATGGAATGGAGTGGAATGGAATGGAATGGAATGGAATGGATTCATACCGAATGGAATGGAATGGAATGGAATGGTAATGAATGAAAGCAACACGAATGAAATGGAGCGGAATGGAATGGAATTGAATGTAATGGAATGGAATCAACCCTAATGGAAAGGGATGGAATGCAGTGGAATGGAATGGAAGTGAATGGAATGGAATGGAGTGGAATGGAATGGAATGGAATCAACCCGAATGGAATGGAATGGAATGGAATGGCATGGAATGGAATGGAATGGAATGGAATCAACTAGAATGGAATGGAATGGAATGGAATGAAATGGAATGGAATGGAATAAAAACGAATGGCATGGAATGGAATGGAATGGAGTCAATCCGAATGGAATGCAATGGAACGGAATGGAATGGAATGGAATGGAATGGAAAGGAATGGAATGGAATGGAATCAACCCAAATGGAATGGAATGGAACGGAATGGAATCAACCCGAATGGAATGGAATGGAATCATCCCGAATGGAATGGAATGGATTGGAATGGAAGTAACCCGAAGGGAATAGAAGGGAATGGAATGGAATCAACCCGAATGGAATGGAATGGAATGGATTGGAATGAAATTGAATGGAATGGAATCAACCCGATTGGAATGGAATGGAAGGGAATGGAATGGAATGGAATGGAATGGAATGGAATGGAATCAACACGAATGGAATGGAATGGAATGGAATGGGATGGAATGGAATGGAATGGAATCAAGTCGAATGGAATGGAATGGAATGGAATGGATTAAACCCGAATGGAATGGAATGGAATGGAATGGAATGGTATGGAATCAATTCTTATGTAAAGGCATGGAATGGAATGGAATGGAATCAACCTGAATGGAATAGAATGGATTGGAATGGCATGGAATGAAATGGAATGGAAAGGAATGGAATGGAATCAACCCAAATGGAATGAAATGGAATGGAATGGAGTGGAATGGAATGGAATGGAGTAAACACGAATGGAATGGAATGGAATCTAATGGAATGGAATGGAATCAACCTGAATGGAATAAACCCGAATGGAATGGATTGGAATGGAATGGAATCAACCCAAATGAAATATAATGGAATCAACCCGAGGGGAATTGAATGGAATGGAATGGAAATAACACGAATGCAATGGAATGGAATGGAATGGAATGGAATCAATGAGAATGGAATCGAATGGAATGGAATGGAGTGGAATGGAATTGAATGGAATGGCATCAACCCGAATGGAATGGAATGGAATCGAATCGAATCAAAACGAATGGAATGTAATGGAATGGAAAGGAATGGAATGGAATCAGGCCGAATGGAATGGAATGGAATGGAATCATCCCGAATGGAATGGAATGGAATGGAATGGAATGGAATGGAATGGAATCAACCGGAATGTAATGTAATGTAATGTAATGGATTGGAATGGAATGGAATGGAATCAACTCGAATGGCATGGAATGGAATGCAATGGAATGACATGGCATGGAATGGAATGGAATCAACCCAAACGGATTGGAATGGAATGCAATGGGATCGAATGGAATCAACCCGAATGGAGTGCAATGCAATGGAATGGAATGGAATGGAATGGAATGGAATCAACACGAAAGGAATGGAATGCAATGGAATGGAATGGAATGGAAAAGAATCGACCCGAAATGAATGGAATGGAATGGAATGTAGTGGAATGGAAACAACACGAATGGCATGGAATGGAATGGAAAGGAATGGAATCAACCCGAATGGAATGGAATGCAATGGAATCAACACGTATGGAATGGAATGGAATGCATTGGAATGGAATGGACTGGAATCAACCCGAATGGAAAGGAATGGAATGGAATGGAATGGCATCAACCCGAATGGAATGGAATGGAATGGAATGGAAAGGAAACGAATGGATTCAACCCGAATTGAATGGAATGGAAGGGAATGGAATGGAGTGGAATCAACCCGAATGGAAGGGAATGGAATAGAATGGAATGGAATAGAATCAACCCGAATGGAATGGAATGGATTGGAATGGAATCAAATGGAATGGAATCAACCCGAATGGAATGGAATGGAAAGGAATGGAATGGAATGGAATGGATAGGAATGGAATGGAATGGAGCAAACCCGAATGGAATGGAATGGAACGGAATGGAATGGAATGGAATGGAATGGAATGGAATCAACGCGAATGGAATGGAATGGAATAGAATGGAATGGAATGGAATGGAATGGAATCAACACAAATGGAATGGAATGGAATGGAATGGAATGGAATGGAATGGAATGGAATGCAATGGAATGGAATCAACCGGAATGGAATGGAAAGGAATGGAATCAACTCGAATGGAATGGAATGGAGGGGAAAGGAAGGGAATGGAATCAACCAGATTGGAATGTAATGGAATGGAATGGAATGGAATGGCATGGAATTAACCCAAATGGAATGGTATGGAATGGAATTGAATGCAACGCAATGGAATCAACCCGAATGGAATGGAATGGAATGGAATGGAATGGAATGGAATAGAATCACCCCGAAAGGAATGGAGTGGAATGGAATGGAACGGAATGGAATGGAATGGAATGATTTGGAATCAACCCGAATGGTATGGAACGGAATGGAATTGATTGGAGTGGATTCAACCTGAATGGAATAGAGTGGAATGGAATGGCATGGAATGGAATGGAATGGAATGGAATGGAATGGAATGAAATGGGGTTAACCCAAATGGAATGGAATGGAATGGAATGCAATGGAATCAACCCAAATGGAATGGAATGGAATAGAATGGAATGGAATTTAATGGAATACAATCACCCCGAAAGGAATGGACTGGAATGGAATGGAACTGAATGGAATGGAATGGAATGATTTGGAATCACTCCGAAAGGAATGGAATGGAATGGAATGGAATGGATTGGATTCAACCTCAATGGAATAGAATGGAATGGAATGGCATGGAATGGAATGGAATGAAATGGAATGGAATGGAATGGAATGGAATGGAATTGAATCAACCCGAATGGAATGGAATGTAATAGAATGGAATGGAGTGGAGTGGAATCAACCCAAAAGGAATAGAATGGAATGGAATGGCATGGAATGGAATGGAATGGAATGGAATGGAATGGAATGGAATGGAATGGAATCAAACCGAATGGAATGGAATGGAATGCAATGGAATGGAATGGAATGGAAACAAACGAAATGGAATGGAATGGAATGCAATTGAATGGAATGGAATGGAACAGAATCAACCCGAAAGGAATGGAATGGAATGGAATGGAATGGAATGGAATGGAATGGAATCAACCTGAAGGAATGGAATGGAAAGGAGTCAACGCGAATGGAATGGTATGGAATTGAATGGAATGGAATTAACCCGAATGGAATGGAATGGAATGGAATGGAGTGGAATGGAATGGAATAGAATCAACCCGAAAGGAATGGAATGGAATGGAATGGAATCAACCCGAATGAAATGGAATTTAATGGAATGGAATCAACTCGAATGGCCTGGAATGGAACGGAATGGCATGACAAGGCATGGAAAGGAATGGAATCAACCCGAACGGAATGGAATGGAATGCATTGGAATGGAATGGAATCAACCCGAATGCAGTGGAATGCAATGGAATTGAATGGAATGGAATGGAACGGAATGGAATCAACATGAAAGGAATGGAATGCAATGGAATGGAATGAAATGGAGTAGAATCGAACCGAAAGGAATGGAATGGTATGGAATGGAATGGAATGGAATGGAATCATCCCGAATGGAATGGAATGGAATGGAATGGAATCAACACGAATGGAATGGAATGGAATGGAATGGAATGGAATGCAATCAACCCGAAAGGAAGGGAATGGAATGGAATGGAATGGAATCAACCCGATTGGAATGAAATGGAATGGAATGGAATGGAATGGAGTTAACCCAAATGCAATGGAAGGGAATGGAATGGAGTGGAAGGGAATGGAATGGAATGGAATCAACCCAAATGGAATGGAATGGAATGGAATGGAATAGAATCACCCCGAAAGTAATGGAGTGGAATGGAATGGAACGGAATGGAATGGAATAGAATGATTTGGAATCAATATGAATGGAATGGATTGGAATGGATGTAAAACGAATGGAATGGAATGGAATGGAATCAACCCGAATGGAATGGAATGGAAAGGAATGGAATGGAATGGAATCAATCCGAATGGAATGGAAAGGAATGGAATGGAATGGAATGGAATGGAATGGAGTCAACCCGAATGGAAAGGAATGGAATGGAGTGGAATCAAACGGAATGGAATGGAATGGAATGGAATGGAATGGAATCAACCCGAATGGAATGGAATGGAATCATCCCGAATGGAATGGAATGGAATCAAATGGAATGGAATGGAATAAAACCGAATGGAATTGAATGGAATGGAATGGAATGCAATCAACCCGAATGGAATGGAATGCTATGGAATGGAATGGAATGGAATAGAATCACACCGAAAGGAATGGAGTGGAATGGAATGGAACGGAATGGAATGGAATAGAATGATTTTGAAACAACCTGAATGGAATGGAATAGAATGGAATGGAATCAACCCGAATGGAATGGAATGGCATGGAATGGAATGGAATGGAATGGAATGGAATGGAATGGAATGGAATGGAATGGAATCAACCCAAATGGAATGGAATGGCATGGAATGGAATGGAAAGGTATGGAACAGAACGGAATGGAATGGAGTCAACCTGAAAGGAATGGAATGGAATGGAATGGAATGGAATGGAATGGAATGGAATGGAATGCAATCAATCCGAATGGAATGGAATGGAATGGAATGGAATGGATTGGAATCAACCCGAATGGAATGGAATGGAACGGAGTCAACCTGAAAGGAATGGATTGGAATGGAATGGAATGGAATGGAATGGAATCAATCCGAATGGAATGGAATGGAATGGAATGGAATGGAATGGAATGGAATCAACCAGAATAGAATATAATGGAATCAACCCGAGTGGAATTGAATGGAATGGAATGGAAATAACACGAATGGAATGGAATGTAATGGAATGGAATCAACGAGAATGGAATCGAATGGAATGGAATGGAGTGGAATGGAATTGAATGGAATGGAATGGAAATAACACGAATGGAATGGAAACTAATGGAATGGAATCAACGAGAATGGAATCGAATGGAATGGAATGGAGTGGAATGGAATTGAATGGAATGGAATCAACCCGAATGGAATGGAATTTAATGGAATGGAATCAAAACGAATGGAATGGAATGGAATGGAATGGAAAGGAATTGAATCAAGCCGAATGGAATGGAATGGAAAGGAATCATCCCGAATGGAATGGAATGGAATGAAATGGAATGGAATGGAATGGAATGGAATGGAATAAACCAGAATGGAATGGAATGGAAAGGAATGGAATGGAATAGAATGGAATGGAATCAACCCAAATGGAATGGAATGGAATGCAATTGAATGGAATGGAATCAACCCGAATGGAATGGAATGGAATGCAATGGAATGGAATGGAATGGAATGGAATCAACCCGAATGGAATGGAATGGAATGGAATGGAATGGAATGGAATGGAATGGAATAGAATCACCCAGAAAGGAATGGAATGGAATTGAATGGAATGGAATCAACACGAATGGAATGGAATGGCATGGAATGGAATGGAATGGAATGGAATGGAATCAACCCAAATGCAATAGAATGGAATGGAATGGAATGGAATGGAATGGAATCAACACGAAAGGAATGGAATGCAAAGGAATGGAATGGAATGGAATCAAATCGAAAGGAATGGAATGGAATGGAATGGAATGGAAAGGAATGGAATCAACCCGATTGGAATGGAATGGAATGCAATGGAAAGGAATGGAATGGAGTTAACCCAAATGGAATGGAACCGAATGGAATGGAACGTAATGGAATGGAATCAACCCGAATGGAATGGAATGGAATGGAATGGAATGGAATGGAATCAACCCGAATGGAATGGAATGGAATGGTATGGAATGGAATGTAATGGAATAGAATCACCGCGAAAGGAATGGAGTGGAATGGAATTGAATGGAATGGAATGGAATGGATGTAACACGAATGGAATGGAATGGAATGGAATGGAATGAAATCAACCCGAATGGAATGGAATGGCATGGAATGGAATGGAATGGAATGGAATGGAATGGAATGGAATGGAATGGAATCAACACAAATGGAATGGAATGGCATGGAATGGAATGGAATGGAATGGAATGGAATCAACCCAAATGGAATGGAATGGAATGGAATGGAATGGAATGGAATGGAATGGATGTAACACGAATGGAATGGAATGGAATGGAATGGAATGGAATGGAATCAACCCGGATGGAATGGAATGGAATGGAATGGAATGGAATGGAGTCAACCCGAAAGGAATGGAAAGGAATGGAATGGAATGGAATGGAATGGAAAGGAACGGAATGGAATGGAATGGAATGGAATGGAATGGAGTCAAACCGAAAGGAATGGAACGGAATGGAATGAAATGGAATTGAACGGAATGGAATGGAATGGAATAGAATGGAATGGAATCAATCGGAATGGAATGGAATGGAATGGAATGGAATGGAATGGAACGGAATGGAATCAACCCCAAAGTAATGGAATGGAATGGAATGGAATCATCCCGAATGGAATATAATGGAATCAACCCGAGTGGAATTGAATGAAATGGAATGGAAATAACCCGAATGGAATGGAATGGAGTGGAATGGAATCAACGAGAATGGAATCGAATGGAATGCAATGGAGTGAAATGGAATTGAATGGAAGGAATCAACCCAAATGGAATGGAATGGAATGGAATGGAATGAAATTGAATGGAATGGAATCAACCCAAATGGAATGGAATGGAATGGAATGGAATCAACCCGAATGGAATGGAATGGAATCATCCCGAGTGGAATGGAATGTATTGGAATGGAAGTAACCAGAAGGGAATGGAAAGGAATGGAATGGAATCAACCCGAATGGAGTGGAATGGAATGGAATGGAATGGAATGGAATGGAATGGAATGGAATGAAATTGAATGGAATGGAATCAACCCGAAAGGAATGGAATGGAATGGAATGGAATGAAATGGAATCAACACGAATGGAATGGAATGGAATGGAATGGGATGGAATGGAATGGAATGGAATCAAGTCGAATGGAATGGAATGGAATGGAATGCAATGGAATGGATTAAACCCGAATGGAATGGAATGGAATGGAATGGAATGGAATGGAATGGTATGGTATCAAGTCTTATTTAATGGAATGGAATGGAATGGAATGGTATCAAACCGAATGGAATAGAATGGATTGGAATGGCATGGAATGAAATGGAATGGAAAGGAATGCAATGGATTCAACCGAAATGGAATGAAATGGAATGGAATGGAGTGGAATGGAATGGAATGGAATAAACACGAATGGAATGGAATGGAATGGAATGGAATGGAATGGAATGGAATGGAATGGAATGGAATCAACCCAAATGGAATCAACCCGAATGGAATGGATTGGAATGGAATGGAATCAACCCGAATGGGATATGATGGAATCAACCCGAGTGGAATTGAATGGAATGGAATGGAAATAACCCGAATGGAATGGAATAGTGTGGAATGGAATCAACGAGAATGGAATCGAATGGAATGGAATTGAGTGGAATGGAATTGAATGGAATGGAATCAACCCGAATGGAATGGAATGGAGTGGAATCGAATCAAAACGAATGGAATGTAATGGAATGGAAAGGAAAGGAATGGAATCAAGCCGAATGGAATGGAATGGAATGGAATCATCCCGAATGGAATGGAATGGAATGGAATGGAATGGAATGGAATGGAATCAACCGGAATGTAATGAAATGTAATGTAATGGATTGGAATGGAATGGAATGGATTCAACTCGAATGGCACGGAATGGAATGGAATGGAATGTCACGGCATGGAATGGAATGGAATCAACCCGAACGGATTGGAATGGAATGCAATGGAATCGAATGGAATCAACCCGAATGGAGTGCAATGCAATGGAATGGAATGGAAAGGAATTGAATGGAATCAATCCGAAAGGAATGGAATGCAATGGAATGGAATGGAATGGAAAAGAATCGACGCGAAAGGAATGGAATGGAAGGGAATGTAGTGGAATGGAAACAAAACGAATGGCACGGAATGGAATGGAATGGAATGGAATCAACCCGAATGAAATGGAATGCAATGGAATCAACGCGTATGGAATGGAATGGAATGCATTGGAATGGAATGGAATGGAATGGACTGTAATCAACCCGAATGGAAAGGAATGGAATGGAATGGCATCAACCCGAATGGAATGGAAAGAAATGGAATGGAAAGGAAACGAATGGATTCAACCCGAATTGAATGGAATGGAAGGGAATGGAATGGAATGGAATCAACCCGAATGGAAGGGAATGGAATAGAATGGAATGGAATAGAATCAACCCGAATGGAATGGAATGGAATGGAATGGAGTGGAATCGAATCGAATGGAATGGAATCAACCCGAATGGAATGGAATGGAAAGGAATGGAATGGAATGGAACGGAAAGGAATGGAATGGAATGGAGCAAACCCGAATGGAATGGAATGGAGTGCAATGGAAAGGAATCAACCCGAATGGAATGGAATGCAATGGAATGGAATGGAATGGAAAGGAATGGAATCAACCCAAATGGAATGGAATGGAATGGAATGGAAAGTAATGGAATTGAATCAACCGGAATGAAATGGAAAGGAATGGAGTCAACCCGAATGGAATAGAATGGAGGGGAATGGAAGGGAATGGAATGAATCCGATTGGAATGTAATGGAATGGAATGGAATGCAATGGCATGGAGTTAACTCAAATGGAATGGAATGGAATGGAATGCAATGGAATCAACCCGAATGGGATGGAATGGAATGGAATAGAATCACCCCGAAAAGAATAGAGTGGAATGGAATGGAACGGAATGGAATGGAATGGAATGATTTGGAATCAACCCGAATGGTATGGAATGGAATGGAATGAATTGGAGTGGAGTCATCCTGAATGGAATAGAATGGAATGGAATGGCATGGAATGGAATGGAATGGAATGCAATGGAGTTAACCCAAATGGAATGGAATGGAATGCAATGGAATGGAATGCAAAGGAAACGAATGGATTCAACCGGAATTGAATGGAATGGAAGGGAATGGAATGGAATGGAATCAACCCGAATGGAAGGGAATGGAATAGAATGGAGTGGAATAGAATGAACCCGAATGGAATGGAATGGAATGGAATGGAATGGAATGGAATGGAATCGAATATAATGGGATCAACGCGAATGGAATGGAATGGAAAGGAATGGAACGGAATGGAAAGGAAAGGAATGGAATGGAATGGAGCAAACCCGAATGGAATGGAATGGAATGGAATGGAGACAACCCGAATGGAATGGAATTGAATAGAATGGAATGGAATGGAATGGAATGGCATCAACCTGAATGGAATGGAATGGAATGGAATGGAATGGAATGAAATGGAATGGAATGGAATGGAATGAAATGGAATGGAATCAAGCGGAATGGAATGGAAAGGAATGGAATCAACCCGAATGGAATGCAATGGAGGGGAATGGAAGGGAACGGAATCAACCCGATTGGAATGTAATGTAATGGAATGGAATGGAATGGCATGAAGTTAACCCAAATGGAATGGAATGGAATGGAATTGAATGGAATGCAATGGAATCAACACGAAAGGAGTGGAATGGAATGGAATAGAATGGAAAGGAATGGAATAGAATCACCCCGAAGGGATTGGAGTGGAATGGAATGGAACGGAATGGAATGGAATGGAATGATTTGGAATCAACCCAAATGGAATGGAATGGATTGGAGTGGATTCAACCTGAATGGAATAGAATGGAATGGAATGGCATGGAATGGAATGGAATGGAATGGAATGGAATGGAATGGAATGGAATGGAATCAACCCGAATGGAATAAAATGTAATGGAATGGAATGGAGTGGAGTGGAATCAACCCGAATGGAATAGAATCGAATGGAATGGCATGGAATGGAATGGAATGGAATGGAATGGAATGGAATAGAATCAACACGAATGGAGTGGAATGGAATGCAATGGAATGGAATGGAGTCGAATCAAACCGAATGGAATGGAATGGAATGCAATGGAGTGGAATGGAATGGAACAGAACCAACCCGAAAGGAATGGAATGGAATGGAATGGAATGGAGTGGAATGGAATGGAATGGAATGGAATGGAATCAACCGGAATGGAATGGAATGGAATTGAATTGAATGGAATGGAATCAACCCGAATGGAATGGAATGGAATGGAATGGAATAGAAACAACCCGAAAGGAAGGTAATGGAATGGAATGGAATCAACCCGCACGGAATGGAACGGAATGCAATCGAATGGAATGGAATCAACCCGAATGGAATGGAATGGAATCAAATGGAATGCAATGGAATGGAATGGAATGGGATGGAATGGAATCAACCCAAATGGAATGGAATGGAACGGAATGGAATGGAATGGAATGGAATGGAATGGAATGGAATGGAATGGAATGGAATCAACCCAAATGGAATGGAATGGAACGGAATGGAATCAACCCGAATGGAATGGAATGGAATCATCCCGAATGGAATGGAATGGATTGGAATGGAAGTAACCCGAAGGGAATGGAAAGTAATGGAATGGAATCAACCCGAATGGAATGGAATGGAATGGAATGGAATGGAATGGAATGAAATTGAATGGAATGGAATCAACCCGAATGGAATGGAATGGAAGGGAATGGAATTGAATGGAATCAACACGAATGGAATGGAATGGAATGGAATGGAATGGAATGGAATGGAATGGAATGGAATCAAGTCGAATGGAATGGAATGGAATGGAATGGATTAAACCCGAACGGCATGGAATGGAATGGAATGGAATGGAATGGAATGGTATGGAATCAATTCTTATGTAAAGGAATGGAATGGAATGGAATGGAATCAACCCGAATGGAATAGAATGGATTGGAATGGCATGGAATGAAATGGAATGGAATGGAATCAACCCAAATGGAATGAAATGGAATGGAATGGAGTGGAATGGAATGGAATGGAATAAACACGAATGGAATGGAATGGAATCTAATGGAATGGAATGGAATAAACCCGAATGGAATAAACCCGAATGGAATGGATTGGAATGGAATGGAAACAACCCGAATGGAATATAATGGAATCAACCCGAGTGGAATTGAATGGAATGGAATGGAAATAACCCGAATGGAATGGAATGGAATGGAATCAATGAGAATGGAATCGAATGGAAAGGAATGGAATTGAGTGGAATGGCATTGAAAGGAATGGAATCAACCCGAATGGAATGGAATGGAATGGAATCGAATCAAAACGAATGGAATCTAATGGAATGGAAAGGAATGGAATGGAATCAAGCCGAATGGAATGGAATGGAATGGAATCATCCCGAATGGAATGGAATGGAATGGAATGGAATGGAATCTACCGGAATGTAATGTAATGTAATGTAATGGATTGGAATGGAATGGAATGGAATCAACTCGAATGGCATGGAATGGAATGGAATGGAATGACATGGCATGGAATGGAATGGAATCAACCCGAACGGATTGGAATGGAATGCAATGGAATCGAATGGAATCAACCCGAATGGAGTGCAATGCAATGGAATGGAATGGAATGGAATGGAATGGAATCAACACGAAAGGAATGGAATGCAATGGAATCAACACGTATGGAATGGAATGGAATGCATTGGAAAGGAATGGAATGGAATGGACTGGAATCAACCCGAATGGAAAGGAATGGAATGGAATGGAATTGCATCAACCCGAATGGAATGGAATGGAATGGAATGGAAAGGAAACGAATGGATTCAACCCGAATTGAATGGAATGGAAGGGAATGGATTGGAATGGAATCAACCCAAATGGAAAGGAATGGAATAGAATGGAATGGAATAGAATCAAACCGAATGGAATGGAATGGATGGCAATGGAATCGAATGGAATGGAATCAACCCGAATGGAATGGAATGGAAAGGAATGGAATGGAATGGAACGGAAAGGAATGGAATGGAATGCAGCAAACCCGAATGGAATGGAATGGAACGGAATGGAATGGAATGGAATCAACGCGAATGGAATGGAATGGAATAGAATGGAATGGAATGGAATGGAATGGAATCAACACAAATGGAATGGAATGGAATGGAATGGAATGGAATGGAATGGAATGGAATGGAATGCAATGGAATGGAATCAACCGGATTGGAATGGAAAGGAATGGAATCAACTCGAATGGAATGGAATGGAGGGGAATGGAAGGGAATGGAATCAACCCGATTGGAAAGTAATGGAATAAAATGGAATGGAATGGCATGGAGTTAACCCAAATGGAATGGAATGGAATGGAATTGATTGCAATGCAATGGAATCAACCCGAATGGAATGGAATAGAATGGAATGGAATGGAATGGGATGGAATGGAATAGAATCACCCCGAAAGGAATGGAGTGGAATGGAATGGAGCGGAATGGAATGGAATGGAATGATTTGGAATCAACCCGAATGGTATGGAACGGAATGGAATTGATTGGAGTGGATTCAACCTGAATGGAATAGAATGGAATGGAATGGCATGGAATGGAATGGAATGGAATGGAATGCAATGGGGTTAACCCAAATGGAATGGAATGGAATGGAATGGAATGGAATGCAATGGAATCAACACAAATGGAATGGAATGGAATAGAATGGAATGGAATTTAATGGAATACAATCACCCCGAAAGGAATGGAGTGGAATAGAATGGAACTGAATGGAATGGAATGGAATGATTTGGAATCACCCCGAATGGAATGGAATGGAATGGAATGGAATGGATTGGATTCAACCTCAATGGAATAGAATGGATTGGAATGGCATGGAATGGAATGGAATGAAATGGAACGGAATGGAATGTAATGGAATCAACCCGAATGGAGTGGAAAGGAATGGAATGGAATGGAGTGGAGTGGAATCAACCCGAAAGGAATAGAATGGAATGGAATGGCATGGAGTGGAATGGAATGGAATGGAATCAACCCGAATGGAAAGGAATGGAATGGAATGGAATGGAATGGAATGGAATCAAACCAAATGGAATGGAATGGAATGCAATTGAATGGAATGGAATGGAACAGAATCAACCCGAAAGGAATGGAATGGAATTGAATGGAATGGAATCAACCTGAATGGAATGGAATGGAAAGGAGTCAAAGCGAATGGAATGGTATGGAATTGAATGCAATGGAATCAACCCGAATGGAATGGAATGGAATGGAATGGAGTGGAATGGAATGGAATAGAATCAACCGGAAAGGAATGTAATGGAATGGAATGGAATCAACCCGAATGGAATGGAATAGAAGGGAATGGAATGGAATGGGTCAACCAGAATGAAATGGAATTTAATGGAATGGAATCAACTCTAATGGCATGGAATGGAACGGAATGGCATGACAAGTCATGGAAACGAATGGAATCAACCCGAACGGAGTGGAATGGAATGCATTGGAATGGAATGGAATCAACCCGAATGCAGTAGAATGCAATGGAATGGAATGTAATGTAATGGAATGGAATGGAATGCAATCAACACGAATGGAATGGAATGCAATGGAATGGAATGGAATGGAATCAATCAGAATGTAATGGAATGGCATGGAATGGAGTGGAATGGAAAGGAATGGAATCAACCCGATTGGAATGGAATGGAATGGAATGGAATGGAATGGAATGGAATGCAATGGAATGGAGTTAACACAAATGGAATGGAACGGAATGGAATGGAACAGAATGGAATGGAATCAACCAAAATGGAATGGAATGGAATGGAATGGAATGGAATAGAATCAACCCGAAAGGAATAGTGTGGAATGGAATGGAACGGAATGGAATGGAATGGAATGACTTGGAATCAACTCGAACGGAATGGAATGGAATGGAATGGAATGGATTCAACCTGAATGGAATAGAATGGCATGGAATGGCATGGAATGGAGTGGAATGGAATGGAACGGAATCAACACGAATGGAATGGAATGGAATGGAACGGAATTGAGTGGAATGGAATCAACCCGAATGGAATGGAATGGAATGCAATAGAATGGAATGGAATGGCATGGAATGGAATGGAATGGAATGGAATGGAATGAACCCGAATGGAATGGAATGGAATGGAACGGAATGCAATGGAATGGAGTCAACCCGAAAGGAATGGAACGGAATGGAAAGGAATGGAATGGAATCAATCCGAATGGAATGGAATGGCATGGAATGGATTGGAACGGAATCAACCCGAATGGAATGGATTGGAATGGAATGAATGTAACACGAATGGAATGGAATGGAATGGAATGGAATCAACCCGAATGGAATGGAATGGAATGGAATGGAATGGAATGGAATGGAGTCAACCCGAAAGGAATGGAACGGAATGGAATGGAATGGAATGGAATCAATCCGTATGGAATGGAATGGAATGGAATGGAATGGAATCAACGAGAAAGGAATCGAATGAAATGGAATGGAGTGGAATGGAATTGAATGGAATGGAATCAACCCGAATGAAATGGAATGGAATGGAATGGAATCAAAACGAATGGAATGGAATGGAATGGAAAGGAATGGAATGGAATCAAGCCGAATGGAATGGAATGGAATGGAATCATTCCGAATGGAATGGAATGGAATCAAATGGAATGGAATGGAATGGAATGGAATGGAATGAAATCAACCAGAATGGAATGGAATGGAATGCAATTGAATGGAATGGAATCAACCCGAATGGAGTGGAATGGAATGGAATGGAATCAACCCGAATGGAATGGAATGGAATGGAATGGAATCAACGAGAAAGGAATCGAATGAAATGGAATGGATTGGAATGGAATTGAATGGAATGGAATCAACCCGAATGAAATGGAATGGAATGGAATGGAATCAAAACGAATGGAATGGAATGGAATGGAAAGGAATGGAATGGAATCAAGCCGAATGGAATGGAATGGAATGGAATCATTCCGAATGGAATGGAATGGAATCAAATGGAATGGAATGGAATGGAATGGAATGGAATGGAATGAAATCAACCAGAATGGAATGGAATGGAATGCAATTGAATGGAATGGAATCAACCCGAATGGAGTGGAATGGAATGGAATGGAATCAACCCGAATGGAATGGAATGGAATAGAATGAAATGGAATAGAATGGAATAGAATCACCCAGAAAGGAATGGAATGGAATGGAATGGAATGCAATGGAAAAAACCCGACTGAAATGGAATGGCATAGAATGGAATGGAATGGAATGGAATGCAATCAACACAAAAGGAATGGAATGGAATGGAATGGAATGGAATGGAATGGAATGGAATGGAATGGAATCAACCCGATTGGAATGGAATGGAATGGAATGGAATGGAGTTAACCCAAATGGAATGGAATGGAATGGAATGGAGTGGAAGGGAATGGAATGGAATGGAATCAACCCGAATGTCATGGAATGGAATGGAATGGAATGGAATGGAATGGAATGGAATGGAATAGAATCACCCCGAAAGGAATGGAGTGGAATGGAATGGAACGGAATGGAATGGAATAGAATGATTTGGAATCAACCCGAATGGAATGGAATGGAATGGAATGGAATCAACCCGAATGGAATATAATGGTATGGAATGGAATGGAATGGAATGGAGTCAACCTGAAAGGAATGGAATGGAATGGAATGGAATGGAATGGAATGGAATGGAATGCAATGGAATCAACACGAATGGAATGGAATGGAATGGAATGGAATCAACCAGAATAGAATATAATGGAATGACCCCGAGTGGAATTGAAAGGAATGGAATGGAAATAACCCGAATGGAATTGAATGTAATGGAATGGAATCAACGAGAATGAAATGGAATGGAATGGAATGGAGTGGAATGGAATTGAATGGAATGGAATCAACTCGAATGGAATGGAATTTAATGGAATGGAATCAAAACGAATGGAATGGAATGGAATGGAATGGAATGGAACTGAACGGAATGGAATCAACACGAAAGGAATGGAATGCAATGGAATGGAATGGAATGGAAAGGAATCAAGCCGAATGGAATGGAATGGAATGGAATCAACCCGAATGGAATGGAATGGAATGCAATTGAATGGAATGGAATCAACACGAATGGAATGGAATGGAATGGAATGGAATGGAATGGAATCAACCCGAATGGAATGGAATGGAATAGAATGAAATGGAATAGAATGGAATAGAATCACCCCGAAAGGAATGGAATGGAATGGAATGGAATGGAATGGAATGGAGTCAACCCGAATGGAATGGAATGGCATGGAATGGAATGCAATGGAATGGAATGAACCCAAATGGAATGGAATGGAATGGAATCAACATGAATGGAATGGAATGCAATGGAATGGAAAGGAATGGAATCAAATCGAATGGAATGGAATGGAATGGAATGGAATGGAGTGGAATGGAAAGGAATGGAATCAACCCGATTGGAATGGAATTGAATGGAATGGAATGGATTGGAATGAAGTTAACCCAAATGGAATGGAACGGAATGGAATGGAACGGAATGGAATGGAATCAAACCGAAAGAATTGGAATGGAATGGAATGGAATGGAATGGAATAGAATGACCCCGAAAGGAATAGAGTGGGATGGAATGGAAAGGAATGGAATGGAATGGAATGACTTGGAATCAACTCGAATGGAATGGAATGGAATGGAATGGAATGGATTCAACCTGAATGGAATAGAATGGAATGGAATGGCATGGAATGGAGTGGAATGGAATGGAATGGAATGGAATCAAAACGAATGGAATGGAATGGAATGGAATAGAATGGAATGGAATGGCATGGAATGGAATGCAATGGCATGGAATGGAATGGAAGGGAATGGAAAGGAATCAATCCGAATGGAATGGAATGGAATGGAACGGAATGCAATGGAATGGAGTCAACCCGAAAGGGATGGAACGGAATGGAAAGGAATGGAATGGAATGGAATGGAATCAATCCGAATGGAAAGGAATGGCATGGAATGGAGTGGAATGGAAAGGAATGGAATCAACCCGAATGGAATGGAATGGAATGGAATGGAATAGAATGGAGTTAACCCAAATGGAATGGAACGGAATGGAATGGAACGGAATGGAAGGCAATCAACCCGAATGGAATGGAAAGGAATGGAATGGAATGGAATGGAATGGAATAGAATAACCTCGAAAGGAATAGAGTGGAATGGAATGTAACGGAATGAAATGGAATGGAATGACTTGGAATCAACTCGAATGGAATGGAATGGAATGGAATGGAATGGAATGGATGTAACACGAATGGAATAGAATGGAATGGAATGGAATGCAATGGAGTGGAATGGAATGGAATGGAATCAACCCGAATGGAATGGAATGGAATGGAACGGAATGGAATGGAATGGAATCAACCCGAATGGAATGGAATGGAATGGAACGGAATGGAATGGAATGGAATCAACCCTAATGGAATGGAATGGAATGGAATGGAATGGAATTTAATGGAATGGAATGGAATAGAATGGAATGGAATGGAATCAACCCGAATGGAATGGAATGGAACGGAATGGAATGGAATGGAATGCAATGGAATGGAACCAACCCGAATGGAATGGAAAGGAATGGAATCAACCGGAATGGAATAGAATGGAGGGGAATGGAAGGGAATGGAATCAACCCGAATGGAAGTGAATGGAAAGGATTGGAATGGAAAGGAATGGAATCAACACGAAAGGAATGGAACGGAATGGAATGCAATGGAATGGAGAGGAATCAACCGGAATGGAATGGAATGGAATGGAATGGAATGGAATGAAATGGAATCAACCGGAATGTAATGGAATGGAATGGAATGGAATGGAATGGAAAGGAATCAACTCGAATGGCATGGAATGGAATGGAATGGAATCACATGGCATGGAATGGAATGGAATCAACCCGAACGGAATGGAATGGAATGCAGTGGAATGGAATGGAATCAACCCGAATGGAGTGCAATGCAATGGACTGGAATAGAATGGAATGGAATGGAATGGAATGGAATGGAACGGAATGGAAACAACACGAAAGGAATGGAATGCAATGGAAGGGAATGGAATGGAACACAATCGAACCGAAAAGAATGGAATGAAATGGAATGGAATGGAATGGAATGGAATCAACCCGAATGGAATGGAATGCAATGGCATGGAATGGAATGGATTGGAATGGAATGGAATGCAATGGAATCTACACGAATGGAATGGAATGGAATGGAATGGGATGGAATGGACTGGATTGGAATCAACCCGAATGGAATGGAATGGAATGGAATGGAATGGAATGGAATCAACCCGAATGGAATGGAATGGAATGGAGTGGAATGGAATCAACACGAGTGGAATGGAATGGAATGGAATGGAATGGAATCAACCCGAATCTATTGGAATGGAAAGGAATGGAATGGAATGGAATCGAATGGAATGGAATCAATCCGAATGGATTGGAATGGAATGGAAAGGAATGGAATGGAATGGAATGGAATGGAATGGAATGGAATGCAATCAACCCGAATGGAAAGGAATGGAATGGAATGGAATCAACACGAATGGAATGGAATGGAATGGAACGGAATGCAATGGAATGGAGTCAAACCGAAAGGAATGGAACGGAATGGAATGGAATGGATTGGAATCAATCCGAATGGAATGGAATGGCATGGAATGGAATGGAATGGAATGGAATCAACCCGAATGGAATGGAATGGAATGGAATTGAATCAACCCGAATGGAATATAATGGAATCAACTCGAGTGGAATTGAATTTAATGGAATGGAAATAACCCAAATGGAACGGAATGGAATGGAGTGGAATCAACGAGAATTGAATCGAATGGAATGGAATCAACCCGAATGGAGTGGAATGCAATGGAATGGAATGGAATGGAATGGAACGGAATGGAATGGAATCAACACGAAAGGAATGGAATGCAATGGAATGGAATGGAATGGAATATAATCGACCCGAAAGGAATGGAATGTAATGCAATGGAATGGAATGGAATGGAATCAACCCGAATGGAATGCAATGGAAAGGAAAGGAATCAAGACGAATGGAATCGAATGGAATGGGATGCAGTGGAATGGAATCAACCCGAATGGAATGGAAAGGAATGTAATCAACCCGAATGGAATGGAAGGGAGGGGAATGGAAGGGAATGGAATCAACCCGAATGGAAGGGAAAGGAATGGAATGTAATGGAAAGGAATGGAATCAACACGAATGGAATGGAACGGAATGGAATGCAATGGAATGGAGTGGATTCAACCCGAATGGAATGGAATGGAATGCAATGCAATGGAATGGAATGGAATGGAATGGAATGGAATAAACCGGAATGAAATGTGATGGAATGGAATGGAATGGAATGGAATGGAATCAACTCGAATGGCATGGAATGGAATGGAATGGAACAATATGCATGGATTGGAATGGAATCAACCCGAACGGAATGGGATGAAATGCAATGGAATGGAAAGGAATCAACCCGAATGGAGTGGAATGCAATGGAATGAAATGGAATGGAATGGAATGGAACTGAACGGAATGGAATCAACACGAAAGGAATGGAATGCAATGGAATGGAATGGAATGGAAAGGAATCAAGCCGAATGGAATGGAATGGAATGGAATCAACCCGAATGGAATGGAATGGAATGCAATTGAATGGAATGGAATCAACACGAATGGAATGGAATGGAATGGAATGGAATGGAATGGAATCAACCCGAATGTAATGGAATGGAATAGAATGAAATGGAATAGAATGGAATAGAATCACCCCGAAAGGAATGGAATGGAATGGAATGGAATGGAATGGAATGGAGTCAACCCGAATGGAATGGAATGGCATGGAATGGAATGCAATGGAATGGAATGAACCCAAATGGAATGGAATGGAATGGAATCAACACGAATGGAATGGAATGCAATGGAATGGAAAGGAATGGAATCAAATCGAATGGAATGGAATGGAATGGAATGGAATGGAGTGGAATGGAAAGGAATGGAATCAACCCGATTGGAATGGAATTGAATGGAATGGAATGGATTGGAATGAAGTTAACCCAAATGGAATGGAACGGAATGGAATGGAACGGAATGGAATGGAATCAAACCGAAAGAATTGGAATGGAATGGAATGGAATGGAATGGAATAGAATGACCCCGAAAGGAATAGAGTGGGATGGAATGGAAAGGAATGGAATGGAATGGAATGACTTGGAATCAACTCGAATGGAATGGAATGGAATGGAATGGAATGGATTCAACCTGAATGGAATAGAATGGAATGGAATGGCATGGAATGGCGTGGAATGGAATGGAATGGAATGGAATCAAAACGAATGGAATGGAATGGAATGGAATAGAATGGAATGGAATGGCATGGAATGGAATGCAATGGCATGGAATGGAATGGAAGGGAATGGAAAGGAATCAATCCGAATGGAATGGAATGGAATGGAACGGAATGCAATGGAATGGAGTCAACCCGAAAGGGATGGAACGGAATGGAAAGGAATGGAATGGAATGGAATGGAATCAATCCGAATGGAATGGAATGGCATGGAATGGAGTGGAATGGAAAGGAATGGAATCAACCCGAATGGAATGGAATGGAATGGAATGGAATGGAATGGAGTTAACCCAAATGGAATGGAACGGCATGGAATGGAACGGAATGGAAGGCAATCAACCCGAATGGAATGGAAAGGAATGGAATGGAATGGAATGGAATGGAATAGAATAACCTCGAAAGGAATAGAGTGGAATGGAATGTAACGGAATGAAATGGAATGGAATGACTTGGAATCAACTCGAATGGAATGGAATGGAATGGAATGGAATGGAATGGATGTAACACGAATGGAATAGAATGGAATGGAATGGAATGCAATGGAGTGGAATGGAATGGAATGGAATCAACCCGAATGGAATGGAATGGAATGGAACGGAATGGAATGGAATGGAATCAACCCGAATGGAATGGAATGGAATGGAACGGAATGGAATGGAATGGAATCAACCCTAATGGAATGGAATGGAATGGAATGGAATGGAATTTAATGGAATGGAATGGAATAGAATGGAATGGAATGGAATCAACCCGAATGGAATGGAATGGAACGGAATGGAATGGAATGGAATGCAATGGAATGGAACCAACCCGAATGGAATGGAAAGGAATGGAATCAACCGGAATGGAATAGAATGGAGGGGAATGGAAGGGAATGGAATCAACCCGAATGGAAGTGAATGGAAAGGATTGGAATGGAAAGGAATGGAATCAACACGAAAGGAATGGAACGGAATGGAATGCAATGGAATGGAGAGGAATCAACCGGAATGGAATGGAATGGAATGGAATGGAATGGAATGAAATGGAATCAACCAGAATGTAATGGAATGGAATGGAATGGAATGGAATGGAAAGGAATCAACTCGAATGGCATGGAATGGAATGGAATGGAATCACATGGCATGGAATGGAATGGAATCAACCCGAACGGAATGGAATGGAATGCAGTGGAATGGAATGGAATCAACCCGAATGGAGTGCAATGCAATGGACTGGAATAGAATGGAATGGAATGGAATGGAATGGAATGGAACGGAATGGAAACAACACGAAAGGAATGGAATGCAATGGAAGGGAATGGAATGGAACACAATCGAACCGAAAAGAATGGAATGAAATGGAATGGAATGGAATGGAATGGAATCAACCCGAATGGAATGGAATGCAATGGCATGGAATGGAATGGATTGGAATGGAATGGAATGCAATGGAATCTACACGAATGGAATGGAATGGAATGGAATGGGATGGAATGGACTGGATTGGAATCAACCCGAATGGAATGGAATGGAATGGAATGGAATGGAATGGAATCAACCCGAATGGAATGGAATGGAATGGAGTGGAATGGAATCAACACGAGTGGAATGGAATGGAATGGAATGGAATGGAATCAACCCGAATCTATTGGAATGGAAAGGAATGGAATGGAATGGAATCGAATGGAATGGAATCAATCCGAATGGATTGGAATGGAATGGAAAGGAATGGAATGGAATGGAATGGAATGGAATGGAATGGAATGGAATGCAATCAACCCGAATGGAAAGGAATGGAATGGAATGGAATCAACACGAATGGAATGGAATGGAATGGAACGGAATGCAATGGAATGGAGTCAAACCGAAAGGAATGGAACGGAATGGAATGGAATGGATTGGAATCAATCCGAATGGAATGGAATGGCATGGAATGGAATGGAATGGAATGGAATCAACCCGAATGGAATGGAATGGAATGGAATTGAATCAACCCGAATGGAATATAATGGAATCAACTCGAGTGGAATTGAATTTAATGGAATGGAAATAACCCAAATGGAACGGAATGGAATGGAGTGGAATCAACGAGAATTGAATCGAATGGAATGGAATCAACCCGAATGGAGTGGAATGCAATGGAATGGAATGGAATGGAATGGAACGGAATGGAATGGAATCAACACGAAAGGAATGGAATGCAATGGAATGGAATGGAATGGAATATAATCGACCCGAAAGGAATGGAATGGAATGCAATGGAATGGAATGGAATGGAATCAACCCGAATGGAATGCAATGGAAAGGAAAGGAATCAAGACGAATGGAATCGAATGGAATGGGATGCAGTGGAATGGAATCAACCCGAATGGAATGGAAAGGAATGTAATCAACCCGAATGGAATGGAAGGGGGGGGAATGGAAGGGAATGGAATCAACCCGAATGGAAGGGAAAGGAATGGAATGTAATGGAAAGGAATGGAATCAACACGAATGGAATGGAACGGAATGGAATGCAATGGAATGGAGTGGATTCAACCCGAATGGAATGGAATGGAATGCAATGCAATGGAATGGAATGGAATGGAATGGAATGGAATAAACCGGAATGAAATTTAATGGAATGGAATGGAATGGAATGGAATGGAATCAACTCGAATGGCATGGAATGGAATGGAATGGAACAATATGCATGGATTGGAATGGAATCAACCCGAACGGGATGGGATGAAATGCAATGGAATGGAAAGGAATCAACCCGAATGGAGTGGAATGCAATGGAATGGAATGGAATGGAATGGAACTGAACGGAATGGAATCAACACGAAAGGAATGGAATGCAATGGAATGGAATGGAATGGAACAGAATCGACCCAAAAAGAAAGGAATGGATTTGAATGGAATGGAATGGAATGGAATTGAATGGAATGGAATCAACCCGAAAGGAATGGAATGGAATGGAATGGAATGGAATGGAATGGAATGGAATGGAATGGAATCAACACGAATGCAATAGAATGGAATGGAATGGGATGGAATGGAATTGGATGGAATGGAATCCAGCCGAATGGAATGGAATGGAATGGAATCAATTCATATGTAATGGAATGGAATGGAATGGAATGGAATGGAATCAACCGGAATGGAATAGAATGGAATGGAATGACATGGAATGAAATGGAATGCAATGGAATCAACCCAAATGGAATGGAATGGAATGGAATCAACACGAATGGAATTTAATGGAAAGGAATGCAATGGAATGGAATGGAATCAATCCAAATGGAATGGAATGGAATGGAATGGAATCAACCCGAATGAAATGGAATGGAATGGAATGGAATGGAATCAATCCGAATGGAATGGAATGGAATGGAATGGAAAGGAGTGGAATGGAATGGAATGTAATGGAACGGAATGGAATGGAAACAACCCGAATGGAAAGGAATGGAATGGGATGGAATCAACCCGAATGGAATGGAATGCAATGGAATGGAATGGAATGGAATCAATCCGAATGTAATGGAATGGCATGGAATGGAGTGGAATGGAAAGGAATGGAATCAACCCGATTGGAATGGAATGGAATGGAATGGAATGGAATGGAATGGAATGCAATGGAATGGAGTTAACCCAAATGGAATGGAACGGAATGGAATGGAACAGAATGGAATGGAATCAACCAAAATGGAATGGAATGGAATGGAATGGAATAGAATCACCCCGAAAGGAATAGTGTGGAATGGAATGGAACGGAATGGAATGGAATGGAATGACTTGGAATCAACTCGAACGGAATGGAATGGAATGGAATGGAATGGATTCAACCTGAATGGAATAGAATGGCATGGAATGGCATGGAATGGAGTGGAATGGAATGGAACGGAATCAACACGAATGGAATGGAATGGAATGGAACGGAATTGAGTGGAATGGAATCAACCCGAATGGAATGGAATGGAATGCAATAGAATGGAATGGAATGGCATGGAATGGAATGGAATGGAATGGAATGGAATGAACCCGAATGGAATGGAATGGAATGGAACGGAATGCAATGGAATGGAGTCAACCCGAAAGGAATGGAACGGAATGGAAAGGAATGGAATGGAATCAATCCGAATGGAATGGAATGGCATGGAATGGATTGGAACGGAATCAACCCGAATGGAATGGATTGGAATGGAATGAATGTAACACGAATGGAATGGAATGGAATGGAATGGAATCAACCCGAATGGAATGGAATGGAATGGAATGGAATGGAATGGAATGGAGTCAACCCGAAAGGAATGGAACGGAATGGAATGGAATGGAATGGAATCAATCCGTATGGAATGGAATGGAATGGAATGGAATCAACGAGAAAGGAATCGAATGAAATGGAATGGAGTGGAATGGAATTGAATGGAATGGAATCAACCCGAATGAAATGGAATGGAATGGAATGGAATCAAAACGAATGGAATGGAATGGAATGGAAAGGAATGGAATGGAATCAAGCCGAATGGAATGGAATGGAATGGAATCATTCCGAATGGAATGGAATGGAATCAAATGGAATGGAATGGAATGGAATGGAATGGAATGAAATCAACCAGAATGGAATGGAATGGAATGCAATTGAATGGAATGGAATCAACCCGAATGGAGTGGAATGGAATGGAATGGAATCAACCCGAATGGAATGGAATGGAATGGAATGGAATCAACGAGAAAGGAATCGAATGAAATGGAATGGATTGGAATGGAATTGAATGGAATGGAATCAACCCGAATGAAATGGAATGGAATGGAATGGAATCAAAACGAATGGAATGGAATGGAATGGAAAGGAATGGAATGGAATCAAGCCGAATGGAATGGAATGGAATGGAATCATTCCGAATGGAATGGAATGGAATCAAATGGAATGGAATGGAATGGAATGGAATGGAATGGAATGGAATGGAATGGAATGAAATCAACCAGAATGGAATGGAATGCAATGCAATTGAATGGAATGGAATCAACCCGAATGGAGTGGAATGGAATGGAATGGAATCAACCCGAATGGAATGGAATGGAATAGAATGAAATGGAATAGAATGGAATAGAATCACCCAGAAAGGAATGGAATGGAATGGAATGGAATGCAATGGAAAAAACCCGACTGAAATGGAATGGCATAGAATGGAATGGAATGGAATGGAATGCAATCAACACAAAAGGAATGGAATGGAATGGAATGGAATGGAATGGAATGGAATGGAATCAACCCGATTGGAATGGAATGAAATGGAATGGAATGGAGTTAACCCAAATGGAATGGAATGGAATGGAATGGAGTGGAAGGGAATGGAATGGAATGGAATCAACCCGAATGGAATGGAATGGAATGCAATGGAATGGAATGGAATGGAATAGAATCACCCCGAAAGGAATGGAGTGGAATGGAATGGAACGGAATGGAATGGAATAGAATGATTTGGAATCAACCCGAATGGAATGGAATGGAATGGAATGGAATCAACCCGAATGGAATATAATGGTATGGAATGGAATGGAATGGAATGGAATGGAATGGAATGGAAGGCAATGGAATCAACACGAATGGAATGGAATGGAATGGAATGGAATCAACCAGAATAGAATATAATGGAATGACCCCGAGTGGAATTGAAAGGAATGGAATGGAAATAACCCGAATGGAATTGAATGTAATGGAATGGAATCAACGAGAATGAAATGGAATGGAATGGAATGGAGTGGAATGGAATTGAATGGAATGGAATCAACTCGAATGGAATGGAATTTAATGGAATGGAATCAAAACGAATGGAATGGAATGGAATGGAATGGAATGGAACTGAACGGAATGGAATCAACACGAAAGGAATGGAATGCAATGGAATGGAATGGAATGGAAAGGAATCAAGCCGAATGGAATGGAATGGAATGGAATCAACCCGAATGGAATGGAATGGAATGCAATTGAATGGAATGGAATCAACACGAATGGAATGGAATGGAATGGAATGGAATGGAATGGAATCAACCCGAATGGAATGGAATGGAATAGAATGAAATGGAATAGAATGGAATAGAATCACCCCGAAAGGAATGGAATGGAATGGAATGGAATGGAATGGAATGGAGTCAACCCGAATGGAATGGAATGGCATGGAATGGAATGCAATGGAATGGAATGAACCCAAATGGAATGGAATGGAATGGAATCAACATGAATGGAATGGAATGCAATGGAATGGAAAGGAATGGAATCAAATCGAATGGAATGGAATGGAATTTAATGGAATGGAGTGGAATGGAAAGGAATGGAATCAACCCAATTGGAATGGAATTGAATGGAATGGAATGGATTGGAATGAAGTTAACCCAAATGGAATGGAACGGAATGGAATGGAACGGAATGGAATGGAATCAAACCGAAAGAATTGGAATGGAATGGAATGGAATGGAATGGAATAGAATGACCCCGAAAGGAATAGAGTGGGATGGAATGGAAAGGAATGGAATGGAATGGAATGACTTGGAATCAACTCGAATGGAATGGAATGGAATGGAATGGAATGGATTCAACCTGAATGGAATAGAATGGAATGGAATGGCATGGAATGGAGTGGAATGGAATGGAATAGAATGGAATCAAAACGAATGGAATGGAATGGAATGGAATAGAATGGAATGGAATGGCATGGAATGGAATGCAATGGCATGGAATGGAATGGAAGGGAATGGAAAGGAATCAATCCGAATGGAATGGAATGGAATGGAATGGAATGCAATGGAATGGAGTCAACCCGAAAGGGATGGAACGGAATGGAAAGGAATGGAATGGAATGGAATGGAATCAATCCGAATGGAAAGGAATGGCATGGAATGGAGTGGAATGGAAAGGAATGGAATCAACCCGAATGGAATGGAATGGAATGGAATGGAATGGAATGGAGTTAACCCAAATGGAATGGAACGGAATGGAATGGAACGGAATGGAAGGCAATCAACCCGAATGGAATGGAAAGGAATGGAATGGAATGGAATGGAATGGAATAGAATAACCTCGAAAGGAATAGAGTGGAATGGAATGTAACGGAATGAAATGGAATGGAATGATTTGGAATCAACTCGAATGGAATGGAATGGAATGGAATGGAATGGAATGGATGTAACACGAATGGAATAGAATGGAATGGAATGGAATGCAATGGAGTGGAATAGAATGGAATGGAATCAACCCGAATGGAATGGAATGGAATGGAACGGAATGGAATGGAATGGAATCAACCCGAATGGAATGGAATGGAATGGAACGGAATGGAATGGAATGGAATCAACCCTAATGGAATGGAATGGAATGGAATGGAATGGAATTTAATGGAATGGAATGGAATAGAATGGAATGGAATGGAATCAACCCGAATGGAATGGAATGGAACGGAATGGAATGGAATGGAATGCAATGGAATGGAACCAACCCGAATGGAATGGAAAGGAATGGAATCAACCGGAATGGAATAGAATGGAGGGGAATGGAAGGGAATGGAATCAACCCGAATGGAAGTGAATGGAAAGGATTGGAATGGAAAGGAATGGAATCAACACGAAAGGAATGGAACGGAATGGAATGCAATGGAATGGAGAGGAATCAACCGGAAGGGAATGGAATGGAATGGAATGGAATGGAATGAAATGGAATCAACCGGAATGTAATGGAATGGAATGGAATGGAAAGGAATCAACTCGAATGGCATGGAATGGAATGGAATGGAATCACATGGCATGGAATGGAATGGAATCAACCCGAACGGAATGGAATGGAATGCAGTGGAATGGAATGGAATCAACCCGAATGGAGTGCAATGCAATGGACTGGAATAGAATGGAATGGAATGGAATGGAATGGAATGGAACGGAATGGAAACAACACGAAAGGTATGGAATGCAATGGAAGGGAATGGAATGGAACACAATCGAACCGAAAAGAATGGAATGAAATGGAATGGAATGGAATGGAATGGAATCAACCCGAATGGAATGGAATGCAATGGCATGGAATGGAATGGATTGGAATGGAATGGAATGCAATGGAATCTACACGAATGGAATGGAATGGAATGGAATGGGATGGAATGGACTGGATTGGAATCAACCCGAATGGAATGGAATGCAATGGAATGGAATGGAATGGAATCAACCCGAATGGAATGGAATGGAATGGAGTGGAATGGAATCAACACGAGTGGAATGGAATGGAATGGAATGGAATGGAATCAACCCGAATCTATTGGAATGGAAAGGAATGGAATGGAATGGAATCGAATGGAATGGAATCAATCCGAATGGATTGGAATGGAATGGAAAGGAATGGAATGGAATGGAATGGAATGGAATGGAATGGAATGGAATGCAATCAACCCGAATGGAAAGGAATGGAATGGAATGGAATCAACACGAATGGAATGGAATGGAATGGAACGGAATGCAATGGAATGGAGTCAAACCGAAAGGAATGGAACGGAATGGAATGGAATGGATTGGAATCAATCCGAATGGAATGGAATGGCATGGAATGGAATGGAATGGAATGGAATCAACCCGAATGGAATGGAATGGAATGGAATTGAATCAACCCGAATGGAATATAATGGAATCAACTCGAGTGGAATTGAATTTAATGGAATGGAAATAACCCAAATGGAACGGAATGGAATGGAGTGGAATCAACGAGAATTGAATCGAATGGAATGGAATCAACCCGAATGGAGTGGAATGCAATGGAATGGAATGGAATGGAATGGAACGGAATGGAATGGAATCAACACGAAAGGAATGGAATGCAATGGAATGGAATGGAATGGAATATAATCGACCCGAAAGGAATGGAATGTAATGCAATGGAATGGAATGGAATGGAATCAACCCGAATGGAATGCAATGGAAAGGAAAGGAATCAAGACGAATGGAATCGAATGGAATGGGATGCAGTGGAATGGAATCAACCCGAATGGAATGGAAAGGAATGTAATCAACCCGAATGGAATGGAAGGGAGGGGAATGGAAGGGAATGGAATCAACCCGAATGGAAGGGAAAGGAATGGAATGTAATGGAAAGGAATGGAATCAACACGAATGGAATGGAACGGAATGGAATGCAATGGAATGGAGTGGATTCAACCCGAATGGAATGGAATGGAATGCAATGCAATGGAATGGAATGGAATGGAATGGAATGGAATAAACCGGAATGAAATGTGATGGAATGGAATGGAATGGAATGGAATGGAATCAACTCGAATGGCATGGAATGGAATGGAATGGAACAATATGCATGGATTGGAATGGAATCAACCCGAACGGAATGGGATGAAATGCAATGGAATGGAAAGGAATCAACCCGAATGGAGTGGAATGCAATGGAATGGAATGGAATGGAATGGAATGGAACTGAACGGAATGGAATCAACACGAAAGGAATGGAATGCAATGGAATGGAATGGAATGGAAAGGAATCAAGCCGAATGGAATGGAATGGAATGGAATCAACCCGAATGGAATGGAATGGAATGCAATTGAATGGAATGGAATCAACACGAATGGAATGGAATGGAATAGAATGGAATGGAATGGAATCAACCCGAATGTAATGGAATGGAATAGAATGAAATGGAATAGAATGGAATAGAATCACCCCGAAAGGAATGGAATGGAATGGAATGGAATGGAATGGAGTCAACCCGAATGGAATGGAATGGCATGGAATGGAATGCAATGGAATGGAATGAACCCAAATGGAATGGAATGGAATGGAATCAACACGAATGGAATGGAATGCAATGGAATGGAAAGGAATGGAATCAAATCGAATGGAATGGAATGGAATGGAATGGAATGGAGTGGAATGGAAAGGAATGGAATCAACCCGATTGGAATGGAATTGAATGGAATGGAATGGATTGGAATGAAGTTAACCCAAATGGAATGGAACGGAATGGAATGGAACGGAATGGAATGGAATCAAACCGAAAGAATTGGAATGGAATGGAATGGAATGGAATGGAATAGAATGACCCCGAAAGGAATAGAGTGGGATGGAATGGAAAGGAATGGAATGGAATGGAATGACTTGGAATCAACTCGAATGGAATGGAATGGAATGGAATGGAATGGATTCAACCTGAATGGAATAGAATGGAATGGAATGGCATGGAATGGAGTGGAATGGAATGGAATAGAATGGAATCAAAACGAATGGAATGGAATGGAATGGAATAGAATGGAATGGAATGGCATGGAATGGAATGCAATGGCATGGAATGGAATGGAAGGGAATGGAAAGGAATCAATCCGAATGGAATGGAATGGAATGGAATGGAATGCAATGGAATGGAGTCAACCCGAAAGGGATGGAACGGAATGGAAAGGAATGGAATGGAATGGAATGGAATCAATCCGAATGGAAAGGAATGGCATGGAATGGAGTGGAATGGAAAGGAATGGAATCAACCCGAATGGAATGGAATGGAATGGAATGGAATGGAATGGAGTTAACCCAAATGGAATGGAACGGAATGGAATGGAACGGAATGGAAGGCAATCAACCCGAATGGAATGGAAAGGAATGGAATGGAATGGAATGGAATGGAATAGAATAACCTCGAAAGGAATAGAGTGGAATGGAATGTAACGGAATGAAATGGAATGGAATGATTTGGAATCAACTCGAATGGAATGGAATGGAATGGAATGGAATGGAATGGATGTAACACGAATGGAATAGAATGGAATGGAATGGAATGCAATGGAGTGGAATAGAATGGAATGGAATCAACCCGCATGGAATGGAATGGAATGGAACGGAATGGAATGGAATGGAATCAACCCGAATGGAATGGAATGGAATGGAACGGAATGGAATGGAATGGAATCAACCCTAATGGAATGGAATGGAATGGAATGGAATGGAATTTAATGGAATGGAATGGAATAGAATGGAATGGAATGGAATCAACCCGAATGGAATGGAATGGAACGGAATGGAATGGAATGGAATGCAATGGAATGGAACCAACCCGAATGGAATGGAAAGGAATGGAATCAACCGGAATGGAATAGAATGGAGGGGAATGGAAGGGAATGGAATCAACCCGAATGGAAGTGAATGGAAAGGATTGGAATGGAAAGGAATGGAATCAACACGAAAGGAATGGAACGGAATGGAATGCAATGGAATGGAGAGGAATCAACCGGAAGGGAATGGAATGGAATGGAATGGAATGGAATGAAATGGAATCAACCGGAATGTAATGGAATGGAATGGAATGGAAAGGAATCAACTCGAATGGCATGGAATGGAATGGAATGGAATCACATGGCATGGAATGGAATGGAATCAACCCGAACGGAATGGAATGGAATGCAGTGGAATGGAATGGAATCAACCCGAATGGAGTGCAATGCAATGGACTGGAATAGAATGGAATGGAATGGAATGGAATGGAATGGAACGGAATGGAAACAACACGAAAGGTATGGAATGCAATGGAAGGGAATGGAATGGAACACAATCGAACCGAAAAGAATGGAATGAAATGGAATGGAATGGAATGGAATGGAATCAACCCGAATGGAATGGAATGCAATGGCATGGAATGGAATGGATTGGAATGGAATGGAATGCAATGGAATCTACACGAATGGAATGGAATGGAATGGAATGGGATGGAATGGACTGGATTGGAATCAACCCGAATGGAATGGAATGCAATGGAATGGAATGGAATGGAATCAACCCGAATGGAATGGAATGGAATGGAGTGGAATGGAATCAACACGAGTGGAATGGAATGGAATGGAATGGAATGGAATCAACCCGAATCTATTGGAATGGAAAGGAATGGAATGGAATGGAATCGAATGGAATGGAATCAATCCGAATGGATTGGAATGGAATGGAAAGGAATGGAATGGAATGGAATGGAATGGAATGGAATGGAATGGAATGCAATCAACCCGAATGGAAAGGAATGGAATGGAATGGAATCAACACGAATGGAATGGAATGGAATGGAACGGAATGCAATGGAATGGAGTCAAACCGAAAGGAATGGAACGGAATGGAATGGAATGGATTGGAATCAATCCGAATGGAATGGAATGGCATGGAATGGAATGGAATGGAATGGAATCAACCCGAATGGAATGGAATGGAATGGAATTGAATCAACCCGAATGGAATATAATGGAATCAACTCGAGTGGAATTGAATTTAATGGAATGGAAATAACCCAAATGGAACGGAATGGAATGGAGTGGAATCAACGAGAATTGAATCGAATGGAATGGAATCAACCCGAATGGAGTGGAATGCAATGGAATGGAATGGAATGGAATGGAACGGAATGGAATGGAATCAACACGAAAGGAATGGAATGCAATGGAATGGAATGGAATGGAATATAATCGACCCGAAAGGAATGGAATGTAATGCAATGGAATGGAATGGAATGGAATCAACCCGAATGGAATGCAATGGAAAGGAAAGGAATCAAGACGAATGGAATCGAATGGAATGGGATGCAGTGGAATGGAATCAACCCGAATGGAATGGAAAGGAATGTAATCAACCCGAATGGAATGGAAGGGAGGGGAATGGAAGGGAATGGAATCAACCCGAATGGAAGGGAAAGGAATGGAATGTAATGGAAAGGAATGGAATCAACACGAATGGAATGGAACGGAATGGAATGCAATGGAATGGAGTGGATTCAACCCGAATGGAATGGAATGGAATGCAATGCAATGGAATGGAATGGAATGGAATGGAATGGAATAAACCGGAATGAAATGTGATGGAATGGAATGGAATGGAATGGAATGGAATCAACTCGAATGGCATGGAATGGAATGGAATGGAACAATATGCATGGATTGGAATGGAATCAACCCGAACGGAATGGGATGAAATGCAATGGAATGGAAAGGAATCAACCCGAATGGAGTGGAATGCAATGGAATGGAATGGAATGGAATGGAATGGAACTGAACGGAATGGAATCAACACGAAAGGAATGGAATGCAATGGAATGGAATGGAATGGAAAGGAATCAAGCCGAATGGAATGGAATGGAATGGAATCAACCCGAATGGAATGGAATGGAATGCAATTGAATGGAATGGAATCAACACGAATGGAATGGAATGGAATAGAATGGAATGGAATGGAATCAACCCGAATGTAATGGAATGGAATAGAATGAAATGGAATAGAATGGAATAGAATCACCCCGAAAGGAATGGAATGGAATGGAATGGAATGGAATGGAGTCAACCCGAATGGAATGGAATGGCATGGAATGGAATGCAATGGAATGGAATGAACCCAAATGGAATGGAATGGAATGGAATCAACACGAATGGAATGGAATGCAATGGAATGGAAAGGAATGGAATCAAATCGAATGGAATGGAATGGAATGGAATGGAATGGAGTGGAATGGAAAGGAATGGAATCAACCCGATTGGAATGGAATTGAATGGAATGGAATGGATTGGAATGAAGTTAACCCAAATGGAATGGAACGGAATGGAATGGAACGGAATGGAATGGAATCAAACCGAAAGAATTGGAATGGAATGGAATGGAATGGAATGGAATAGAATGACCCCGAAAGGAATAGAGTGGGATGGAATGGAAAGGAATGGAATGGAATGGAATGACTTGGAATCAACTCGAATGGAATGGAATGGAATGGAATGGAATGGATTCAACCTGAATGGAATAGAATGGAATGGAATGGCATGGAATGGAGTGGAATGGAATGGAATGGAATGGAATCAAAACGAATGGAATGGAATGGAATGGAATAGAATGGAATGGAATGGCATGGAATGGAATGCAATGGCATGGAATGGAATGGAAGGGAATGGAAAGGAATCAATCCGAATGGAATGGAATGGAATGGAACGGAATGCAATGGAATGGAGTCAACCCGAAAGGGATGGAACGGAATGGAAAGGAATGGAATGGAATGGAATGGAATCAATCCGAATGGAATGGAATGGCATGGAATGGAGTGGAATGGAAAGGAATGGAATCAACCCGAATGGAATGGAATGGAATGGAATGGAATGGAATGGAGTTAACCCAAATGGAATGGAACGGAATGGAATGGAACGGAATGGAAGGCAATCAACCCGAATGGAATGGAAAGGAATGGAATGGAATGGAATGGAATGGAATAGAATAACCTCGAAAGGAATAGAGTGGAATGGAATGTAACGGAATGAAATGGAATGGAATGACTTGGAATCAACTCGAATGGAATGGAATGGAATGGAATGGAATGGAATGGATGTAACACGAATGGAATAGAATGGAATGGAATGGAATGCAATGGAGTGGAATGGAATGGAATGGAATCAACCCGAATGGAATGGAATGGAATGGAACGGAATGGAATGGAATGGAATCAACCCGAATGGAATGGAATGGAATGGAACGGAATGGAATGGAATGGAATCAACCCTAATGGAATGGAATGGAATGGAATGGAATGGAATTTAATGGAATGGAATGGAATAGAATGGAATGGAATGGAATCAACCCGAATGGAATGGAATGGAACGGAATGGAATGGAATGGAATGCAATGGAATGGAACCAACCCGAATGGAATGGAAAGGAATGGAATCAACCGGAATGGAATAGAATGGAGGGGAATGGAAGGGAATGGAATCAACCCGAATGGAAGTGAATGGAAAGGATTGGAATGGAAAGGAATGGAATCAACACGAAAGGAATGGAACGGAATGGAATGCAATGGAATGGAGAGGAATCAACCGGAATGGAATGGAATGGAATGGAATGGAATGGAATGGAATGGAATCAACCGGAATGTAATGGAATGGAATGGAATGGAATGGAATGGAAAGGAATCAACTCGAATGGCATGGAATGGAATGGAATGGAATCACATGGCATGGAATGGAATGGAATCAACCCGAACGGAATGGAATGGAATGCAGTGGAATGGAATGGAATCAACCCGAATGGAGTGCAATGCAATGGACTGGAATAGAATGGAATGGAATGGAATGGAATGGAATGGAACGGAATGGAAACAACACGAAAGGAATGGAATGCAATGGAAGGGAATGGAATGGAACACAATCGAACCGAAAAGAATGGAATGAAATGGAATGGAATGGAATGGAATGGAATCAACCCGAATGGAATGGAATGCAATGGCATGGAATGGAATGGATTGGAATGGAATGGAATGCAATGGAATCTACACGAATGGAATGGAATGGAATGGAATGGGATGGAATGGACTGGATTGGAATCAACCCGAATGGAATGGAATGGAATGGAATGGAATGGAATGGAATCAACCCGAATGGAATGGAATGGAATGGAGTGGAATGGAATCAACACGAGTGGAATGGAATGGAATGGAATGGAATGGAATCAACCCGAATCTATTGGAATGGAAAGGAATGGAATGGAATGGAATCGAATGGAATGGAATCAATCCGAATGGATTGGAATGGAATGGAAAGGAATGGAATGGAATGGAATGGAATGGAATGGAATGGAATGGAATGCAATCAACCCGAATGGAAAGGAATGGAATGGAATGGAATCAACACGAATGGAATGGAATGGAATGGAACGGAATGCAATGGAATGGAGTCAAACCGAAAGGAATGGAACGGAATGGAATGGAATGGATTGGAATCAATCCGAATGGAATGGAATGGCATGGAATGGAATGGAATGGAATGGAATCAACCCGAATGGAATGGAATGGAATGGAATTGAATCAACCCGAATGGAATATAATGGAATCAACTGGAGTGGAATTGAATTTAATGGAATGGAAATAACCCAAATGGAACGGAATGGAATGGAGTGGAATCAACGAGAATTGAATCGAATGGAATGGAATCAACCCGAATGGAGTGGAATGCAATGGAATGGAATGGAATGGAATGGAACGGAATGGAATGGAATCAACACGAAAGGAATGGAATGCAATGGAATGGAATGGAATGGAATATAATCGACCCGAAAGGAATGGAATGTAATGCAATGGAATGGAATGGAATGGAATCAACCCGAATGGAATGCAATGGAAAGGAAAGGAATCAAGACGAATGGAATCGAATGGAATGGGATGCAGTGGAATGGAATCAACCCGAATGGAATGGAAAGGAATGTAATCAACCCGAATGGAATGGAAGGGAGGGGAATGGAAGGGAATGGAATCAACCCGAATGGAAGGGAAAGGAATGGAATGTAATGGAAAGGAATGGAATCAACACGAATGGAATGGAACGGAATGGAATGCAATGGAATGGAGTGGATTCAACCCGAATGGAATGGAATGGAATGCAATGCAATGGAATGGAATGGAATGGAATGGAATGGAATAAACCGGAATGAAATGTAATGGAATGGAATGGAATGGAATGGAATGGAATCAACTCGAATGGCATGGAATGGAATGGAATGGAACAATATGCATGGATTGGAATGGAATCAACCCGAACGGGATGGGATGAAATGCAATGGAATGGAAAGGAATCAACCCGAATGGAGTGGAATGCAATGGAATGGAATGGAATGGAATGGAATGGAACTGAACGGAATGGAATCAACACGAAAGGAATGGAATGCAATGGAATGGAATGGAATGGAACAGAATCGACCCAAAAAGAAAGGAATGGATTTGAATGGAATGGAATGGAATGGAATTGAATGGAATGGAATCAACCAGAAAGGAATGGAATGGAATGGAATGGAATGGAATGGAATGGAATGGAATGGAATGGAATGGAATGGAAACAACCCGAATGGAAAGGAATGGAATGGGATGGAATCAACCCGAATGGAATGGAATGGAATGGATGTAACACGAATGGAATGGAATGGAATGGAATGGAATGGAATGGAATTGGATGGAATGGAATCCAGCCGAATGGAATGGAATGGAATGGAATCAATTCATATGTAATGGAATGGAATGGAATGGAATGGAATGGAATCAACCGGAATGGAATAGAATGGAATGGAATGACATGGAATGAAATGGAATGCAATGGAATCAACCCAAATGGAATGGAATGGAATGGAATCAACACGAATGGAATTTAATGGAAAGGAATGCAATGGAATGGAATGGAATCAATCCGAATGGAATGGAATGGAATGGAATGGAATCAACCCGAATGAAATGGAATGGAATGGAATGGAATGGAATCAATCCGAATGGAATGGAATGGAATGGAATGGAAAGGAGTGGAATGGAATGGAATGTAATGGAACGGAATGGAATGGAAACAACCCGAATGGAAAGGAATGGAATGGGATGGAATCAACCCGAATGGAATGGAATGGAATGGATGTAACACGAATGGAATGGAATGGAATGGAATGGAATGGAATGGAATGGAATCAATCCGAATGGAATCGAATGGAATGGAATGGAATCAACCCAAATGGAATGGAATGGAATGGAATGGAAGCAACACGAATGGAATGGAATGGAATGGAATGAATGGAATGGAATGGAATCAACCCGAATGGAGTGGAATGGAATGGAACGGAATGGACAGGAATGGAATCAACCCGAATGGAATGGAATGGAATGGAATGGAAAGATATGGAATGGAATCAACCTGAATGGAACGGAATGGAATGGAATGGAATGGAATCAAAGCGAATGGAATTGAATGGAATGGAATCAACCCGAATGGAATGGAATGGAAAGGAATGGAATGGAATGGAATGGAATGGAATCAATCCGAATGGAAAGGAATGGAGTGGAATGGAATCAACCCGAATGGAATGGAAAGGAATGGAATGGAATGGAATGGAATGGATGTAACACGAACGGAATGGAATGGAATGGAATGGAATGGAATGGAATGGAATGGAATGGAATCAACCCGAATGGAATGGAATGGAATGGAATGGAATGGAATGGAGTCAACCCGAAAGCAATGGAACGGAATGGAATGGAATGGAATGGAATGGAATGGAATCAATCCGAATGGAATGGAATGGAATGGAATGGAATGGAATGGAATGGAATGGAATGGAACGGAACGGAATGGATTCAACCCCAATGCAATGGAATGGAATGGAATGGAATCATCCCGAATGGAATATAATGGAATCAACCCGAGTGGAATTGAGTGGAATGGAATGGAAATAACCTGAATGGAATGGAATGGAATGGAATGGAATCAACGAGAATGGAATCGAATGGAATGGAATGTAGTGAAATGGAATTGAATGGAATGGAATCAAGCCGAATGGAATGGAATGGAATGGAATCCTCCCGAATGGAATGGAATGGAATCAGATGGAATGTAATGGAATGGAATGGAATAAAACCGAATGGAATGGAATGGAATAGAATGGAATGGAATCAACGCGAATGGAATGGAATGGAATGCAATTGAATGGAATGGAATCAACCCAAAAGGAATGGAATGGAATGGAATGGAATCAACCCGAATGGAATGGAATGGAATAGAATGAAATGGAATAGAATGGAATAGAATCACCCCGAAAGGAATGGAATGGAATGGAGTGGAATGGAAAGAACCCGAATGGAATGGAATGGCATGGAATGGAATTGAATGGAATGGAATGGAATGGAAACAACCCGATTGGAATGGAATGGAATGGAATGGAATGGAATGGAGTGGATTTAACCCAAATGGAATGGAATGGAATGGAATGGAGTTGAAGGGAATGGAATGGATTGGAATCAACCCAAATGGAATGGAATGGAATGGAATGGAATGGAATGCAATAGAGTCACCCCGAAACGAATGGAGTGGAATCGAATGGAACGGAATGGAATGGAATAGAATGATTTGGAATCAACACGAATGTAATGGAATGGAATGGAAAGGAATTGATGTAACACGAATGGAATGGAATGGAATGGAATGGAATGGAATCAACACGAATGGAATGGAATGGAATGGAATGGAAAGGAATGGAATGGAGTCAACCTGAAATGAATGGAATGGAATGGAATGGAATGGAATGGAATCAAACAGAATGAAATGGAATGGAATGGAATGGAATGGAATGGAATCAACCCGATTGGAATGGAATGGAATGGAATGGAATGGAATGGAATGGAATGGCATGCAATGCAATGGAGTTAACCGAAAAGGAATGGAATGGAATGGAGTGGAATGGAATGGAAAAGAATCACCCCGAAAGGAATGGAGTGGAATGGAATGGAACGGAATGGAATGGAATAGAATGATTTGGAATCAACCCGAATGGAATGGAATGGAATGGAATGGAATGGAATGGATGTAACACGAATGGAATGGAATGGAATGGAATGGAATGGAATCAACCCGAATGGAATGGAATGGAATGGAAAGGAATGGAATGGAATGGAATCAACACGAAAGGAATGGAATACAATGGAATGGAATGGAATGGAATGGAAGAGAATCGACCCGAAAAGAATGGAATGGAATTGAGTGGAATAGAATGGAATTGAATGGAATGGAATCAACCCGAATGGAATGGAATGGAATGGAATCAACACGAATGGAAGAGAATGGAATGGAATGGGATGGAATGGAATTGAATGGAATGGAATCCAGCCGAATGGAATGGAATGGAATGGAATGAAATAAAGCCGAATGGAATGGAATGGAATGGAATGGAATGGAATCAACCCAAATGCAATGGAATTTAATGGAATCAACACAAATGGAATATAATGTAATCAACCCGAGTGGAATTGAATGGAATGGAATTGAAAGAAACCGAATGGAATGGAATGGATTGGAATGGAATCAACGAGAATGGAATCGAATGGAATGGAATGGAGTGGAATGGAACTGAATGGAAAGGAATCAACCCGAATGGAATGGAATGGAATGGAATGGAATCAAAACGAATGGAATGGAATGGAATGGAATCAAAACGAATGGAATGGAATGGAATAGAAGGGAATGAAATCAAGCTGAATGGAATAGAATGGAATGGAATCATCCCGAATGGAATGGAATGGAATGAAATGGAATGGAATGGAATGGAAAGGAATGGAATAGAATGGAATGGAATAAAACAGAATGGAATGGAATGGAATGGAATGCAATCAACCCTAATGGCATGGAATGGAATGGAATCATCCCGAATGGAATGGAATGGAATGAAATGGAATGGAATGGAATGGAATGGAATAGAATGGAATGGAATAAAACAGAATGGAATGGAATGGAATGGAAGGCAATCAACCCGAATGGAATGGAATGGAATGCAATTGAATGGAATGGAATCAACCCGAATGGAAAGGAATGGAATGGAATGGAATGGAATGGAATGGAATCAAGTCATATGTAATGGAATGGAATGGAATGGAATGGAAGCAACACGAATGGAATGTAGTGGAATGGAATGGAATGGAATGGAATCTACCCGAATGGAATGGAATGGAATGGAATGGAATGGAATGGAATGGAATGGAATGGAATGGACTGGAATGCAATCAACCCGAATGGAATGGAATGGAATGGAATGGAATGGAATGGAATGGAATGGAATGGAATCAACCCGAATGGAACGGAATGGAATGGAATGGAATGGCATCAAAACGAATGGAATGGAATGGAATGGAATCAACCCGAATGGAATGGAAGGGAAAGGAATGGAGTGGAATGGAATGGAATGGAATCAATCTGAATGGAATGGAAAGGAATGGAATGGAATGGAGTCAACCCGAATGGAAAGGAATGGAATGGAATGGAATCAACCCGAATGGAATGGAACGGTATGGAATGGAATGGAGTCAACCCGAGAGGAATGGAACGGAATGGAATGGAATGGAATGGAATGGAATGGAATCATTCCGAATGGAATGGAATGGAATGGAATGGAATGGAATGGAATGGAATGGAATGGAGTGGAATGGAATCAACACGAATGGAATGGAATGGTATTGAATGGAATGGAGTGGAATGGAATCAACACGAATGGAATGGAATGGAATGGAATCAACCTGAATGAAATGGAATGGAAAGGAATGAAATGGAATGGAATGGAATGGAATCAATCCGAATGGTATGCAATGGAATGGAAAGGAATGGAATGGAATGGAATGAAATGGAATGGAATGGAATGGAATTAACCCAAATGGAAAGGAATGGAATGGAATGGAATCAACACGAATGGAATGGAATGGAATGGAATGGAATGGAATCAACCAGAATGGAATGGAATGGAATAGAATGAAATGGAGTAGAATGGAATAGAATCACCACGAAAGGAATGGAATGGAATGGAATGGAATGGAGTGGAATGGAATAAACCCGAATGGAATGGAATGGAATGGAATGGAATAGAATGGTATGGAATCAACCCAAATGGAATGGAATGGAATGGAAAGAATCAAAACCAATGGAATGGAATGGAATGGAAAGGAATGGAATGGAATCAAGCCGAAAGGAATGGAATGGAACGGAATCAACCCGAATGGAATGGAATGGAATGGAATGGAATGGATGTAACACGAATGGAATGGTATGAAATGGAATGGAATGGAATGGTATGAAATGGAATGGAATGGAATGGAATGGAATGGAATGGAATGGAATGGAATGGATTCAACCCGAGTGGAATGGAATGGAATGGAACGGAATGCAATGGAATGGAGTCAACCCGAAAGGAGTGGAACGGAATGGAAAGGAATGGAATGGAATGGAATGGAATCAATCCGAATGGAATGGATTGGCATGGAATGGAATGGAATGGAATGGAATGGAATCAACCTGAATGGAATGGGATGGAATGGATTGGAATCAACCCGAATGAAATATAATGGAAACAACCAGAGTGGAATTGAATGGAATGGAATGGAAATAACCCGAATGGAACGGAATGGAATGGAGTGGAATCAACGAGAATGGAATCACATGGAATGGAATGGAGAGGAATGTAATTGAATGGAATGGAATGGAGTGGAATCAACGAGAATGGAATCACATGGAATGGAATGGAGAGGAATGTAATTGAATGGAAGGGAATCAACCCGAATGGAGTGGAATGCAATGGAATGGAATGGAATGGAATGGAACGGAATGGAATGGAATCAACACGAAAGGAATGGAATGCAATGGAATGGAATGGAATGGAATAGAATCGACCCGAAAGGAATGGAATGGAATGGAATGGAATGGAATGGAATGGAATGGAATCAACCCGAATGGAATGGAATGGAATGGAATGGAATGGAGTCAACCCGAAAGCAATGGAACGGAATGGAATGGAATGGAATGGAATGGAATGGAATGGAATCAATCCGAATGGAATGGAATGGAATGGAATGGAATCAATCCGAATGGAATGGAATGGCATGGAATGGATTGGAACGGAATCAACCCGAATGGAATGGATTGGAATGGAATGGATGTAACACGAATGGAATGGAATGGAATGGAATGGAATGGAATGGAATCAATCCGTATGGAATGGAATCAACGAGAAAGGAATCGAATGAAATGGAATGGAGAGGAATGGAATTGAATGGAATGGAATCAACCCGAATGAAATGGAATGGAATGGAATGGAATCAAAACGAATGGAATGGAATGGAATGGAAAGGAATGGAATGGAATCAAGCCGAATGGAATGGAATGGAATGGAATCATTCCGAATGGAATGGAATGGAATCAAATGGAATGGAATGGAATGGAATGGAATGGAATGAAATCAACCAGAATGGAATGGAATGGAATGCAATTGAATGGAATGGAATCAACCCGAATGGAGTGGAATGGAATGGAATTGAATCAACTCGAATGGAATGGAATGGAATAGAATGAAATGGAATAGAATGGAATAGAATCACCCAGAAAGGAATGGAATGGAATGGAATGGAATGCAATGGAAAAAACCCGACTGAAATGGAATGGCATAGAATGGAATGGAATGGAATGGAATGCAATCAACACAAAAGGAATGGAATGGAATGGAATGGAATGGAATGGAATGGAATCAACCCGATTGGAATGGAATGGAATGGAATGGAATGGAGTTAACCCAAATGGAATGGAATGGAATGGAATGGAGTGGAAGGGAATGGAATGGAATGGAATCACCCCGAATGGAATGGAATGGAATGGAATGGAATGGAATGGAATGGAATAGAATCACCCCGAAAGGAATGGAGTGGAATGGAATGGAACGGAATGGAATGGAATAGAATGATTTGGAATCAACCCGAATGGAATGGAATGGAATGGAATGGAATCAACCCGAATGGAATATAATGGTATGGAATGGAATGGAATGGAATGGAGTCAACCTGAAAGGAATGGAATGGAATGGAAAGGAATGGAATGGAATGGAATGGAATGGAATGGAATCAATCCGAAAGGAATGGAATGGAATGGAATGGAATGGAATGGAATGGAATGCAATGGAATCAACACGAATGGAATGGAATGGAATCAACCAGAATAGAATATAATGGAATGACCCCGAGTGGAATTGAAAGGAATGGAATGGAAATAACCCGAATGGAATTGAATGTAATGGAATGGAATCAACGAGAATGAAATGGAATGGAATGGAATGGAGTGGAATGGAATTGAATGGAATGGAATCAACTCGAATGGAATGGAATTTAATGGAATGGAATCAAAACGAATGGAATGGATTGGAATGGAATGGAATGGAATGGAATGGAATGGAATGGAATGGAAAGGAATCAAGCCGAATGGAATGGAATGGAATGGAATCAACCCGAATGGAATGGAATGGAATGCAATTGAATGGAATGGAATCAACACGAATGGAATGGAATGGAATGGAATGGAATGGAATGGAATCAACCCGAATGGAATGGAATGGAATAGAATGAAATGGAATAGAATGGAATAGAATCACCCCGAAAGGAATGGAATGCAATGGAATGGAATGGAATGGAGTCAACCCGAATGGAATGGAATGGCATGGAATGGAATGCAATGGAATGGAATGAACCCAAATGGAATGGAATGGAATGGAATCAACACGAATGGAATGGAATGCAATGGAATGGAAAGGAATGGAATCAAATCGAATGGAATGGAATGGAATGGAATGGAATGGAGTGGAATGGAAAGGAATGGAATCACCCCGATTGGAATGGAATTGAATGGAATGGAATGGATTGGAATGAAGTTAACCCAAATGGAATGGAACGGAATGGAATGGAACGGAATGGAATGGAATCAAACCGAAAGAATTGGAATGGAATGGAATGGAATGCAATGGAATAGAATCACCCCGAAAGGAATAGAGTGGGATGGAATGGAAAGGAATGGAATGGAATGGAATGGATTCAACCTGAATGGAATAGAATGGAATGGAATGGCATGGAATGGAGTGGAATGGAATGGAATGGAATGGAATCAACACGAATGGAATGGAATGGAATGGAATAGAATGGAATGGAATGGCATGGAATGGAGTGGAATGGCATGGAATGGAATGGAAGGGAATGGAATGGAATCAATCCGAATGGAATGGAATGGAATGGAACGGAATGCAATGGAATGGAGTCAACCCGAAAGGGATGGAACGGAATGGAAAGGAATGGAATGGAATGGAATGGAATCAATCCGAATGGAATGGAATGGCATGGAATGGAGTGGAATGGAAAGGAATGGAATCAACCCGAATGGAATGGAATGGAATGGAATGGAATGGAATGGAATGGAATGGAATGGAGTTAACACAAATGGAATGGAACGGAATTGAATGTAACGGAATGGAAGGGAATCAACCCGAATGGAATGCAAAGGAATGGAATGGAATGGAATGGAATGGAATAGAATCACCTCGACAGGAATAGAGTGGAATGGAATGGAACGGAATGAAATGGAATGGAATGAGTTGGAATCAACTCGAATGGAATGGAATGGAATGGAATGGAATGGATGTAACACGAATGGAATAGAATGGAATGGAATGGAATGCAATGGAGTGGAATGGAATGGAATTGAATCAACCCGAATGGAATGGAATTGAATGGAACGGAATGGAATGGAATGGAATCAACCCGAATGGAATGGAATGGAATGGAACGGAATGGAATGGAATGGAATCAACCCTAGTGGAATGGAATGGAATGGAATGGAATGGAATTTAATGGAATGGAATGGAATAGAATGGAATGGAATGGTATCAACCCGAATGGAATGGAATGGAACGGAATGGAATGGAATGGATTGCAATGGAATGGAACCAACCCGAATGGAATGGAAAGGAATGGAATCAACCGGAATGGAATGGAATGGAGGGGAATGGAAGGGAATGGAATCAACCCGAATAGAAGTGAATGGAAAGGATTGGAATGGAAAGGAATGGAATCAACACGAAAGGAATGGAACGGAATGGAATGCAATGGAATGGAGTGGAATCAACCGGAATGGAATGGAATGGAATGGAATGGAATGGAATGGAATGAAATGGAATCAACCGGAATGTATTGGAATGGAATGGAATGGAAAGGAATCAACTCGAATGGCATGGAATGGAATGGAATGGAATCACATGGCATGGAATGGAATGGAATCAACCCGAACGGAATGGAATGGAATGCAGTGGAATGGAATGGAATCAACCCGAATGGAGTGCAATGCAATGGACTGGAATAGAATGGAATGGAATGGAATGGAATGGAATGGAACGGAATGGAAACAACACGAAAGGAATGGAATGCAATGGAAGGGAATGGAATGGAACACAATCGAACCGAAAAGAATGGAATGTAATGGAATGGAATGGAATGGAATGGAATCAACCCGAATGGAATGGAATGCAATGGCATGGAATGGAATGGATTGGAATGGAATGGAATGCAATGGAATCTACACGAATGGAATGGAATGGAATGGAATGGGATGGAATGGACTGGATTGGAATCAACCCGAATGGAATGGAATGGAATGGAGTGGAATGGAATCAACACGAATGGAATGGAATGGAATGGAATGGAATGGAATCAACCCGAATCTATTGGAATGGAATGGAATGGAATGGAATGGAATGGAATGGAATCGAATGGAATGGAATCAATCCGAATGGATTGGAATGGAATGGAAAGGAATGGAATGGAATGGAATGGAATGGAATGGAATGGAATGGAATGCAATCAACCCGAATGGAAAGGAATGGAATGGAATGGAATCAACACGAATGGAATGGAATGGAATGGAATGGAATGGAATGGAATGGAATGGAATGGATGTAACACGAATGGTATGGAATGGAAAGGAATGGAATGGAATGGAATGGAATCAACCCGAATGGAATGGAATGGAATGGAACGGAATGCAATGGAATGGAGTCAAACCGAAAGGAATGGAACGGAATGGAATGGAATGGATTGGAATCAATCCGAATGGAATGGAATGGCATGGAATGGAATGGAATGGAATGGAATCAACCCGAATGGAATGGAATGGAATGGAATTGAATCAACCCGAATGGAATATAATGGAATCAACTCGAGTGGAATTGAATTTAATGGAATGGAAATAACCCAAATGGAACGGAATGGAATGGAGTGGAATCAACGAGAATTGAATCGAATGGAATGGAATCAACCCGAATGGAGTGGAATGCAATGGAATGGAATGGAATGGAATGGAACAGAATGGAATGGAATCAACACGAAAGGAATGGAATGCAATGGAATGGAATGGAATGGAATATAATCGACCCGAAAGGAATGGAATGGAATGCAATGGAATGGAATGGAATGGAATCAACCCGAATGGAATGCAATGGAAAGGAAAGGAATCAAGACGAATGGAATCGAATGGAATGGGATGCAGTGGAATGGAATCAACCCGAATGGAATGGAAAGGAATGTAATCAACCCGAATGGAATGGAAGGGAGGGGAATGGAAGGGAATGGAATCAAACCGAATGGAAGGGAAAGGAATGGAATGTAATGGAAAGGAATGGAATCAACACGAATGGAATGGAACGGAATGGAATGCAATGGAATGGAGTGGATTCAACCCGAATGGAATGGAATGGAATGCAATGCAATGGAATGGAATGGAATGGAATGGAATGGAATAAACCGGAATGAAATGTAATGTAATGGAATGGAATGGAATGGAATGGAATCAACTCGAATGGCATGGAATGGAATGGAATGGAACCATATGCATGGATTGGAATGGAATGAACCCGAACGGAATGGAATGAAATGCAATGGAATGCAAAGGAATGAACCCGAATGGAGTGGAATGCAATGGAATGGAATGGAATGGAATGGAATGGAACTGAACGGAATGGAATCAACACGAAAGGAATGGAATGCAATGGAATGGAATGGAATGGTACAGAATCGACCCGAAAAGAAAGGAATGGATTTGAATGGAATGGAATGGAATGGAATTGAATGGAATGGAATCAACCCGAATGGAATGGAATGGAATGGAATGGAATGGAATGGAATGGAATGGAATCAGCACGAATGCAATAGAATGGAATGGAATGGGATGGAATGGAATTGGATGGAATGGAATCCAGCCGAATGGAATGGAATCAATTCACATGTAATGGAATGGAATGGAATGGAATGGAATGGAATCAACCGGAATGGAATAGAATGGAATGGAATGACATGGAATGAAATGGAATGCAATGGAATCAACCCAAATGGAATGGAATGGAATGGAATCAACACGAATGGAATTTAATGGAAAGGAATGCAATGGAATGGAATGGAATCAATCCGAATGGAATGGAATGGAATCAACCCGAATGAAATGGAATGGAATGGAATGAAATGGAATCAATCCGAATGGAATGGAATGGAATGGAATGGAAAGGAGTGGAATGGAATGGAATGTAATGGAACGGAATGGAATGGAAACAACCCGAATGGAAAGGAATGGAATGGGATGGAATCAACCCGAATGGAATGGAATGGAATGGAATGGAATGGATGTAACACGAATGGAATGGAATGGAATGGAATGGAATGGAATGGAATGGAATGGAATGGAATCAATCCGAATGGAATCGAATGGAATGGAATGGAATCAACCCAAATGGAATGGAATGGAATGGAATGGAAGCAACACGAATGGAATGGAATGGAATGGAATGGAATGAATGGAATGGAATGGAATCAACCCGAATGGAGTGGAATGGAATGGAACGGAATGGACAGGAATGGAATCAACCCGAATGGAATGGAATGGAATGGAATGGAAAGATATGGAATGGAATCAACCTGAATGGAACGGAATGGAATGGAATGGAATGGAATCAAAGCGAATGGAATTGAATGGAATGGAATCAACCCGAATGGAATGGAATGGAAAGGAATGGAATGGAATGGAATGGAATGGAATCAATCCGAATGGAATCGAAAGGAATGGAATGGAATGGAATGGAATGGAGTCAACCCGAATGGAAAGGAATGGAATGGAATGGAATCAACCCGAATGGAATGGAAAGGAATGGAATGGAATGGAATGGAATGGATGTAACACGAACGGAATGGAATGGAATGGAACGGAATGGAATGGAATGGAATCAACCCGAATGGAATCGAATGGAATGGAATGGAATGGAGTCAACCCGAAAGCAATGGAACGGAATGGAATGGAATGGAATGGAATGGAATGGAATCAATCCGAATGGAATGGAATGGAATGGAATGGAATGGAATGGAATGGAATGGAATGGAACGGAACGGAATGGATTCAACCCCAATGTAATGGAATGGAATGGAATGGAATCATCCCGAATGGAATATAATGGAATCAACCCGAATGGAATTGAATGGAATGGAATGGAAATAACCTGAATGGAATGGAATGGAATGGAATGGAATCAACGAGAATGGAATCGAATGGAATGGAATGTAGTGAAATGGAATTGAATGGAATGGAATCAAGCCGAATGGAATGGAATGGAATGGAATCATCCCGAATGGAATGGAATGGAATCAGATGGAATGTAATGTAATGGAATGGATGTAACACGAATGGAATGGAATGGAATGGAATGGAATGGAATCAACCCGAATGGAATGGAATGGAATGGAATGGAATGGAATGGAACAGAATCACCCCGAAAGGAATGGAGTGGAATGGAATGGAACGGAATGGAATGGAATAGAATGATTTGGAATCAACATGAATGGAATGGATTGGAATGGATGTAACACGAAAGGAATGGAATGGAATGGAATGGAATCAACCCGAATGGAATGGAATGGAATGGAATGGAATGGAAAGGAATGGAATGGAATCAATTAGAATGGAATGGAATGGAATGGAATGGAATGGAATGGAAACAACCCGATTGGAATGGAATGGAATGGAATGGAATGGAATGGAATGGAATGGAATGGAATGCAATGCAATGGAGTTAACCCAAATGGAATGGAATGGAATGGAGTGGAATGGAATGGAATGGAATGGAATCTCCCCGAATGGAATGGAATGGAATGGAATGGAGTGGAATGGAATGGAATGGAATGGAATCTCCCCGAATGGAATGGAATGGAATGGAATGGAATGGAATGGAATAGAATCACCCCGAAAGGAATGGAGTGGAATGGAATTTAACGGAATGGAATGGAATAGAATGATTTGGAATCAACCCGAATGGAATGGAATGGAATGGAATGGAATGGATGTAACCCGAATGGAATGGAATGGAATGGAATGGAATCAACCCGAATGGAATGGAAAGGAATGGAATGGAATGGAATCAACACGAAAGGAATGGAATGCAATGGAATGGAATGGAATGGAACAGAATCGACCCGAAAAGAATGGAATGGAATTGAATGGAATGGAATGGAATGGAATGGAATGGAATGGAATCATCCCGAATGGAATGGAATGGAATGAAATGGAATGGAATGGAATGGAATGGAATGGAATGGAATGGAATGGAAAGGAATGGAATCAATTAGAATGGAATGGCATGGAATGGAATGGAATGGAATGGAATGGAATGGAATCAACCCGATTGGAATGGAATGGAATGGAATGGAATGGAATGGAATGGAATGCAATGCAATGGAGTTAACCCAAATGGAATGGAATGGAATGGAGTGGAATGGAATGGAATGGAATGGAATCACCCCGAATGGAATGGAATGGAATGGAATGGAATGGAATGGAATGGAATGGAATGGAATAGAATCACCCCGAAGGAATGGAGTGGAATGGAATGGAACGGAATGGAATGGAATAGAATGATTTGAAATCAACCCGAATGGAATGGAATGGAATGGAATGGAATGGATGTAACACGAATGGAATGGAATGGAATGGAATGGAATCAACCCGAATGGAATGGAATGGAAGGGAAAGGAATGGAATGGAATGGAATCAACACGAAAGGAATGGAATGCAATGGAATGGAATGGAATGGAACAGAATCGACCCGAAAAGAATGGAAAGGAATTGAATGGAATGGAATGGAATGGAATGGAATGGAATGGAATGGAATCAAAACGAATGGAATGGAATGGAATGGAATCAACCCGAATGGAATAGAATGGAAAGGAATGGAATGGAATGGAATCAACCGGAATGGAATGGAATGGAATGGAATGGAATGGAATGGAATGGAATGGAATGGAATCAACCCGAATGGAATGGAATGGAATGGAGCAAACCCGAATGGAATGGAATGGAATGGAATGGAGTGGAATGGAATGGAATGGAAACAACCCGAATGGAATGGAATTGAATAGAATGGAATGGAATGGAATGGAATGGAATGGAATGGAATGGAATGCAATGCAATGGAGTTAACCCAAATGGAATGGAAAGGAATGGAGTGGAATGGAATGGAATGGAATGGAATCACCCCGAATGGAATGGAATGGAATGGAATGGAATAGAATCACCCTGAAAGGAATGGAGTGGAATGGAATGGAACGGAATGGAATGGAATAGAATGATTTGGAATCAACCCGAATGGAATGGAATGGAATGGAATGGAATGGATGTAACACGAATGGAATGGAATGGAATGGAATGGAATCAACCCGAATGGAATGGAATGGAATGGAAAGGAATGGAATGGAATGGAATCAACACGAAAGGAATGGAATGCAATGGAATGGAATGGAATGGAACAGAATCAACCCGAAAAGAATGGAATGGAATTGAATGGAATGGAATGGAATGGAATGGAATGGAATCAAAACGAATGGAATGGAATGGAATGGAATCAACCCGAATGGAATGGAATGGAAAGGAATGGAATGGAAGGGAATCAATCCGAATGGAATGGAAAGGAATGGAATGGAATGGAATGGAATGGAATCAACCGGAATGGAATGGAATGGAATGGAATGGAATGGAATGGAATCACCCCGAATGGAATGGAATGGAATGGAATCATCCCGAATGGAATGGAATGGAATCAAATGGAAAGGAATGGAATAAAACCGAATGGAATTTAATGGAATGGAATGGAATGGAATCAACCCGAATGGAATGGAATGGAATGCAACTGAATGGAATGGAATCAACCCGAATGGAATGGAATGGTATGGAATGGAATGTAAAGGAATAGAATCACCCCGAAAGGAATGCAGTGGAATGGGATGGAACGGAATGGAATGGAATAGAATGATTTGGAATCAACCTGAATGGAATGGAATGGAATGGAATGGAATGGATATAACACGAATGGAATGGAATGGAATGGAATGGAATCAACCCGAATGGAATGGAATGGAATGGAATGGTATGGAATGGAATGCAACGGAGTCAACCTGAAAGGAATGGAATGGAATGGAATGGAATGGAATCGAATGGAATGGAATGCAATCAATCCGAATGGAATGGAATGGAATGGAATGGATTGGAATCAACCCGAATGGAATGGAATGGAACGGAGTCAACCTGAAAGGAATGCAATGGAATGGAATGGAATGGAATGGAATGGAATGGAATCAATCCGAATGGAATGGAATGGAATGGAATGGAATGGAATGGAATGGAATGGAATGGAATGGATGTAACACGAAAGGAATGGGATGGAATGGAATGGAATCAACCAGAATAGAATATAATGGAATCAACCCGAGTGGAATTGAATGGAATGGAATGGAAATAACACGAATGGAATGGAATGTAATGGAATGGAATCAACCCGAATGGAATATAATGGAATCAATCCGAGTGAAATTGAATGGAATGGAATGGAAATAACCCGAATGGAATGGAATGGAATGGAATGGAATCAACGAGAATGGAATCGAATGGAATGGAATGGAGTGGAATGGAATTGAATGGAATGGAATCAACCCGAATGGAATGGAATGGAATGGAATGGAATCAAAACGAATGGAATGGAATGGAATGGAATGGAAAGGAATTGAATCAAGCCGAATGGAATGGAATGGAATGGAATCATCCCGAATGGAATGGAATGGAATGAAATGGAATGGAATGGAATGGAATGGAATGGAATGGAATGGAATGGAAAGGAATGGAATGGAATCAATTAGAATGGAATGGAATGGAATGGAATGGAATGGAATGGAATCAACCCGATTGGAATGGAATGGAATGGAATGGAATGGAATGGAATGGAATGGAATGCAATGCAATGGAGTTAACCCAAATGGAATGGAATGGAATGGAGTGGAATGGAATGGAATGGAATGGAATCACCCCGAATGGAATGGAATGGAATGGAATGGAATGGAATGGAATGGAATGGAATAGAATCACCCCGAAAGGAATGGAGTGGAATGGAATGGAACGGAATGGAATGGAATAGAATGACTTGGAATCAACACGAATGGAATGGAATGGAATGGAATGGAATGGATGTAAAACGAATGGAATGGAATGGAATGGAATGGAATGGAATCAACCCGAATGGAATGGAATGGAATGGAATGGAATGGAAAGGAATGGAATGGAATGGAATCAACACGAAAGGAATGGAATGCAATGGAATGGAATGGAATGGAACAGAATCGACCCAAAAAGAATGGAATGGAATTGAATGGAATGGAATGGAATGGAATGGAATGGAATGGAATGGAATCATCCCGAATGGAATGGAATGGAATGAAATGGAATGGAATGGAATGGAATGGAATGGAATGGAAAGGAATGGAATGGAATCAATTAGAATGGAATGGAATGGAATTGAATGGAATGGAATGGCATGGAATCAACCCGATTGGAATGGAATGAAATGGAATGGAATGGAATGGATAGGAATGGAATGCAATGCAATGGAGTTAACCCAAATGGAATGGAAAGGAATGGAGTGGAATGGAATGGAATGGAATGGAATCACCCCGAATGGAATGGAATGGAATGGAATGGAATGGAATGGAATGGAATAGAATCACCCCGAAAGGAATGGAGGGGAATGGAATGGAACGGAATGGAATGGAATAGAATGATTTGGAATAAACCCGAATGGAATGGAATGGAATGGAATGGAGTGGATGTAACACGAATGGAATGGAATGGAATGTAATGGAATCAACCCTAATGGAATGGAATGGAATGGAAAGGAATGGAATGGAATGGAATCAACACGAAAGGAATGGAATGCAATGGAATGGAATGGAATGGAACAGAATCGACCCGAAAAGAATGGAATGGAATTGAATGGAATGGAATGGAATGGAATGGAATGGAATGGAATCAAAACGAATGGAATGGTATGGAATGGAATCAACCCGAATGGAATGGAATGGAAAGGAATGGAATGGAATGGAATCAATCCGAATGGAATGGAAAGGAATGGAATGGAATGGAATGGAATGGAGTCAACCCGAATGGAAAGGAATGGAATGGAATGGAATCAACCGGAATGGAATGGAATGGAATGGAATGGAATGGAATGGAATGGAATGGAATCAACCCGAATGGAATGGAATGGAATGGAGCAAACCCGAATGGAATGGAATGGAATGGAATGGAATGGAATGGAATGGAATGGAATGGAAACAACCCGAATGGAATGGAATTGAATAGAATGGAATGAAATGGAATGGAATGGAATGGAATGGAATGGAATGGAATGGAATGGAATGGAATGCAATGCAATGGATTTAATCCAAATGGAATGGAAAGGAATGGAGTGGAATGGAATGGAATGGAATGGAATCACCCCGAATGGAATGGAATGGAATGGAATGGAATGGAATGGAAACAATCCGAATGGAATGGAATGGAATGGAATGGAATGGAATGGAATGGAATGGAATGGAATCAACACGAATGGAATGGGATGGAATGGAATGGAATCAACCAGTATAGAATATAATGGAATCAACCCGAGTGGAATTGAATGGAATGGAATGGAAATAACACGAATGGAATAGAATGGAATGGAATGGGATGGAATGGAATTGAATGGAATGGAATCCAGCCGAATGGAATGGAATGGGATGGAATGGAATTGAATGGAATGGAATCCAGCCGAATGGAATGGAATGGAATGGAATGGAATAAAACCGAATGGAATGGAATGGAACGGAATTGAATGGAATGGAATGCAATGGAATGGAACCAACCCGAATGGAATGGAAAGGAATGGAATCAACCGGAATGGAATGGAATGGAGGGGAATGGAAGGGAATGGAATCAACCAGAATGGAAGTGAATGGAAAGGATTGGAATGGAATCAACACGAAAGGAATGGAACGGAATGGAATGCAATGGAACGGAGTGGAATCAACCGGAATGGAATGGAATGGAATGGAATGGAATGGAATGAAATGGAATCAACCGGAATGTAATGTAAGGGAATGGAATGGAATGGAATGGAAAGGAATCAACTCGAATGGCATGGAATGGAATGGAATGGAATCACATGGCATGGAATGGAATGGAATCAACCCGAACGGAATGTAATGGAATGCAGTGGAATGGAATGGAATCAACCCGAATGGAGTGGAATGCAATGGACTGGAATAGAATGGAATGGAATGGAAGGGAATGGAATGGAACGGAATGGAATCAACACGAAAGGAATGGAATGCAATGGAAGGGAATGGAATGGAACACAATCGAACCGAAAAGAATGGAATGGAATGGAATGGAATGGAATGGAATCAACCCGAATGGAATGGAATGCAATGGCATGGAATGGAATGGATTGGAATGGAATGGAATGCAATGGAATCAACAAGAATGGAATGGAATGGAATGGAATGGGATGGAATGGACTGGATTGGAATCAACCCGAATGGAATGGAATGGAATGGAATCAACCCGAATGGAATGGAATGGAATGGAGTGGAATGGAATCAACACGAATGGAATGGAATGGAATGGAATGGAATGGAATCAACCTGAATCTATTGGAATGGAAAGGAATGGAATGGAATGGAATCGAATGGAATGGAATCAATCCGAATGGATTGGAATGGAATGGAAAGGAATGGAATGGAATGGAATGGAATGGAATGGAATGCAATCAACCCGAATGGAAAGGAATGGAATGTAATGGAATCAACACGAATGGAATGGAATGGAATGGAATGGAATGGATGTAACACGAATGGAATGGAATGGAATGGAATGGAATGGAATCAACCCGAATGGAATGGAATGGAATGGAACGGAATGCAATGGAATGGAGTCAAACCGAAAGGAATGGAACGGAATGGAATGGAATGGATTGGAATCAATCCGAATGGAATGGAATGGAATGGAATGGAATGGAATGGAATGGAATCAACCCGAATGGAATGGAATGGAATAGAATGAAATGGAATAGAATGGAATAGAATCACCCCGAAAGGAATGGAATGGAATGGAATGGAATGGAATGGAATGGAGTCAACCCGAATGGAATGGAATGGCATGGAATGGAATGGAATTGAATGGAATGAACCCAAATGGAATGGAATGGAATGGAATCAACACGAATGGAATGGAATGCAGTGGAATGGAATGGAATGGAATCAAATCGAATGGAATGGAATGGAATGGAATGGAATGGAATGGAATGGAATGGATTGGAATGGTAAGGAGTGGAATCAACCCGATTGGAATGGAATGGAATGGAATGGAATGGAATGGAATGGAATGGAATGGAATGGAATGGAATGCATTGGAATGGAATGGATTGGAATGGAGTTAACCCAAATGGAATTTAACGGAATGGAATGGAACGGAATGGAATGGAATCAACCCGAATGGAATGGAATGGAATGGAATGGAATGGAATAGAATCACCCCGAAAGGAATAGAGTGGAATGGAATGGAAAGGAATGGAATGGAATGGAATGACTTGGAATCAACACGAATGGAATGGAATGGAATGGAATGGAATGGATTCAACCTGAATGGAATAGAATGGAATGGAATGGCATGGAATGGAGTGGAATGGAATGGAATGGAATGGAATCAACACGAATGGAATGGAATGGAATGGAATAGAATGGAATGGAATGGCATGGAATGGAATGGAATGGCATGGAATGGAATGGAAGGGAATGGAATGGAATCAACCCGAATGGAATGGAATGGAATGGAACGGAATGCAATGCAATGGAGTCCACCCGAAAGGAATGGAAGGGAATGGAAAGGAATGGAATGGAATGGAATGGAATCAATCCGAATGGAATGGAATGGCATGGAATGGAGTGGAATGGAAAGGAATGGAATCAACCCGATTGGAATGGAACGGAATGGAATGGAACGGAATGGAATGGAATCAACCCGAATGGAATGGAATGGAATGGAATGGAATGGAATAGAATCACCCGGAAAGGAATAGAGTGGAATGGAATGGAAAGGAATGGAATGGAATGGAATGACTTGGAATCAACTCGAATGGAATGGAATGGAATGGAATGGAATGGATTCAACCTGAATGGAATAGAATGGAATGGAATGGCATGGAATGGAGTGGAATGGAATGGAATGGAATCAACCCGAATGGAATGGAATGGAATGGAACGGAATGGAATGGAATGGAATCAACCCGAATGGAATGGAATGGAATGCAATAGAATGGAATGGAATGGCATGGAATGGAATGGAATGGAATGGAATGGAATGGAATGGAATGGAATGGAATCAACCGGAATGGAATGGAATGGAATGGAACGGAATGCAATGGAATGGAGTCAACCCGAAAGGAATGGAATGGAATGGAAAGGAATGGAATGGAATGGAATGGAATCAATCCGAATGGAATGGAATGGCATGGAATGGATTGGAACGGAATCAACCCGAATGGAATGGATTGGAATGGAATGGATGTAACAAGAATGGAATGGAATGGAATGGAATGGAATGGAATCAACCCGAATGGAATGGAATGGAGTCAACCCGAAAGGAATGGAACGGAATGGAATGGAATGGAATGGAATGGAATGGAATCAATCCGAATGGAATGGAATGGAATGGAATGGAATCAAACCGAATGGAATATAATGGAATCAACCCGAGTGGAATTGAATGGAATGGAATGGAATCAACGAGAAAGGAATCGAATGAAATGCAATGGAGTGGAATGGAATTGAATGCAATGGAATCAACCCGAATGAAATGGAATGGAATGGAATGGAATCAAAACGAATGGAATGGAATGGAATGGAAAGGAATGGAATGGAATCAAGCCGAATGGAATGGAATGGAATGGAATCATCCCGAATGGAATGGAATGGAATCAAATGGAATGGAATGGAATGGAATGGAATGGAATGGAATCAACCAGAATGGAATGGAATGGAATGCAATTGAATGGAATGGAATCAACCCGAATGGAGTGGAATGGAATGCAATGGAATCAACCAGAATGGAATGGAATGGAATAGAATGAAATGGAATAGAATGGAATAGAATCACCCCGAAAGGAATGGAATGGAATGGAGTGGAACGGAATGGAATGGAATAGAATGATTTGTAATCAACCCGAATGGAATGGAATGGATTGGAATGGAATCAACCCGAATGGAATGGAATGGAATGCAATAGAATGGAATGGAATGGCATGGAATGGAATGGAATGGAATGGAATGGAATGGAATGAACGGAATGCAATGGAATGGAGTCAACCCGAAAGGCATGGAACGGAATGGAAAGGAATGGAATGGAATGGAATGGAATCAATCCGAATGGAATGGAATGGCATGGAATGGATTGGAACGGAATCAACCCGAATGGAATGGATTGGAATGGAATGGATGTAACACGAATGGAATGGAATGGAATGGAAAGATATCAACCAGAATGGAATGGAATGGAATGGAATGGAATGGAATGGAGTCAACCCGAAAGGAATGGAACGGAATGGACTGGAATGGAATGGAATGGAATCAATCCGAATGGAATGGAATGGAATGGAATGGAATGGAATCAACCCGAATGGAATATAATGAAATCAACCCGAGTGGAATTGAATGGAACGGAATGGAATCAACGAGAAAGGAATCGAATGAAATGGAATGGAGTGGAATGGAATTGAATGGAATGGAATCAACCCGAATGAAATGGAATGGAATGGAATGGAATCAAAACGAATGGAATGGAAAGGAATGGAACGGAATGAAGCCGAATGGAATGGAATGGAATGGAATCATCCCGAATGGAATGGAATGGAATCAAATGGAACGGAATGGAATGGAATGGAATGGAATGGAATGGAATCAACCAGAATGGAATGGAATGGAATGCAATTGAATGGAATGGAATCAACCCAAATGGAGTGGAATGGAATAGAATGGTAAAAACCCGACTGAAAAGAATGGCATGGCATGGAATGGAATGGAATGGAATGCAATCAACACAATAGGAATGTAATGGAATGTAATGGAATGGAATGGAATCAACACGAATGGCATGGAATGGAATGGAATGGAATGGAATGGAATGGAATGGAATCAACCCGATTGGAATGGAATGGAATGGAATGGAATGGAGTCAACCCAAATGGAATGGAATGGAATGGAATGGAGTGGAAGGGAATGGAATGGAATGGAATCAACACGAATGGAATGGAATGGGATGGAATGGAATGGAATGGAATAGAATCACCCCGAAAGGAATGGAGTGGAATGGAATGGAACGGAATGGAATGGAATAGAATGATTTGGAATCAACAAGAATGGAATGGAATGGAATGGAATGGAATCAACCCGAACGGAACATAATGGTATGGAATGGAATTGAATGGAATGGAATGGAATGGAGTCAACCTGAAAGGAATGGAATGGAATGGAATGGAATTTAATGAAATGGAATCAATCCGAATGGAATGAAATGGAATGGAATGGAATGGAATGGAATGGAATGGAATGGAATCAACCCGAATGGAATGGAATGGAATGGAATGGAATGGAATGGAATCAACCAGAATAGAATATAATGGAGTCCACCCGAGTGGAATTGAATGGAATGCAATGGAAATAACCCGAATGGAATGGAATGTAATGGAATGGAATCAACGAGAATGAAATGGAATGGAATGGAATGGAGTGGAATGGAATTGAATGAAATGGAATCAACCCGAATGGAATGGAATTTAATGGAATGGAATCAAAACGAATGGAATGGAATGGAATGGAATGGAGTGGAATGGAATGGAATGGAATGGAATCAAGCCAAATGGAATGGAATGGAATGGAATCATCCCGAATGGAATGGAATGGAATGAAATGGAATGGAATTGAATGGAATGGAATGGAATGAACCCGAATGGAATGGAATGGAATGGAATCAACCCGAATGGAATGGAATGGAATGAAAATGAATGGAATGGAATCAACACGAATGGAATGGAATGGAATGGAATGGAATGGAATGGAATGGAATGGAATGGAATGGAATGGAATAGAATGAAATGGAATAGAATGGAATAGAATCACCACGAAAGGAAAGGAATGGAAAGGAATGGAATGGAATGGAGTCAACCCGAATGGAATGGAATTGCATGGAATGGAATGGAATGGAATGGAATGGAATCAACCGAAATGGAATGGAATGGAATGGAATCAACACGAATGGAATGGAATGCAATGGAATGGAATGGAATGGAATCAAATCGAAAGGAATGGAATGGAATGGAATGGAATGGAGTGGAATGGAAAGGAATGGAATCAACACGATTGGAATGGAATGGAATGGAATGGAATGGAATGGAATGGAATGGAATGGAGTTAACCCAAATGGAATGGATCGGAATGGAATGGAACGGAATGGAATGGAATCAACCCGAAAGGAATCGAATGGAATGGAATGGAATGGAATAGAATCACTCCGATAGGAATAGAGTGGAATGGAATGGAAAGGAATGGAATGGAATGGAATGACTTGGAATCAACTCGAATGGAATGGAATGGAATGGAATGGAATGGAATGGAATGGATTCAACCTGAATGGAATAGAATGGAATGGAATGGCATGGAATGGAGTGGAATGGAATGGAATGGAATGGAATGGAATCAACACGAATGGAATGGAATGGAATGGAATAGAATGGAATGGAATGGCATGGAATGGAATGGAATGCCATGGAATGGAATGGAAGGGAATGGAATGGAATCAACCCGAATGGAATGGAATGGAATGGAACGGAATGCAATGGAATGGAGTCAACCCGAAAGGAATGGAACGGAATGGAAAGGAATGGAATGGAATGGAATGGAATCAATCCGAATGGAATGGAATGGCATGGAATGGATTGGAACGGAATCAACCCGAATGGAATGGATTGGAATGGAATGGATGTAACACGAATGGAATGGAATGGAATGGATTGGAATCAACCCGAATTGAATGGAATGGAATGGAATGGAATGGATTCAAGCCGAAAGGAATGGAACGGAATGTAATGGAATGGAATCAATAAGAATGGAATGGAATGGAATGGAATGGCATGTAATCAACCCGAATGGAATATAATGGAATCAACCCGAGTGGAGTTGAATGGAATGGAATGGAAATAATCCGAATGGAATGGAATTGAATGGAATGGAATCAACCCGATTGGAATGGAATGGAATGGAATGGAATGGAATGGAATGGAATGCAATGGATTTAACCCAAATGGAATGGAATGGAATGGAATGGAGTGGAATGGAATGGAATGGAATGGTATCAACCCGAATGGAATGGAATGGAATGGAATGGAATGGAATGGAATGGAATGGAAAACAATCGACCCGAAAGGAATGGAGTGGAATGGAATGGAACGGAATGGAATGGAATAAAATGATTTGGAATCAAACAGAATGGAATGGAATGGAATGGAATGAAATGGAATGGAATGGAATGGAGTCAACCTCAAAGGAATGGAATGGAATGGAATGGAATCAATCGGAATGGAATGGAATGGAATGGAATGAAATGGAATGGAATGGAATGAAATGGAATAGAATGGAATAGAATCACCACGAAAGGAATGGAAAGGAATGGAATGGAATGGAGTGGAATGGAATAAACCCGAATGGAATGGAATGGAATGGAATGGAATGGTATGGAATCAACCCAAATGGAAAGGAATGGAATGGAAAGAATAAAAACGAATGGAATGGAATGGAATGGAAAGGAATGGAATGGAATCAAGCCGAATGGAATGGAATGGAATGTAATCAACCTGAATGGAATGGAATGGAATGGATTGGAATCAACCCGAATGAAATATAATGGAATCAACCCGAGTGGAATTGAATGGAATGGAATGGAAATAAACCGAATTGAATGGAATGTAATGGAATGGAATCAACGAGAATGGAATCGAATGGATGGAATGGATTGGAATGGAATTGAATGGAATGGAATGAACCCGAACGGAATGGAATTTAATGGAATGGGATCAAAACGAATGGAATGCAATGGAATGGAATGGAATGAAATGGAATGGAATGGAATCAAGCCGAATGGAATGGAATGGAATGGAATCATCCCGAATGGAATGGAATGGAATGAAATGGTATGGAATGGAATGGAATGGAATGGAATAAACCGGAATGGAATGCAATGGAATGCATTGGAATGGAATGGAATGGAATGGAATGGAATCAACCCGTAGGGAATGGAATGGAATGCAATTGAATGGAATGGAATTAACACGAATGGAATGGAATGGAATGGAATGGAATCAACCAGAATGGAATGGAATGGAATAGAATGAAATGGAGTAGAATGGAATAGAATCACCACGAAAGGAATGGAAAGGAATGGAATGGAATGGAGTGGAATGGAATAAACCCGAATGGAATGGAATGGAATGGAATGGAATAGAATGGTATGGAATCAACCCAAATGGAATGGAATGGAATGGAAAGAATCAAAACCAATGGAATGGAATGGAATGGAAAGGAATGGAATGGAATCAAGACGAATGGAATGGAATGGAATGGAATCAACCCGAATGGAATGGAATGGAATGGAATGGATGTAACACGAATGGAATGGTATGAAATGGAATGTAATGGAATGGTATGAAATGGAATGGAATGGAATGGAATGGAATGGAATGGAATGGAATGGATTCAACCCGAGTGGAATGGAATGGAATGGAACGGAATGCAATGGAATGGAGTCAACCCGAAAGGAGTGGAACGGAATGGAAAGGAATGGAATGGAATGGAATGGAATCAATCCAAATGGAATGGATTGGCATGGAATGGAATGGAATGGAATGGAATGGAATCAACCTGAATGGAATGGGATGGAATGGATTGGAATCAACCCGAATGAAATATAATGGAAACAGCCCGAGTGGAATTGAATGGAATGGAATGGAAATAACCCGAATGGAACGTAATGGAATGGAGTGGAATCAACGAGAATGGAATCACATGGAATGGAATGGAGAGGAATGTAATTGAATGGAATGGAATGGAGTGGAATCAACGAGAATGGAATCACATGGAATGGAATGGAGAGGAATGTAATTGAATGGAATGGAATCAACTCGAATGGAGAGGAATGCAATGGAATGGAATGGAATGGAATGGAACGGAATGGAATGGAATCAACACGAAAGGAATGGAATGCAATGGAATGGAATGGAATGGAATAGAATCGACCCGAAAGGAATGGAATGGAATGGAATAGAATCAACCCAAATGGAATGGAATGGAACCAACACGAATGGAATCGAATGGAATGGGATGCAATGGAATGGAATCAACCCGAATGGAATGGAAAGGAATGGAATCAACCCGAATGGAATGGAATGGAGGGGAATGGAAGGGAGTGGAATCAACCCGAATGGAAGGGAATGGAATGGAATGGAATGGAAAGGAATTGAATCAACACGAATGGAATGGAACGGAATGGAATGCAATGGAATGGAGTGGATTCAACACGAATGCAATGGAATGGAATGCAATGGAATGGAATGGAATGCAATGGAATGGAATGGAATGGAATGGAATAGAATGGAATGGAATCAACCGGAATGGAGTGGAATGCATTGGAATGGAATGGAATGGAATGGAATCAACCCGAATGGAATGGAATGGAATAGAATGAAATGGAATAGAATGGAATAAAGTCACCCCGAAAGGAAAGAATTGAATAGAATGGAATGGAATGGAATCAACCCGAAAGGAAAGGAATGCCAAGGAATGGAATGGAATGGAATGGAATGGAATGGAATGGAATGGAATGGAATCAACACGAATGGAAAGGAATGCAATGGAATGGAATGGAATGGAATCAAAACGAATGGAATGGAATGGAATGGAATGGAATGGAATGGAATGGAAAGGAATGGAATCAACCCGATTGGAATGGAATGGAATCGAATGGAATGGAATGGAATGGAATGGAGTTAATCCAAATGGAATGGAATGGAATGGAATGGTACGGAATGGAATGGAATCAACCCGAATGGAATGGAATGGAGTGAAATGGAATGGAATGGAATGGAATAGAATCATCCCGAAAGGAATAGAGTGGAATGGAATGGAACGGAATGGAATGGAATGGATTGACTTGGAATCAACCCGAATGGAATGGAATGGAATGGAATGGAATGGATTCAACCTGAATGGAAGAGAACGGAATGGAATGGCATGGAATGGAGTGGAGTGGAATGGAATGGAATGGAATGGAATCAACCCAAATTGAATGGAAGGTAATGGAATTGAATGGAGTGGAGTGGAATCAACCCGAATGGAATAGAATGGAATGGAATGGCATGGAATGGAATGGAATGGAATGGAATCAATCCGAAAGGAACGGAATGGAATGGAATGGAATGGAATGGAATGGAATGGAATCAACCCGAATGCAATGGAATGGAATGGAATGGAATGGAATCAACCAGAATAGAATATAATGGAATCAACCCGAGTGGAATTGAATGGAATGGAATGGAAATAACCCGAATGGAATGGAATGTAATGGAATGGAATCAACGAGAATGAAATGTAATGTAATGGAATGGATTGGAATGGAATTGAATGGAATGGAATCAACCCGAATGGAATTGAATTTAATGGAATGGAATCAAAACGAATGGAATGGAATGGAATGGAAAGGAATGGAATGGAATGGAAAGGAATCAAGCCGAATGGAATGGAATGGAATGGAATCATCCTGAATGGAATGGAATGGAATGAATAGGAATGGAATGGAATGGAATCAACCCGAATGGAATGGAATGGAATGGAATCAACCCGAATGGAATGGAATGGAATGCAATTGAATGGAATGGAATCAACACGAATGGAATGGAATGGAATGGAATGGAATTGAATGGAATGGAATCCACCCGAATGGAATGGAATGGAATAGAATGAAATGGAATTGAATGGAGTAGAATCACCCCGAAAGGAATGGAATGGAATGGAATGGAATGGAGTCAACCTGAATGGAATGGAATGGCATTGAATGGAATGTAGTGGAATCAAATCGAATGGAATGGAATGGAATGGAATGGAATGGAGTGGAATGGAAAGGAATGGAATCAACCCGATTGGAATGGAATGGAATGGAATGGAATGGAATCAACCCGAATGGAATATAATGGAATCAACCCGAGTGGTATTGACTGGAATGGAATGGAAATAATCCGAATGGAATGGAATGGAATGGAATGGAATCAACGAGAAAGGAATGGAATGGACTGGAATGGAATTGAATGGAATGGAATCAACCCGAATGGAATGGAATGGAATGGAATGGAATCAAAACGAATGGAATGGAATGGAATGGAAATGAATGGAATGGAATCAAGCCGAATGGAATAGAATATAATGGAATCATCCCGAATGGAAAGGAATGGAATCAAATGGAATGGAATGGAATGGAATGGAATAAAACCGAATGGAATGGAATGGAATGGAATGGAATGGAATGGAATGGAATGGAATCAACCCGAATGGAATGGAATGGAATGCAATTGAATGGAATGGAATCAACTCGAATGGAGTGGAATGGATTGGAATGGAATCAACCCGAATGCAATGGAATGGAATGGAATAGAATGAAATTGAATAGAATGGAATAGAATCACCCCGAAAGGAATGGAATGGAATGGAATGGCATGGAATGGAATGGATTGGAATGGAATGAACCCGAATGGAATGGAATGGCATGGAATCGAATGGAATGGAATGGAATGGAATCAACCCAAATGGAATGGAATATAATGGAATGGAATGGAATGGAATCAACACGAATGGCATGGAATGGAATGGAATGGAATGGAATGGAATGGAATGGAATGGAATGGAGTGGAATCAACCCGATTGGAATGGAATGGAATGGAATGGAATGGAATGGAATGGAGTTAAGACAAATGGAATGGAATGGAATGGAATGGAGTGGAAGGGAATGGAATAGAATGGAATCAATCCGAATGGAATGGAATGCAATGGAATGGAACGGAATGGAATGGAATAGAATCACCCGAAAGGAATGGAGTGGAATGGAATGGAACGGAATGGAATGGAATAGAATGATTTGGAATCAACCCGAATGGAATGGAATGGAATGGATGTAACACGAATGGAATGGAATGGAATGGAATGGAATGGAATCAACCCGAATGGAATGGAAAGGAATGGAATGGAATGGAATGGAGTCAACCTGTAAGCAATGGAATGGAATGGAATGGAATGGAATGGAATGGAAACAAATCGAATGGAATGGAATGGAATGGAATGGAATGCAATCAACACGATTGGAATGGAATGGAATGGAATGGAATGGATTGGAATGCAATGGAGTCAACCTCGAAGGAATGGAATGGAATGGAATGGAGTCTACCTGAAAGGAATGGAATGGAATGGAATGGAATGGAATGGAAACAAATCGAATGGAATGGAAAGGAATGGAATGGAATGGAATGGAATGGAACTGAAACAACCGGAAAGGAATGCAATGGAATGGAATGGAATGGAATGGAATGGAATGGAATGGAATCAACCCGAATGGAAAGGAATGCAATGGAATCAACCGAATGGAATGGAATGGAATTGAATGGAATGGAATGGAATGGAATATAATGATTTGGAATCAACACGAATGGAATGGAATGGATGTAACACGAATGAAATGGAATGGAATGGAATGGAATCAACCAGAATGGAATGGAATGGAATGGAATGGAATGGAATGGAATGGAATGGAATGGAATGGAATCAACCAGAATGGAATGGAATGGAATGCAAATGAATGCAATGGAATCAACACGAATGGAATGGAAGGGAAGTGAATAGAAGGGAATGGAATGGAATCAACACGAATGGAATGGAATGGAATAGAATGAAATGGAATAGAATGGAATAGAATCACCCCGAAAGGAATGGAATGGAATGGAATGGAATGGAATGGAATGGAATGGAATGGAATGGAATTGAGTCAACCCGAATGGAATGGAATGGCATGGAATGGAATGGATTGGAATGGAATGGAATCAACCCAAATGGAATGGAATGGAATGGAATGGAATGGAATGGAATGGAATGGAATGGAATGGAATGGAATCAACACGAATGGAATGGAATGCAATGGAATGGAATGGAATGGAATCAATCCGAATGTAATGGAATGGCATGGAATGGAGTGGAATGGAAAGGAATGGAATCAACCCGATTGGAATGGAATGGAATGGAATGGAATGGAATGGAATGCAATGGAATGGAGTTAACCCAAATGGAATGGAACGGAATGGAATGGAACGGAATGGAATGGAATCAACCAAAATGGAATGGAATGGAATGGAATGGAATAGAATCACCCCGAAAGGAATAGAGTGGAATGGAATGGAACGGAATGGAATGGAATGGAATGACTTGGAATCAACTCGAACGGAATGGAATGGAATGGAATGGAATGGATTCAACCTGAATGGAATAGAATGGAATGGAATGGCATGGAATGGAGTGGAATGGAATGGAATGGAATCAACCCGAATGGAATGGAATGGAATGGAACGGAATGGAGTGGAATGGAATCAACCCGAATGGAATGGAATGGAATGCAATAGAATGGAATGGAATGGCATGGAATGGAATGGAATGGAATGGAATGGAATGAACACGAATGGAATGGAATGGAATGGAACGGAATGCAATGGAATGGAGTCAACCCGAAAGGAATGGAACCGAATGGAAAGGAATGGAGTGGAATCAATCCGAATGGAATGGAATGGCATGGAATGGATTGGAACGGAATCAACCCGAATGGAATGGAATGGAATGGAATGGAATGGAATGGAATGGAATGGAGTGAACCCGAAAGGAATCGAACGGAATGGAATGGAATGGAATGGAATCAATCCGTATGGAATGGAATGGAATGGAATGGAATCAACGAGAAAGGAATCGAATGAAATGGAATGGAGTGGAATGGAATTGAATGGAATGGAATCAACCCGAATGAAATGGAATGGAATGGAATGGAATCAAAACGAATGGAATGGAATGGAATGGAAAGGAATGGAATGGAATCAAGCCGAATGGAATGGAATGGAAAGGAATCATCCCGAATGGAATGGAATGGAATCAAATGGAATGGAATGGAATGGAATGGAATGGAATGGAATGAAATCAACCAGAATGGAATGGAATGGAATGCAATTGAATGGAATGGAATCAACCCGAATGGAGTGGAATGGAATGGAATGGAATCAACCCGAATGGAATGGAATGGAATAGAATGAAATGGAATAGAATGGAATAGAATCACCCAGAAAGGAATGGAATGGAATGGAATGGAATGCAATGGAAAAAACCCGACTGAAATGGAATGGCATAGAATGGAATGGAATGGAATGGAATGCAATCAACACAAAAGGAATGGAATGGAATGGAATGGAATCAACCCGATTGGAATGGAATGGAATGGAATGGAGTGGAAGGGAAGGGAATGGAATGGAATCAACCAGAAAGGAATGGAATGGAATGGGATGGAATGGAATGGAATGGAATGGAATGGAATAGAATCACCCCGAAAGGAATGGAGTGGAATGGGATGGAACGGAATGGAATGGAATAGAATGATTTGGAATCAACCCGAATGGAATGGAATGGAATGGAATGGAATCAACCCGAATGGAATATAATGGTATGGAATGGAATGGAATGGAATGGAGTCAACCTGAAAGGAATGGAATGGAATGGAATGGAATGGAATGGAATGGAATGGAATGGAATCAATCCGAAAGGAATGGAATGGAATGGAATGGAATGGAGTGGAATGGAATGGAATCAACACGAATGGAATGGAATGGAATGGAATGCAATCAACCAGAATAGAATATAATGGAATGACCCCGAGTGGAATTGAAAGGACTGGAATGGAAATAACCCGAATGGAATGGAATGTAATGGAATGGAATCAACGAGAATGAAATGGAATGGAATGGAATGGAGTGGAATGGAATTGAATGGAATGGAATCAACCCGAATGGAATGGAATTTAATGGAATGGAATCAAAACGAATGGAATGGAATGGAATGGAATGGAATGGAATGGAATGGAATGGAAAGGAATCAAGCCGAATGGAATGGAATGGAATGGAATCAACCCGAATGGAATGGAATGGAATGCAATTTAATGGAATGGAATCAACACGAATGGAATGGAATGGAATGGAATGGAATGGAATGGAATCAACCCGAATGGAATGGAATGGAATAGAATGAAATGGAATAGAATGGAATAGAATCACCCCGAAAGGAATGGAATGGTATGGAATTGAATGGAATGGAGTCAACCCGAATGGAATGGAATGGCATGGAATGGAATGCAATGGAATGGAATGAACCCAAATGGAATGGAATGGAATGGAATCAACAAGAATGGAATGGAATGCAATGGAATGGAAAGGAATGGAATCAAATCGAATGGAATGGAATGGAATGGAATGGAATGGAGTGGAATGGAAAGGAATGGAATCAACCCGATTGGAATGGAATTGAATGGAATGGAATGGATTGGAATGAAGTTAAACCAAATGGAATGGAACGGAATGGAATGGAACGGAATGGAATGGAATCAAACCGAAAGAATTGGAATGGAATGGAATGGAATGGAATGGAATAGAATCACCCCGAAAGTAATAGAGTGGGATGGAATGGAAAGGAATGGAATGGAATGGAATGACATGGAATCAACTCGAATGGAATGGAATGGAATGGAATGGAATGCATTCAACCTGAATGGAATAGAATTGAATGGAATGGCATGGAATGGAGTGGAATGGAATGGAATGGAATGGAATCAACACGAATGGAATGGAATGGAATGGAATAGAATGGAACGGAATGGCATGGAATGGAATGGAATGGCATGGAATGGAATGGAAGGGAATGGAATGGAATCAATCCGAATGGAATGGAATGGAATGGAACGGAATGCAATGGAATGGAGTCAACCCGAAAGGAATGGAACGGAATGGACAGGAATGGAATGGAATGGAATGGAATCAATCCGAAAGGAATGGAATGGCATGGAATGGAGTGGAATGGAAAGGAATGGAATCAACCCGAATGGAATGGAATGGAATGGAATGGAATGGAATGGAATGGAGTTAAACCAAATGGAATGGAACGGAATGGAATGGAATGGAATGGAGTTAACCCAAATGGAATGGAACGGAATGGAATGGAACGGAATGGAAGGGAATCAACCCGAATGGAATGGAAAGGAATGGAATGGAATGGAATAGAATCACCTCGAAAGGAATAGAGTGGAATGGAATGGAACGGAATGAAATGGAATGGAATGACTTGGAATCAACTCGAATGGAATGGAATGGAATGGAATGGAATGGAATGGATGTAACACGAATGCAATAGAATGGAATGGAATGGAATGGAATGGAGTGGAATGGAATGGAATGGAATGGAATCAACCCGAATGGAATGGAATGGAATGGAACGGAATGGAATGGAATGGAAACAACCCGAATGGAATGGAATGGAATGGAACGGAATGGAATGGAATGGAATCAACCCTAATGGAATGGAATGGAATGGAATGGAATGGAATTTAATGGAATGGAATGGAATAGAATGGAATGGAATGGAATCAACCCGAATGGAATGGAATGGAACGGAATGGAATGGAATGGAATGCAATGGAATGGAACCAACCCGAATGGAATGGAAAGGAATGGAATCAACCGGAATGGAATGGAATGGAGGGGAATGGAAGGGAATGGAATCAACCCGAATGGAAGTGAATGGAAAGGATTGGAATGGAAAGGAATGGAATCAACACGAAAGGAATGGAATGGAATGGAATGCAATGGAATGGAGTGGAATCAACCGGAATGGAATGGAATGGAATGGAATGGAATGGAATGAAATGGAATCAACCGGAATGTAATGGAATGGAATGGAATGGAATGGAATGGAATGGAAAGGAATCAACTCGAATGGCATGGAATGGAATGGAATGGAATCACATGGCATGGAATGGAATGGAATCAACCCGAACGGAATGGAATGGAATGCAGTGGAATGGAATGGAATCAACCCGAATGGAGTGCAATGCAATGGACTGGAATAGAATGGAATGGAATGGAATGGAATGGAATGGAACGGAAAGGAATCAACACGAAAGGAATGGAACGCAATGGAAGGGAATGCAATGGAACACAATAGAACCGAAAAGAATGGAATGGAATGGAATGGAATGGAATGGAATGGAATGGAATGGAATCAACCCGAATGGAATGGAATGCAATGGCATGGAATGGAATGGATTGGAATGGAATGGAATGCAATGGAATCTACACGAATGGAATGGAATGGAATGGAATGGGATGGAATGGACTGGATTGGAATCAACCCGAATGGAATGGAATGGAATGGAATGGAATGGAATGGAATGGAATGGAGTGGAATGGAATCAACACGAATGGAATGGAATGGAATGGAATGGAATGGAATCAACCCGAATCTATTGGAATGGAAAGGAATGGAATGGAATGGAATCGAATGGAATGGAATCAATCCGAATGGATTGGAATGGAATGGAAAGGAATGGAATGGAATGGAATGGAATGGAATGGAATGGAATGCAATCAACCCGAATGGAAAGGAATGGAATGGAATGGAATCAACACGAATGGAATGGAATGGAATGGAATGGAATGGATGTAACACGAATGGAATGGAATGGAAAGGAATGGAATGGAATGGAATGGAATCAACCCGAATGAAATGGAATGGAATGGAATGGAATGGAATCAATCCGAATGGAATGGAATGGAATGGAATGGAAAGGAGTGGAATGGAATGGAATGTAATGGAACGGAATGGAATGGAAACAACCCGAATGGAAAGGAATGGAACGGGATGGAATCAACCCGAATGGAATGGAATGGAATGGAATGGAATGGAATGGAATGGATGTAACACGAATGGAATGGAATGGAATGGAACGGAATGGAATGGAATGGAATGGAATCAATCCGAATGGAATGGAATGGAATGGAATGGAATCAACCCAAATGGAATGGAATGGAATGGAATGGAAGCAACACGAATGGAATGGAATGGAATGGAATGGAATGAAAGGAATGGAATGGAATCAACCCGAATGGAGTGGAATGGAATGGAACGGAATGGACAGGAATGGAATCAACCCGAATGGAATGGAATGGAATGGAATGGAAAGATATGGAATGGAATCAACCTGAATGGAATGGAATGGAATGGAATGGAATGGAATGGAATCAAAGCGAATGGAATTGAATGGAATGGAATCAACACGAATGGAATGGAATGGAATGGAAAGGAATGGAATGGAATGGAATGGAATGGAATCAATCCGAATGGAATCGAAAGGAATGGAATGGAATGGAATGGAATGGAGTCAACCCGAATGGAAAGGAATGGAATGGCATGGAATCAACCCGAATGGAATGGAAAGGAATGGAATGGAATGGAATGGAATGGAATGGATGTAACACGAACGGAATGGAATGGAATGGAATGGAATCAACCCGAATGGAATGGAATGGAATGGAATGGAATGGAGTCAACCCGAAAGCAATGGAACGGAATGGAATGGAATGGAATGGAATGGAATGGATGTAACACGAACGGAATGGAATGGAATGGAATGGAATCAACCCGAATGGAATGGAATGGAATGGAATGGAATGGAGTCAACCCGAAAGCAATGGAACGGAATGGAATGGAATGGAATGGAATGGAATGGAATCAATGCGAATGGAATGGAATGGAATGGAATGGAATGGAATGGAATGGAATGGAATGGAACGGAATGGATTCAACCCCAATGTAATGGAATGGAATGGAATGGAATCATCCCGAATGGAATATAATGGAATCAACCCGAGTGGAATTGAATGGAATGGAATGGAAATAACCTGAATGGAATGGAATGGAATGGAATGGAATCAACGAGAATGGAATCGAATGGAATGGAATGTAGTGAAATGGAATTGAATGGAATGGAATCAAACCGAATGGAATGGAATGGAATGGAATCATCCCGAATGGAATGGAATGGAATCAGATGGAATGTAATGGAATGGAATGGAATAAAACCGAATGGAATGGAATGGAATAGAATGGAATGGAATCAACGCGAATGGAATGGAATGGAATGCAATTGAATGGAATGGAATCAACCCAAAAGGAATGGAATGGAATGGAATGGAATCAACCCGAATGGAATGGAATGGAATAGAATGAAATGGAATAGAATGGAATAGAATCACCCCGAAAGGAATGGAATGGAATGGAATGGAATGGAGTGGAATGGAATGAACCCGAATGGAATGGAATGGCATGGAATGGAATTGAATGGAATGGAATGGAATGGAAACAACCCGATTGGAATGGAATGGAATTGGAATAGAACGGAATGGAATGGATTTAACCCAAATGGAATGGAATGGAATGGAATGGAGTTGAAGGGAATGGAATGGATTGGAATCAACCCAAATGGAATGGAATGGAATGGAATGGAATGGAATAAAGTCACCCCGAAACGAATGGAGTGGAATCGAATGGAACGGAATGGAATGGAATAGAATGATTTGGAATCAACACGAATGTAATGGAATGGAATGGAAAGGAATGGATGTAACACGAATGGAATGGAATGGAATGGAATGGAATGGAATGGAATGGAATGGAATCAACCCGAATGGAATGGAATGGAATGGAATGGAATGCAATGGAAAGGAATGGAAAGGAATGGAATGGAGTCAACCTGAAATGAATGGAATGGAATGGAATGGAATGGAATGGAATCAAACAGAATGGAATGGAATGGAATGGAATGGAATGGAATGGAATGGAATCAACCCGATTGGAATGGAATGGAATGGAATGGAATGGAATGGAATGGAATGGCATGCAATGCAATGGAGTTAACCGAAAAGGAATGGAATGGAATGGAGTGGAATGGAATGGAAAAGAATCACCCCGAAAGGAATGGAGTGGAATGGAATGGAACGGAATGGAATGGAATAGAATGATTTGGAATCAACCCGAATGGAATGTAATGGAATGGAATGGAATGGAATGGATGTAACACGAATGGAATGGAATGGAATGGAATGGAATGGAATGGAATCAACCCGAATGGAATGGAATGGAATGGAAAGGAATGGAATGGAATGGAATCAACACGAAAGGAATGGAATACAATGGAATGGAATGGAATGGAACAGAATCGACCCGAAAAGAATGGAATGGAATTGAGTGGAATAGAATGGAATTGAATGGAATGGAATCAACCCGAATGGAATGGAATGGAATGGAATCAACACGAATGGAATAGAATGGAATGGAATCAACCCGAATGGAATATAATGTAATCAACCCGAGTGGAATTGAATGGAATGGAATTGAAAGAAACCGAATGGAATGGAATGGATTGGAATGGAATCAACGAGAATGGAATCGAATGGAATGGAATGGAGTGGAATGGAACTGAATGGAAAGGAATCAACCCGAATGGAATGGAATTGAATGGAATGGAATCCAGCCGAATGGAATGGAATGGAATGGAATGGAATAAAGCCGAATGGAATGGAATGGAATGGAATGGAATCAACCCAAATGCAATGGAATGGAATGGAATCAACCCGAATGGAATATAATGTAATCAACCCGAGTGGAATTGAATGGAATGGAATTGAAAGAAACCGAATGGAATGGAATGGATTGGAATGGAATCAACGAGAATGGAATCGAATGGAATGGAATGGAGTGGAATGGAACTGAATGGAAAGGAATCAACCCGAATGGAATGGAATGGAATGGAATGGAATCAAAACGAATGGAATGGAATGGAATGGAATCAAAACGAATGGAAAGAAATGGAATAGAAGGGAATGAAATCAAGCTGAATGGAATAGAATGGAATGGAATCATCCCGAATGGAATGGAATGGAATGAAATGGAATGGAATGGAATGGAATGGAATGGAATGGAATAGAATGGAATGGAATAAAACAGAATGGAATGGAATGGAATGGAATGCAATCAACCCGAATGGCATGGAATGGAATGGAATCATCCCGAATGGAATGGAATGGAATGAAATGGAATGGAATGGAATGGAATGGAATAGAATGGAATGGAATAAAACAGAATGGAATGGAATGGAATGGAATGCAATCAACACGAATGGATTGGAATGGAATGCAATTGAATGGAATGGAATCAACCCGAATGGAATGGAATGGAATGGAATGGAATGGAATGTAATCAAAACGAATGGAATGGAATGGAATGGAAATGAATGGAATGGAATCAAGCCGAATGGAATAGAATGGAAGGGAATCATTCCTAATGGAAAGGAATGGAATCAAGTGGAATGGAATGGAATGGAATGGAATAAAACCGAATGGAATGGAATGGAATGGAATGGAATGGAATCAACCCAAATGGAATGGAATGGAATGCAATTGAATGCAATGGAATCAACTCGAATGGAGTGGAATGGATTGGAATGGAATCAACCCGAATGCAATGGAATGGAATGGAATAGAATGAAATTGAATAGAATGGAATAGAATCACCCCGAAAGGAATGGAATGGAATGGAATGGCATGGAATGGAATGGATTGGAATGGAATGAACCCGAATGGAATGGAATGGCATGGAATCGAATGGAATGGAATGGAATGGAATCAACGCAAATGGAATGGAATATAATGGAATGGAATGGAATGGAATCAACACGAATGGCATGGAATCGAACGGAATGGAATGGAATGGAATGGAATGGAATGGAGTGGAATCAACCCGATTGGAATGGAATGGAATGGAATGGAATGGATTTAACCCAAATGGAATGGAATGGAATGGAATGGAGTTGAAGCGAATGGAATGGATTGGAATCAACCCAAATGGAATGGAATGGAATGGAATGGAATGGAATAGAGTCACCCCGAAACGAATGGAGTGGAATCGAATGGAACGGAATGGAATGGAATAGAATGATTTGGAATCAACACGAATGTAATGGAATGGAATGGAAAGGAATGGATGTAACACGAATGGAATGGAATGGAATGGAGTGGAATGGAATCAACCCGAATGGAATGGAATGGAATGGAATGGAATGCAATGGAATGGAATGGAAAGGAATGGAATGGAGTCAACCTGAAATGAATGGAATGGAATGGAATGGAATGGAATCAAACAGAATGGAATGGAATGGAATGGAATGGAATGGAATGGAATCAACCCGATTGGAATGGAATGGAATGGAATGGAATGGAATGGAATGGAATGGCATGCAATGCAATGGAGTTAACCGAAAAGGAATGGAATGGAATGGAGTGGAATGGAATGGAAAAGAATCACCCCGAAAGGAATGGAGTGGAATGAAATGGAACGGAATGGAATGGAATAGAATGATTTGGAATCAACCCGAATGGAATGTAATGGAATGGAATGGAATGGAATGGATGTAACACGAATGGAATGGAATGGAATGGAATGGAATGGAATCAACCCGAATGGAATGGAATGGAATGGAAAGGAATGGAATGGAATGGAATCAACACGAAAGGAATGGAATACAATGGAATGGAATGGAATGGAACAGAATCGACCCGAAAAGAATGGAATGGAATTGAGTGGAATAGAATGGAATTGAATGGAATGGAATCAACCCGATTGGAATGGAATGGAATGGAATCAACACGAATGGAATAGAATGGAATGGAATGGGATGGAATGGAATTGAATGGAATGGAATCCAGCCGAATGGAATGGAATGGAATGGAATAAAGCCAAATGGAATGGAACGGAATGGAATGGAATGGAATGGATTGGAATGGAATGAACCCGAATGGAATGGAATGGCATGGAATGGAATGGAATGGAATGGAATGGAATCAACCCAAATGGATTGGAATACAATGGAATGGAATGGAAAGGAATCAACACGAATGGCATGGAATCGAACGGAATGGAATGGAATGGAATGGAATGGAATGGAATGGAATGGAATGGAATGGAGTGGAATCAACCCGATTGCAATGTAATGAAATGGAATGGAATGGAATGGAGTTAAGACAAATGGAATGGAATGGAATTGAATGGAGTGGAAGGGAATGGAATAGAATGGAATCAACCCGAATGGAATGGAATGCAATGGAATGGAATGGAATGGAATGGAATAGAATCACCCGAAAGGAATGGAGTGGAATGGAATGGAACGGAATGGAATGGAATAGAAAGATTTGGAATCAACCCGAATGGAATGGAATGGAATGGAATGGAATGGATGTAACACGAATGGAATGGAATGGAATGGAATGGAATGGAATGGAATCAACCCGAATGGAATGGAAAGGAATGGAATGGAATGGAATGGAATGGAATGGAATGGAGTCAACCTGTAAGCAATGGAATGGAATGGAATGAAATGGAATGGAATGCAATGGAAACAAATCGAATGGAATGGAATGGAATGGAATGGAATCAACCCGATTGGAATGGAATGGAATGGAATGGAATGGATTGGAATGCAATGGAGTCAACCTCGAAGGAATGGAATGGAATGGAATGGAGTCAACCTGAAAGGAATGGAATGGAATGGAATGGAATGGAATGGAAACAAATCGAATGGAATGGAAAGGAATGGAATGGAATGGAACTGAAACAACCGGAAAGGAATGCAATGGAATGGAATGGAATGGAATGGAATGGAATGGAATCAACCCGAATGGAAAGTAATGCAATGGAATCAACCGAATGGAATGGAATGGAATGGAATGGAATGGAATGGAATGGAATATAATGATTTGGAATCAACACGAATGGAATGGAATGGAATGGAATGGATGTAACACGAATGAAATGGAATGGAATGGAATGGAATCAACCAGAATGGAAGGAAATGGAATGGAATGGAATGGAATCAACCCGAATGGAATGGAATGGAATGCAAATGAATGGAATGGAATCAACACGAATGGAATGGAAGGGAATTGAATGGAAGGGAATGGAATGGAATCAACACGAATGGAATGGAATGGAATAGAATGAAATGGAATAGAATGGAATAGAATCACCCCGAAAGGAATGGAATGGAATGGAATGGAATGGAATGGAATGGAATTGAGTCAACCCGAATGGAAAGGAATGGCATGGAATGGAATGGAATGGAATGGAATGGAATGGAATCAACCCAAATGGAATGGAATGGAATGGAATGGAATGGAATGGAATGGAATCAACACGAATGGAATGGAATGGAATGGATGTAACACGAATGGAATGGAATGGAATGGAATGGAATCAACCCGAATGGAATGGAATGGAAAGGAATGGAATGGAATGGAATCAACACGAAAGGAAAGGAATGCAATGGAATGGAATGGAATGGAACAGAATCGACCCGAAAAGAATGGAATGGAATTGAATGGAATGGAATGGAATGGAATGGAATGGAATGGAATGGAATGGAATCATCCCGAATGGAATGGAATGGAATGAAATGGAATGGAATGGAATGGAATGGAATGGAATGGAATGCAATGGAAAGGAATGGAATGGAATCAATTAGAATGGAATGGAATGGAATTGAATGGAATGGAATGGAATGGAATCAACCCGATTGGAACGGAATGGAATGGAATGGAATGGAATGCAATGCAATGGAGTTAACCCAAATGGAATGGAATGGAAAGGAGTGGAATGGAATGGAATGGAATGGAATCACCCCGAATGGAATGGAATGGAATGGAATGGAATGGAATAGAATCACACCGAAAGGAATGGAGTGGAATGGAATGGAACGGAATGGCATGGAATAGAATGATTTGGAATCAACCCGAATGGAATGGAATGGAATGGAATGGAATGGATGTAACACGAATGGAATGGAATGGAATGGAATGGAATGGAATGGAATCAACCCGAATGGAATGGAATGGAATGGAAAGGAATGGAATGGAATGGAATCAACACGAAAGGAATGGAATGCAATGGAATGGAATGGAATGGAACACAATCGACCCGAAAAGAATGGAATGGAATTGAATGGAATGGAATGGAATGGAATGGAATGGAATCAAAACAAATGGAATGGAATGGAAGGGAAACAACCCGAATGGAATGGAATGGAAAGGAATGGAATGGAATGGAATCAATCCGAATGGAATGGAAAGGAATGGAATGGAATGGAATGGAATGGAGTCAACCCGAATGGAAAGGAATGGAATGGAATGGAATCAACCGGAATGGAATGGAATGGAATAGAATGGAATGGAATGGAATGGAATCAACCCGAATGGAATGGAATGGAATGGAGCAAACCCGAATGGAATGGAATGGAATGGAATGGAGTGGAATGGAATGGAATGGAAACAACCCGAATGGAATGGAATTGAATAGAATGGAATGGAATGGAATGGAATGGAATGGAATGGAATGGAATGGAATGGAATGCAATGCAATGGAGTTAACCCAAATGGAATGGAAAGGAATGGAGTGGAATGGAATGGAATGGAATGGAATCACCCCGAATGGAATGGAATGGAATGGAATGGAATGGAATGGAATGGAATGGAATGGAATAGAATCACCCTGAAAGGAATGGAGTGGAATGGAATGCAACGGAATGGAATGGAATAGAATGATTTGGAATCAACCCGAATGGAATGGAATGGAATGGAATGGAATGGAATGGATGTAACACGAATGGAATAGAATGGAATGGAATGGAATCAACCCGAATGGAATGGAATGGAATGGAAAGGAATGGAATGGAATGGAATCAACACGAAAGGAATGGAATGCAATGGAATGGAATGGAATGGAACAGAATCGACCCGAAAAGAATGGAATGGAATTGAATGGAATGGAATGGAATGGAATGGAATGGAATCAAAACGAATGGAATGGAATGGAATGGAATCAACCCGAATGAAATGGAATGGAAAGGAATGGAATGGAATGGAATCAATACGAAAGGAATGGAAAGGAATGGAATGGAATGGAATGGAATCATCCCGAATGGAATGGAATGGAATCAAATGGAAAGGAATGGAATAAAACCGAATGGAATTTAATGGAATGGAATGGAATGGAAGCAACCCGAATGGAATGGAATGGAATGCAACTGAATGGAATGGAATCAACCCGAATGGAATGGAATGGTATGGAAGGGAATGTAAAGGAATAGAATCACCCCGAAAGGAATGCAGTGGAATGGGATGGAACGGAATGGAATGGAATAGAATGATTTGGAATCAACCTGAATGGAATGGAATGGAATGGAATGGAATGGATATAACACGAATGGAATGGAATGGAATGGAATGGAATCAACCCGAATGGAATGGAATGGAATGGAATGGTATGGAATGGAATGCAACGGAGTCAACCTGAAAGGAATGGAATGGAATGGAATGGAATGGAATGGAATGGAATGGAATGCAATCAATCCGAATGGAATGGAATGGAATGGAATGGATTGGAATCAACCCGAATGGAATGGAATGGAACGGAGTCAACCTGAAAGGAATGCAATGGAATGGAATGGAATGGAATGGAATGGAAACAATCCGAATGGAATGGAATGGAATGGAATGGAATGGAATGGAATGGAATGGAATCAACACGAAAGGAATGGGATGGAGTGGAATGGAATCAACCACAATAGAATATAATGGAATCAACCCGAGTGGAATTGAATGGAATGGAATGGAAATAACACGAATGGAATGGAATGTAATGGAATGGAATCAACCCGATTGGAATATAATGGAATCAATCCGAGTGAAATTGAATGGAATGGAATGGAAATAACCCGAATGGAATGGAATGTAATGGAATGGAATCAACGAGAATTGAATCGAATGGAATGGAATGGAGTGGAATGGAATTGAATGGAATGGAATCAACCCGAATGGAATGGAATGGAATGGAATGGAATCAAAACGAATGGAATGGAATGGAATGGAATGGAAAGGAATTGAATCAAGCCGAATGGAATGGAATGGAATGGAATCATCCCGAATGGAAAGGAATGGAATGAAATGGAATGGAATGGAATGGAATGGAATGGAATGGAATGGAATGGAATCAATTAGAATGGAATGGAATGGAATGGAATGGAATGGAATCAACCCGATTGGAATGGAATGGAATGGAATGGAATGGAATGGAATGGAATGGAATGCAATGCAATGGAGTTAACCCAAATGGAATGGAATGGAATGGAGTGGAATGCAATGGAATGGAATGGAATCACCCCGAATGGAATGGAATTGAATGGAATGGAATGGAATGGAATGGAATAGAATCACCCCGAAAGGAATGGAGTGGAATGGAATGGAACGGAATGGAATGGAATAGAATGATTTGGAATCAACCCGAATGGAATGGAATGGAATGGAATGGAATGGATGTAACACGAATGGAATGGAATGGAAACTAATGGAATGGAATCAACCCGAATGGAATAAACCGAATGGAATGGATTGGAAAGGAATGGAATCAACCCAAATGAAATATAATGGAATCAACACGAGTGTAATTGAATGGAATGGAATGGAAATAACACGAATGCAATGGAATGGAATGGAATGGAATGGAATCAATGAGAATGGAATCGAATGGAATGGAATTGAGTGGAATGGAATTGAATGGAATGGAATCAACCCGAATGGAATGGAATGGAATCGAATCGAATCAAAACGAATGGAATGTAATGGAATGGAAAGGAATGGAATGGAATCAAGCAGAATGGAATGGAATGGAATGGAATCATCCCGAATGGAATGGAATGGAATGGAATGGAATAGAATGGAATGGAATGGAATCAACTGGAATATAATGTAATGTAATGTAACGGATTGGAATGGAATGGAATGGAATCAACTCGAATGGCATGGAATGGAATGGAATGGAATGTCATGGCATGGAATGGAATAGAATCAACCCGAAAAGATTGGAATGGAATGCAATGGAATCGAATGGAATCAACCCGAATGGAGTGCAATGCAATGGAATGGAATGGAATGGAATGGAATGGAATGGAATCAACACGAAAGGAATGGAATGCAATGGAATGGAATGGAATGGAAAAGAATCGACCCGAAAGGAATGGAATGGAATGGAATGTAGTGGAATGGAAACAACACGAATGGCATGGAATGGAATGGAATGGAATGGAATCAACCCGAATGGAATGGAATGCAATGGAATCAACACGTATGGAATGGAATGGAATGCATTGGAATGGAATGGACTGGAATCAACCCGAATGGAAAGGAATAGAATGGAATGGAATGGCATCATCCCGAATGGAATGGAATGGAATGGAATGGAAAGGAAACGAATGGATTCAACCCGAATTGAATGGAATGGAAGGGAATGGAATGGAATGGAATCAACCCGAATGGAAGGGAATGGAATAGAATGGAATGGAATAGAATCAACCCGAATGGAATGGAATGGATTGGAATGGAATCAAATGGAATGGAATCAACCCGAATGGAATGGAATGGAAAGGAATGGAATGGAATGGAACGGAAAGGAATGGAATGGAATGGAGTAAACCCGAATGGAATGGATTGGAACGGAATGGAATGGAATGGAATGGAATGGAATGGAATGGAATCAACGCGAATGGAATGGAATGGAATAGAATGGAATGGAATGGAATGGAATGGAATCAACACAAATGGAATGGAATGGAATGGAATGGAATGGAATGCAATTGAATGGAATCAACCGGAATGGAATGGAAAGGAATGGAATCAACTCGAATGGAATGGAATGGAGGGGAATGGAAGGGAATGGAATCAACCCGATTGGAATGTAATGTAATGGAATGGAATGGAATGGCATGGAATTAACACAAATGGAATGGAATGGAATGGAATTGAATGCAATGCAATGGAATCAACCCGAATGGAATGGAATGGAATGGAATGGAATGGAATGGAATGGAATGGAATGGAATAGAATCACCCCGAAAGGAATGGAGTGCAATGGAATGGAACGGAATGGAATGGAATGGAATGATTTGGAATCAACCCGAATGGTATGGAACGGAATGGAATTGATTGGAGTGGATTCAACCTGAATGGAATACAGTGGAATGGAATGGCGTGGAATGGAATGGAATGGAATGGAATGGAATGGAATGCAATGGGGTAAACCCAAATGGAATGGAATGGAATGGAATGGAATGGAATGGAATGCAATGGAATCAACCCAAATGGAATGGAATGGAATAGAATGGAATGGAATTTAATGGAATACAATCACCCCGAAAGGAATGGAGTGGAATGGAATGGAACTGAATGGAATGGAATGGAATGATTTGGAATCACCCCGAAAGGAATGGAATGGAATGGAATGGAATGGATTGGATTCAACCTCAATGGAATAGAATGGAATGGAATGGCATGGAATGGAATGGAATGAAATGGAATGGAATGGAATGGAATGGAATGGAATGGAATCAACCCGAATGGAATGGAATGTAATAGAATGGAATGGAGTGGAGTGGAATCAACCCAAAAGGAATAGAATGGAATGGAATGGCATGGAATGGAATGGAATGGAATGGAATGGAATGGAATGGAATCAAACCGAATGGAATGGAATGGAATGCAATGGAATGGAATGGAATGGAAACAAACGAAATGGAATGGAATGGAATGCAATTGAATGGAATGGAATGGAACAGAATCAACCCGAAAGGAATGGAATGGAATGGAATGGAATGGAATGGAATGGAATCAACCTGAATGGAATGGAATGGAAAGGAGTCAACGCGAATGGAATGGTATGGAATTGAATGGAATGGAATCAACCCGAAAGGAATGGAATGGAATGGAATGGAATCAACCCGAATGAAATGGAATTTAATGGAATGGAATCAATTCGAATGGCCTGGAATGGAACGGAATGGCATGACAAGGCATGGAAAGGAATGGAATCAACCCGAACGGAATGGAATGGAATGCATTGGAATGGAATGGAATCAACCCGAATGCAGTGGAATGCAATGGAATGGAATGGAATGGAATGGAACGGAATGGAATCAACACGAAAGGAATGGAATGCAATGGAATGGAATGAAATGGAGTAGAATGGAACCAAAAGGAATGGAATGGTATGGAATGGAATGGAATGGAAAGGAATCATCCCGAATGGAATGGAATGGAATGGAATGGAATCAACACGAATGGAATGGAATGGAATGGAATGGAATGGAATGGAATGGAATGGAATCAACCCGAAAGGAAGGGAATGGAATGGAAGGGAATGGAATCAACCCGATTGGAATGAAATGGAATGGAATGGAATGGAATGGAGTTAACCCAAATGGAATGGAAGGGAATGGAATGGAGTGGAAGGGAATGGAATGGAATGGAATCAACCCAAATGGAATGGAATGGAATGGAATGGAATGGAATAGAATCACCCCGAAAGTAATGGAGTGGAATGGAATGGAACGGAATGGAATGGAATAGAATGATTTGGAATCAATATGAATGGAATGGATTGGAATGGATGTAAAACGAATGGAATGGAATGGAATGGAAACAACCCGAATGGAATGGAATGGAAAGGAATGGAATGGAATGGAATCAATCCGAATGGAATGGAAAGGAATGGAATGGAATGGAATGGAATGGAATGGAGTCAACCGGAATGGAAAGGAATGGAATGGAGTGGAATCAAACGGAATGGAATGGAATGGAATGGAATGGAATGGAATGGAATCAACCCGAATGGAATGGAATGGAATCATCCCGAATGGAATGGAATGGAATCAAATGGAATGGAATGGAATAAAACCGAATGGAATTGAATGGAATGGAATGGAATGGAATCAACCCGAATGGAATGGAATGCTATGGAATGGAATGGAATGGAATAGAATCACCCCGAAAGGAATGGAGTGGAATGGAATGGAACGGAATGGAATGGAATAGAATGATTTTGAAACAACCTGAATGGAATGGAATGGAATGGAATGGAATCAACCCGAATGGAATGGAATGGCATGGAATGGAATGGAATGGAATGGAATGGAATGGAATGGAATGGAATCAACCCAAATGGAATGGAATGGCATGGAATGGAATGGAATGGTATGGAATAGAATGTAATGGAATAGAATCACCCCGAAAGGAATGGAGTGGAATGGAATGGAACGGAATGGAATGGAATGGAGTCAACCTGAAAGGAATGGAATGGAATGGAATGGAATGGAATGGAATGGAATGGAATGCAATCAATCCGAATGGAATGGAATGGAATGGAATGGAATGGATTGGAATCAACCCGAATGGAATGGAATGGAACGGAGTCAACCTGAAAGGAATGGAATGGAATGGAATGGAATCAATCCGAATGGAATGGAATGGAATGGAATGGAATGGAATAGAATGGAATGGAATAAAACAGAATGGAATGGAATGGAATGGAATGCAATCAACCCGAATGGATTGGAATGGAATGCAATTGAATGGAATGGAATCAACCCGAATGGAAAGGAATGGGATGGAATGGAATGGAATGGAATGGAATCAAGTCATATGTAATGGAATGGAATGTAATGGAAGCAACACGAATGGAATGTACTGGAATGGAATGGAATGGAATGGAATCAACCCGAATGGAATGGAATGGAATGGAATGGAATGGAATGGAATGGAATGGAATGGACTGGAATGCAATCAACCCGAATGGAATGGAATGGAATGGAATGGAATGGAATGGAATCAACCCGAATGGAACGGAATGCAATGGAATGGAATGGAATCAAAACGAATGGAATGGAATGGAATGGAATCAACCCGAATGGAATGGAAGGGAAAGGAATGGAATGGAATGGAATGGAATGGAATCAATCTGAATGGAATGGAAAGGAATGGAATGGAGTCAACCCGAATGGAAAGGAATGGAATGGAATGGAATCAACCCGAATGGAATGGAACGGTATGGAATGGAATGGAGTCAACCCGAGAGGAATGGAACGGAATGGAATGGAATGGAATGGAATGGAATGGAATGGAATCATTCCGAATGGAATGGAATGGAATGGAATGGAATGGAATGGAATCAACGGGAATATAATGGAATGGAATGGAATGGAATGGTATTGAATGGAATGGAGTGGAATGGAATCAACACGAATGGAATGGAATGGAATGGAATCAACCTGAATGAAATGGAATGGAAAGGAATGAAATGGAATGGAATGGAATGGAATCAATCCGAATGGAATGCAATGGAATGGAAAGGAATGGAATGGAATGGAATGAAATGGAATGGAATGGAATGGAATTAACGCAAATGGAAAGGAATGGAATGGAATGGAATCAACACGAATGGAATGGAATGGAATGGAATGGAATCAACCAGAATGGAATGGAATGGAATAGAATGAAATGGAGTAGAATGGAATAGAATCACCACGAAAGGAATGGAATGGAATGGAATGGAATGGAGTGGAATGGAATAAACCCGAATGGAATGGAATGGAATGGAATGGAATAGAATGGTATGGAATCAACCCAAATGGAATGGAATGGAATGGAAAGAATCAAAACCAATGGAATGGAATGGAATGGAAAGGAATGGAATGGAATCAATCCGAATGGAATGGAATGGAATGGAATCAACCCGAATGGAATGGAATGGAATGGAATGGAATGGATGTAACACGAATGGAATGGTATGAAATGGAATGGAATGGAATGGTATGAAATGGAATGGAATGGAATGGAATGGAATGGAATGGAATGGATTCAACCCGAGTGGAATGGAATGGAATGGAACGGAATGCAATGGAATGGAGTCAACCCGAAAGGAGTGGAACGGAATGGAAAGGAATGGAATGGAATGGAATGGAATCAATCCGAATGGAATGGATTGGCATGGAATGGAATGGAATGGAATGGAATCAACACGAAAGGAATGGAATACAATGGAATGGAATGGAATGGAACAGAATCGACCCGAAAAGAATGGAATGGAATTGAGTGGAATAGAATGGAATTGAATGGAATGGAATCAACCCGAATGGAATGGAATGGAATGGAATCAACACGAATGGAATAGAATGGAATGGAATCAACCCGAATGGAATATAATGTAATCAACCCGAGTGGAATTGAATGGAATGGAATTGAAAGAAACCGAATGGAATGGAATGGATTGGAATGGAATCAACGAGAATGGAATCGAATGGAATGGAATGGAGTGGAATGGAACTGAATGGAAAGGAATCAACCCGAATGGAATGGAATTGAATGGAATGGAATCCAGCCGAATGGAATGGAATGGAATGGAATGGAATAAAGCCGAATGGAATGGAATGGAATGGAATGGAATGGAATGGAATCAACCCAAATGCAATGGAATGGAATGGAATCAACCCGAATGGAATATAATGTAATCAACCCGAGTGGAATTGAATGGAATGGAATTGAAAGAAACCGAATGGAATGGAATGGATTGGAATGGAATCAACGAGAATGGAATCGAATGGAATGGAATGGAGTGGAATGGAACTGAATGGAAAGGAATCAACCCGAATGGAATGGAATGGAATGGAATGGAATCAAAACGAATGGAATGGAATGGAATGGAATCAAAACGAATGGAATGGAATGGAATAGAAGGGAATGAAATCAAGCTGAATGGAATAGAATGGAATGGAATCATCCCGAATGGAATGGAATGGAATGAAATGGAATGGAATGGAATGGAATGGAATGGAATGGAATAGAATGGAATGGAATAAAACAGAACGGAATGGAATGGAATGGAATGCAATCAACCCGAATGGCATGGAATGGAATGGAATCATCCCGAATGGAATGGAATGGAATGAAATGGAATGGAATGGAATGGAATGGAATAGAATGGAATGGAATAAAACAGAATGGAATGGAATGGAATGGAATGCAATCAACCCGAATGGATTGGAATGGAATGCAATTGAATGGAATGGAATCAACCCGAATGGAATGGAATGGAATGGAATGGAATGTAATCAAAACGAATGGAATGGAATGGAATGGAAATGAATGGAATGGAATCAAGCCGAATGGAATAGAATGGAAGGGAATCATTCCTAATGGAAAGGAATGGAATCAAGTGGAATGGAATGGAATGGAATGGAATAAAACCGAATGGAATGGAATGGAATGGAATGGAATGGAATCAACCCAAATGGAATGGAATGGAATGCAATTGAATGCAATGGAATCAACTCGAATGGAGTGGAATGGATTGGAATGGAATCAACCCGAATGCAATGGAATGGAATGGAATAGAATGAAATTGAATAGAATGGAATAGAATCACCCCGAAAGGAATGGAATGGAATGGAATGGCATGGAATGGAATGGATTGGAATGGAATGAACCCGAATGGAATGGAATGGCATGGAATCGAATGGAATGGAATGGAATGGAATCAACGCAAATGGAATGGAGTATAATGGAATGGAATGGAATGGAATCAACACGAATGGCATGGAATCGAACGGAATGGAATGGAATGGAATGGAATGGAATGGAGTGGAATCAACCCGATTGGAATGGAATGGAATGGAATGGAATGGATTTAACCCAAATGGAATGGAATGGAATGGAATGGAGTTGAAGCGGATGGAATGGATTGGAATCAACCCAAATGGAATGGAATGGAATGGAATGGAATGGAATAGAGTCACCCCGAAACGAATGGAGTGGAATCGAATGGAACGGAATGGAATGGAATAGAATGATTTGGAATCAACACGAATGTAATGGAATGGAATGGAAAGGAATGGATGTAACACGAATGGAATGGAATGGAATGGAGTGGAATGGAATCAACCCGAATGGAATGGAATGGAATGGAATGGAATGCAATGGAATGGAATGGAAAGGAATGGAATGGAGTCAACCTGAAATGAATGGAATGGAATGGAATGGAATGGAATCAAACAGAATGGAATGGAATGGAATGGAATGGAATGGAATGGAATCAACCCGATTGGAATGGAATGGAATGGAATGGAATGGAATGGAATGGAATGGCATGCAATGCAATGGAGTTAACCGAAAAGGAATGGAATGGAATGGAGTGGAATGGAATGGAAAAGAATCACCCCGAAAGGAATGGAGTGGAATGAAATGGAACGGAATGGAATGGAATAGAATGATTTGGAATCAACCCGAATGGAATGTAATGGAATGGAATGGAATGGAATGGATGTAACACGAATGGAATGGAATGGAATGGAATGGAATGGAATCAACCCGAATGGAATGGAATGGAATGGAAAGGAATGGAATGGAATGGAATCAACACGAAAGGAATGGAATACAATGGAATGGAATGGAATGGAACAGAATCGACCCGAAAAGAATGGAATGGAATTGAGTGGAATAGAATGGAATTGAATGGAATGGAATCAACCCGATTGGAATGGAATGGAATGGAATCAACACGAATGGAATAGAATGGAATGGAATGGGATGGAATGGAATTGAATGGAATGGAATCCAGCCGAATGGAATGGAATGGAATGGAATAAAGCCAAATGGAATGGAACGGAATGGAATGGAATGGAATGGATTGGAATGGAATGAACCCGAATGGAATGGAATGGCATGGAATGGAATGGAATGGAATGGAATGGAATCAACCCAAATGGATTGGAATACAATGGAATGGAATGGAAAGGAATCAACACGAATGGCATGGAATCGAACGGAATGGAATGGAATGGAATGGAATGGAATGGAATGGAATGGAATGGAATGGAATGGAATGGAGTGGAATCAACCCGATTGCAATGTAATGAAATGGAATGGAATGGAATGGAGTTAAGACAAATGGAATGGAATGGAATGGAATGGAGTGGAAGGGAATGGAATAGAATGGAATCAACCCGAATGGAATGGAATGCAATGGAATGGAATGGAATGGAATGGAATAGAATCACCCGAAAGGAATGGAGTGGAATGGAATGGAACGGAATGGAATGGAATAGAAAGATTTGGAATCAACCCGAATGGAATGGAATGGAATGGAATGGAATGGATGTAACACGAATGGAATGGAATGGAATGGAATGGAATGGAATGGAATCAACCCGAATGGAATGGAAAGGAATGGAATGGAATGGAATGGAATGGAATGGAATGGAGTCAACCTGTAAGCAATGGAATGGAATGGAATGAAATGGAATGGAATGCAATGGAAACAAATCGAATGGAATGGAATGGAATGGAATGGAATCAACCCGATTGGAATGGAATGGAATGGAATGGAATGGATTGGAATGCAATGGAGTCAACCTCGAAGGAATGGAATGGAATGGAATGGAGTCAACCTGAAAGGAATGGAATGGAATGGAATGGAATGGAATGGAATGGAAACAAATCGAATGGAATGGAAAGGAATGGAATGGAATGGAACTGAAACAACCGGAAAGGAATGCAATGGAATGGAATGGAATGGAATGGAATGGAATGGAATCAACCCGAATGGAAAGTAATGCAATGGAATCAACCGAATGGAATGGAATGGAATGGAATGGAATGGAATGGAATGGAATGGAATATAATGATTTGGAATCAACACGAATGGAATGGAATGGAATGGAATGGATGTAACACGAATGAAATGGAATGGAATGGAATGGAATCAACCAGAATGGAAGGAAATGGAATGGAATGGAATGGAATCAACCCGAATGGAATGGAATGGAATGCAAATGAATGGAATGGAATCAACACGAATGGAATGGAAGGGAATTGAATGGAAGGGAATGGAATGGAATCAACACGAATGGAATGGAATGGAATAGAATGAAATGGAATAGAATGGAATAGAATCACCCCGAAAGGAATGGAATGGAATGGAATGGAATGGAATGGAATGGAATTGAGTCAACCCGAATGGAATGGAATGGCATGGAATGGAATGGAATGGAATGGAATGGAATGGAATCAACCCAAATGGAATGGAATGGAATGGAATGGAATGGAATGGAATCAACACGAATGGAATGGAATGGAATGGATGTAACACGAATGGAATGGAATGGAATGGAATGGAATCAACCCGAATGGAATGGAATGGAAAGGAATGGAATGGAATGGAATCAACACGAAAGGAAAGGAATGCAATGGAATGGAATGGAATGGAACAGAATCGACCCGAAAAGAATGGAATGGAATTGAATGGAATGGAATGGAATGGAATGGAATGGAATGGAATGGAATGGAATGGAATCATCCCGAATGGAATGGAATGGAATGAAATGGAATGGAATGGAATGGAATGGAATGGAATGGAATGCAATGGAAAGGAATGGAATGGAATCAATTAGAATGGAATGGAATGGAATTGAATGGAATGGAATGGAATGGAATCAACCCGATTGGAACGGAATGGAATGGAATGGAATGGAATGGAATGGAATGCAATGCAATGGAGTTAACCCAAATGGAATGGAATGGAAAGGAGTGGAATGGAATGGAATGGAATGGAATCACCCCGAATGGAATGGAATGGAATAGAATGGAATGGAATAGAATCACACCGAAAGGAATGGAGTGGAATGGAATGGAACGGAATGGCATGGAATAGAATGATTTGGAATCAACCCGAATGGAATGGAATTGAATGGAATGGAATGGATGTAACACGAATGGAATGGAATGGAATGGAATGGAATGGAATGGAATCAACCCGAATGGAATGGAATGGAATGGAAAGGAATGGAATGGAATGGAATCAACACGAAAGGAATGGAATGCAATGGAATGGAATGGAATGGAACACAATCGACCCGAAAAGAATGGAATGGAATTGAATGGAATGGAATGGAATGGAATGGAATGGAATCAAAACGAATGGAATGGAATGGAAGGGAAACAACCCGAATGGAATGGAATGGAAAGGAATGGAATGGAATGGAATCAATCCGAATGGAATGGAAAGGAATGGAATGGAATGGAATGGAATGGAGTCAACCCGAATGGAAAGGAATGGAATGGAATGGAATCAACCGGAATGGAATGGAATGGAATAGAATGGAATGGAATGGAATGGAATCAACCCGAATGGAATGGAATGGAATGGAGCAAACCCGAATGGAATGGAATGGAATGGAATGGAGTGGAATGGAATGGAATGGAAACAACCCGAATGGAATGGAATTGAATAGAATGGAATGGAATGGAATGGAATGGAATGGAATGGAATGGAATGGAATGGAATGCAATGCAATGGAGTTAACCCAAATGGAATGGAAAGGAATGGAGTGGAATGGAATGGAATGGAATGGAATCACCCCGAATGGAATGGAATGGAATGGAATGGAATGGAATGGAATGGAATAGAATCACCCTGAAAGGAATGGAGTGGAATGGAATGCAACGGAATGGAATGGAATAGAATGATTTGGAATCAACCCGAATGGAATGGAATGGAATGGAATGGAATGGAATGGATGTAACACGAATGGAATAGAATGGAATGGAATGGAATCAACCCGAATGGAATGGAATGGAATGGAAAGGAATGGAATGGAATGGAATCAACACGAAAGGAATGGAATGCAATGGAATGGAATGGAATGGAACAGAATCGACCCGAAAAGAATGGAATGGAATTGAATGGAATGGAATGGAATGGAATGGAATGGAATCAAAACGAATGGAATGGAATGGAATGGAATCAACCCGAATGGAATGGAATGGAAAGGAATGGAATGGAATGGAATCAATACGAAAGGAATGGAAAGGAATGGAATGGAATGGAATGGAATCACCCCGAATGGAATGGAATGGAATGGAATCATCCCAAATGGAATGGAATGGAATCAAATGGAAAGGAATGGAATAAAACCGAATGGAATTTAATGGAATGGAATGGAATGGAAGCAACCCGAATGGAATGGAATGGAATGCAACTGAATGGAATGGAATCAACCCGAATGGAATGGAATGGTATGGAATGGAATGTAAAGGAATAGAATCACCCCGAAAGGAATGCAGTGGAATGGGATGGAACGGAATGGAATGGAATAGAATGATTTGGAATCAACCTGAATGGAATGGAATGGAATGGAATGGAATGGATATAACACGAATGGAATGGAATGGAATGGAATGGAATCAACCCGAATGGAATGGAATGGAATGGAATGGTATGGAATGGAATGCAACGGAGTCAACCTGAAAGGAATGGAATGGAATGGAATGGAATGGAATGGAATGGAATGGAATGGAATGGAATGCAATCAATCCGAATGGAATGGAATGGAATGGAATGGATTGGAATCAACCCGAATGGAATGGAATGGAACGGAGTCAACCTGAAAGGAATGCAATGGAATGGAATGGAATGGAATGGAATGGAAACAATCCGAATGGAATGGAATGGAATGGAATGGAATGGAATGGAATGGAATCAACACGAAAGGAATGGGATGGAGTGGAATGGAATCAACCACAATAGAATATAATGGAATCAACCCGAGTGGAATTGAATGGAATGGAATGGAAATAACACGAATGGAATGGAATGTAATGGAATGGAATCAACCCGATTGGAATATAATGGAATCAATCCGAGTGAAATTGAATGGAATGGAATGGAAATAACCCGAATGGAATGGAATGTAATGGAATGGAATCAACGAGAATTGAATCGAATGGAATGGAATGGAGTGGAATGGAATTGAATGGAATGGAATCAACCCGAATGGAATGGAATGGAATGGAATGGAATCAAAACGAATGGAATGGAATGGAATGGAATGGAAAGGAATTGAATCAAGCCGAATGGAATGGAATGGAATGGAATCATCCCGAATGGAAAGGAATGGAATGGAATGGAATGGAATGGAATGGAATGGAATGGAATGGAATGGAATCAATTAGAATGGAATGGAATGGAATGGAATGGAATGGAATCAACCCGATTGGAATGGAATGGAATGGAATGGAATGGAATGGAATGGAATGGAATGCAATGCAATGGAGTTAACCCAAATGGAATGGAATGGAATGGAGTGGAATGGAATGGAATGGAATGGAATCACCCCGAATGGAATGGAATGGAATGGAATGGAATGGAATGGAATGGAATAGAATCACCCCGAAAGGAATGGAGTGGAATGGAATGGAACGGAATGGAATGGAATGGAATGATTTGGAATCAACCCGAATGGAATGGAATGGAATGGAATGGAATGGATGTAAAACGAATGGAATGGAATGGAAACTAATGGAATGGAATCAACCCGAATGGAATAAACCGAATGGAAGGGATTGGAAAGGAATGGAATCAACCCAAATGAAATATAATGGAATCAACCCGAGTGTAATTGAATGGAATGGAATGGAAATAACACGAATGCAATGGAATGGAATGGAATGGAATGGAATCAATGAGAATGGAATCGAATGGAATGGAATTGAGTGGAATGGAATTGAATGGAATGGAATCAACCCGAATGGAATGGAATGGAATCGAATCGAATCAAAACGAATGGAATGTAATGGAATGGAAAGGAATGGAATGGAATCAAGCAGAATGGAATGGAATGGAATGGAATCATCCCGAATGGAATGGAATGGAATGGAATGGAATGGAATGGAATCAACCGGAATATAATGTAATGTAATGTAACGGATTGGAATGGAATGGAATGGAATCAACTCGAATGGCATGGAATGGAATGGAATGGAATGTCATGGCATGGAATGGAATAGAATCAACCCGAAAAGATTGGAATGGAATGCAATGGAATCGAATGGAATCAACCCGAATGGAGTGCAATGCAATGGAATGGAATGGAATGGAATGGAATGGAATGGAATCAACACGAAAGGAATGGAATGCAATGGAATGGAATGGAATGGAAAAGAATCGACCCGAAAGGAATGGAATGGAATGGAATGTAGTGGAATGGAAACAACACGAATGGCATGGAATGGAATGGAATGGAATGGAATCAACCCGAATGGAATGGAATGCAATGGAATCAACACGTATGGAATGGAATGGAATGCATTGGAATGGAATGGACTGGAATCAACCCGAATGGAAAGGAATAGAATGGAATGGAATGGCATCATCCCGAATGGAATGGAATGGAATGGAATGGAAAGGAAACGAATGGATTCAACCCGAATTGAATGGAATGGAAGGGAATGGAATGGAATGGAATCAACCCGAATGGAAGGGAATGGAATAGAATGGAATGGAATAGAATCAACCCGAATGGAATGGAATGGATTGGAATGGAATCAAATGGAATGGAATCAACCCGAATGGAATGGAATGGAAAGGAATGGAATGGAATGGAACGGAAAGGAATGGAATGGAATGGAGTAAACCCGAATGGAATGGATTGGAACGGAATGGAATGGAATGGAATGGAATGGAATGGAATGGAATCAACGCGAATGGAATGGAATGGAATAGAATGGAATGGAATGGAATGGAATGGAATCAACACAAATGGAATGGAATGGAATGGAATGGAATGGAATGCAATTGAATGGAATCAACCGGAATGGAATGGAAAGGAATGGAATCAACTCGAATGGAATGGAATGGAGGGGAATGGAAGGGAATGGAATCAACCCGATTGGAATGTAATGTAATGGAATGGAATGGAATGGCATGGAATTAACACAAATGGAATGGAATGGAATGGAATTGAATGCAATGCAATGGAATCAACCCGAATGGAATGGAATGGAATGGAATGGAATGGAATGGAATGGAATGGAATAGAATCACCCCGAAAGGAATGGAGTGCAATGGAATGGAACGGAATGGAATGGAATGGAATGATTTGGAATCAACCCGAATGGTATGGAACGGAATGGAATTGATTGGAGTGGATTCAACCTGAATGGAATACAGTGGAATGGAATGGCATGGAATGGAATGGAATGGAATGGAATGGAATGCAATGGGGTAAACCCAAATGGAATGGAATGGAATGGAATGGAATGGAATGGAATGCAATGGAATCAACCCAAATGGAATGGAATGGAATAGAATGGAATGGAATTTAATGGAATACAATCACCCCGAAAGGAATGGAGTGGAATGGAATGGAACTGAATGGAATGGAATGGAATGATTTGGAATCACCCCGAAAGGAATGGAATGGAATGGAATGGAATGGAATGGATTGGATTCAACCTCAATGGAATAGAATGGAATGGAATGGCATGGAATGGAATGGAATGAAATGGAATGGAATGGAATGGAATGGAATGGAATGGAATGGAATCAACCCGAATGGAATGGAATGTAATAGAATGGAATGGAGTGGAGTGGAATCAACCCAAAAGGAATAGAATGGAATGGAATGGCATGGAATGGAATGGAATGGAATGGAATGGAATGGAATGGAATGGAATGGAATCAAACCGAATGGAATGGAATGGAATGCAATGGAATGGAATGGAATGGAAACAAACGAAATGGAATGGAATGGAATGCAATTGAATGGAATGGAATGGAACAGAATCAACCCGAAAGGAATGGAATGGAATGGAATGGAATGGAATGGAATGGAATCAACCTGAATGGAATGGAATGGAAAGGAGTCAACGCGAATGGAATGGTATGGAATTGAATGGAATGGAATCAACCCGAAAGGAATGGAATGGAATGGAATGGAATCAACCCGAATGAAATGGAATTTAATGGAATGGAATCAATTCGAATGGCCTGGAATGGAACGGAATGGCATGACAAGGCATGGAAAGGAATGGAATCAACCCGAACGGAATGGAATGGAATGCATTGGAATGGAATGGAATCAACACGAATGCAGTGGAATGCAATGGAATGGAATGGAATGGAATGGAACGGAATGGAATCAACACGAAAGGAATGGAATGCAATGGAATGGAATGAAATGGAGTAGAATGGAACCAAAAGGAATGGAATGGTATGGAATGGAATGGAATGGAATGGAATCATCCCGAATGGAATGGAATGGAATGGAATGGAATCAACACGAATGGAATGGAATGGAATGGAATGGAATGGAATGGAATGGAATGGAATGGAATCAACCCGAAAGGAAGGGAATGGAATGGAAGGGAATGGAATCAACCCGATTGGAATGAAATGGAATGGAATGGAATGGAATGGAGTTAACCCAAATGGAATGGAAGGGAATGGAATGGAGTGGAAGGGAATGGAATGGAATGGAATCAACCCAAATGGAATGGAATGGAATGGAATGGAATGGAATAGAATCACCCCGAAAGTAATGGAGTGGAATGGAATGGAACGGAATGGAATGGAATAGAATGATTTGGAATCAATATGAATGGAATGGATTGGAATGGATGTAAAACGAATGGAATGGAATGGAATGGAAACAACCCGAATGGAATGGAATGGAAAGGAATGGAATGGAATGGAATCAATCCGAATGGAATGGAAAGGAATGGAATGGAATGGAATGGAATGGAATGGAGTCAACCGGAATGGAAAGGAATGGAATGGAGTGGAATCAAACGGAATGGAATGGAATGGAATGGAATGGAATGGAATGGAATCAACCCGAATGGAATGGAATGGAATCATCCCGAATGGAATGGAATGGAATCAAATGGAATGGAATGGAATAAAACCGAATGGAATTGAATGGAATGGAATGGAATGGAATCAACCCGAATGGAATGGAATGCTATGGAATGGAATGGAATGGAATAGAATCACCCCGAAAGGAATGGAGTGGAATGGAATGGAACGGAATGGAATGGAATAGAATGATTTTGAAACAACCTGAATGGAATGGAATGGAATGGAATGGAATCAACCCGAATGGAATGGAATGGCATGGAATGGAATGGAATGGAATGGAATGGAATGGAATGGAATCAACCCAAATGGAATGGAATGGCATGGAATGGAATGGAATGGTATGGAATAGAATGTAATGGAATAGAATCACCCCGAAAGGAATGGAGTGGAATGGAATGGAACGGAATGGAATGGAATGGAGTCAACCTGAAAGGAATGGAATGGAATGGAATGGAATGGAATGGAATGGAATGGAATGGAATGCAATCAATCCGAATGGAATGGAATGGAATGGAATGGAATGGATTGGAATCAACCCGAATGGAATGGAATGGAACGGAGTCAACCTGAAAGGAATGGAATGGAATGGAATGGAATCAATCCGAATGGAATGGAATGGAATGGAATGGAATGGAATAGAATGGAATGGAATAAAACAGAATGGAATGGAATGGAATGGAATGCAATCAACCCGAATGGATTGGAATGGAATGCAATTGAATGGAATGGAATCAACCCGAATGGAAAGGAATGGGATGGAATGGAATGGAATGGAATGGAATCAAGTCATATGTAATGGAATGGAATGGAATGGAAGCAACACGAATGGAATGTACTGGAATGGAATGGAATGGAATGGAATCAACCCGAATGGAATGGAATGGAATGGAATGGAATGGAATGGAATGGAATGGAATGGAATGGACTGGAATGCAATCAACCCGAATGGAATGGAATGGAATGGAATGGAATGGAATGGAATCAACCCGAATGGAACGGAATGCAATGGAATGGAATGGAATCAAAACGAATGGAATGGAATGGAATGGAATCAACCCGAATGGAATGGAAGGGAAAGGAATGGAATGGAATGGAATGGAATGGAATGGAATCAATCTGAATGGAATGGAAAGGAATGGAATGGAGTCAACCCGAATGGAAAGGAATGGAATGGAATGGAATCAACCCGAATGGAATGGAACGGTATGGAATGGAATGGAGTCAACCCGAGAGGAATGGAACGGAATGGAATGGAATGGAATGGAATGGAATGGAATGGAATCATTCCGAATGGAATGGAATGGAATGGAATGGAATGGAATGGAATCAACGGGAATATAATGGAATGGAATGGAATGGAATGGTATTGAATGGAATGGAGTGGAATGGAATCAACACGAATGGAATGGAATGGAATGGAATCAACCTGAATGAAATGGAATGGAAAGGAATGAAATGGAATGGAATGGAATGGAATCAATCCGAATGGAATGCAATGGAATGGAAAGGAATGGAATGGAATGGAATGAAATGGAATGGAATGGAATGGAATTAACGCAAATGGAAAGGAATGGAATGGAATGGAATCAACACGAATGGAATGGAATGGAATGGAATGGAATCAACCAGAATGGAATGGAATGGAATAGAATGAAATGGAGTAGAATGGAATAGAATCACCACGAAAGGAATGGAATGGAATGGAATGGAATGGAGTGGAATGGAATAAACCCGAATGGAATGGAATGGAATGGAATGGAATAGAATGGTATGGAATCAACCCAAATGGAATGGAATGGAATGGAAAGAATCAAAACCAATGGAATGGAATGGAATGGAAAGGAATGGAATGGAATCAATCCGAATGGAATGGAATGGAATGGAATCAACCCGAATGGAATGGAATGGAATGGAATGGAATGGATGTAACACGAATGGAATGGTATGAAATGGAATGGAATGGAATGGTATGAAATGGAATGGAATGGAATGGAATGGAATGGAATGGAATGGATTCAACCCGAGTGGAATGGAATGGAATGGAACGGAATGCAATGGAATGGAGTCAACCCGAAAGGAGTGGAACGGAATGGAAAGGAATGGAATGGAATGGAATGGAATCAATCCGAATGGAATGGATTGGCATGGAATGGAATGGAATGGAATGGAATGGAATGGAATCAACCTGAATGGATTGGAATGGAATGCAAATGAATGGAATGGAATCAACACGAATGGAATGGAAGGGAATTGAATGGAAGGGAATGGAATGGAATCAACACGAATGGAATGGAATGGAATAGAATGAAATGGAATAGAATGGAATAGAATCACCCCGAAAGGAATGGAATGGAATGGAATGGAATGGAATGGAATGGAATGGAATTGAGTCAACCCGAATGGAATGGAATGGCATGGAATGGAATGGAATGGAATGGAATGGAATGGAATCAACCCAAATGGAATGGAATGGAATGGAATGGAATGGAATGGAATCAACACGAATGGAATGGAATGGAATGGATGTAACACGAATGGAATGGAATGGAATGGAATGGAATCAACCCGAATGGAATGGAATGGAAAGGAATGGAATGGAATGGAATCAACACGAAAGGAATGGAATGCAATGGAATGGAATGGAATGGAACAGAATCGACCCGAAAAGAATGGAATGGAATTGAATGGAATGGAATGGAATGGAATGGAATGGAATGGAATGGAATCATCCCGAATGGAATGGAATGGAATGAAATGGAATGGAATGGAATGGAATGGAATGGAATGGAATGCAATGGAAAGGAATGGAATGGAATCAATTAGAATGGAATGGAATGGAATTGAATGGAATGGAATGGAATGGAATCAACCCGATTGGAACGGAATGGAATGGAATGGAATGGAATGGAATGGAATGCAATGCAATGGAGTTAACCCAAATGGAATGGAATGGAAAGGAGTGGAATGGAATGGAATGGAATGGAATCACCCCGAATGGAATGGAATGGAATGGAATAGAATCACACCGAAAGGAATGGAGTGGAATGGAATGGAACGGAATGGCATGGAATAGAATGATTTGGAATCAACCCGAATGGAATGGAATGGAATGGAATGGAATGGATGTAACACGAATGGAATGGAATGGAATGGAATGGAATGGAATGGAATCAACCCGAATGGAATGGAATGGAATGGAAAGGAATGGAATGGAATGGAATCAACACGAAAGGAATGGAATGCAATGGAATGGAATGGAATGGAACACAATCGACCCGAAAAGAATGGAATGGAATTGAATGGAATGGAATGGAATGGAATGGAATCAAAACGAATGGAATGGAATGGAATGGAAACAACCCGAATGGAATGGAATGGAAAGGAATGGAATGGAATGGAATCAATCCGAATGGAATGGAAAGGAATGGAATGGAATGGAATGGAATGGAGTCAACCCGAATGGAAAGGAATGGAATGGAATGGAATCAACCGGAATGGAATGGAATGGAATAGAATGGAATGGAATGGAATGGAATCAACCCGAATGGAATGGAATGGAATGGAGCAAACCCGAATGGAATGGAATGGAATGGAATGGAGTGGAATGGAATGGAATGGAAACAACCCGAATGGAATGGAATTGAATAGAATGGAATGGAATGGAATGGAATGGAATGGAATGGAATGGAATGGAATGCAATGCAATGGAGTTAACCCAAATGGAATGGAAAGGAATGGAGTGGAATGGAATGGAATGGAATGGAATCACCCCGAATGGAATGGAATGGAATGGAATGGAATGGAATGGAATAGAATCACCCTGAAAGGAATGGAGTGGAATGGAATGCAACGGAATGGAATGGAATAGAATGATTTGGAATCAACCCGAATGGAATGGAATGGAATGGAATGGAATGGAATGGAATGGAATGGATGTAACACGAATGGAATAGAATGGAATGGAATGGAATCAACCCGAATGGAATGGAATGGAATGGAAAGGAATGGAATGGAATGGAATCAACACGAAAGGAATGGAATGCAATGGAATGGAATGGAATGGAACAGAATCGACCCGAAAAGAATGGAATGGAATTGAATGGAATGGAATGGAATGGAATGGAATGGAATCAAAACGAATGGAATGGAATGGAATGGAATCAACCCGAATGGAATGGAATGGAAAGGAATGGAATGGAATGGAATCAATACGAAAGGAATGGAAAGGAATGGAATGGAATGGAATGGAATCACCCCGAATGGAATGGAATGGAATGGAATCATCCCGAATGGAATGGAATGGAATCAAATGGAAAGGAATGGAATAAAACCGAATGGAATTTAATGGAATGGAATGGAATGGAAGCAACCCGAATGGAATGGAATGGAATGCAACTGAATGGAATGGAATCAACCCGAATGGAATGGAATGGTATGGAATGGAATGTAAAGGAATAGAATCACCCCGAAAGGAATGCAGTGGAATGGGATGGAACGGAATGGAATGGAATAGAATGATTTGGAATCAACCTGAATGGAATGGAATGGAATGGAATGGAATGGAATGGATATAACAACAATGGAATGGAATGGAATGGAATGGAATCAACCCGAATGGAATGGAATGGAATGGTATGGAATGGAATGCAACGGAGTCAACCTGAAAGGAATGGAATGGAATGGAATGGAATGGAATGCAATCAATCCGAATGGAATGGAATGGAATGGAATGGATTGGAATCAACCCGAATGGAATGGAATGGAACGGAGTCAACCTGAAAGGAATGCAATGGAATGGAATGGAATGGAATGGAATGGAATCAATCCGAATGGAATGGAATGGAATGGAATGGAATGGAATGGAATGGAATCAACACGAAAGGAATGGGATGGAATGGAATGGAATCAACCACAATAGAATATAATGGAATCAACCCGAGTGGAATTGAATGGAATGGAATGGAAATAACACGAATGGAATGGAATGTAATGGAATGGAATCAACCCGATTGGAATATAATGGAATCAATCGGAGTGAAATTGAATGGAATGGAATGGAAATAACCCGAATGGAATGGAATGTAATGGAATGGAATCAACGAGAATTGAATCGAATGGAATGGAATGGAGTGGAATGGAATTGAATGGAATGGAATCAACCCGAATGGAATGGAATGGAATGGAATGGAATCAAAACGAATGGAATGGAATGGAATGGAATGGAAAGGAATTGAATCAAGCCGAATGGAATGGAATGGAATGGAATCACCCGAATGGAAAGGAATGGAATGAAATGGAATGGAATGGAATGGAATGGAATGGAATGGAATGGAATGGAATGGAATCAATTAGAATGGAATGGACTGGAATGGAATGGAATGGAATCAACCCGATTGGAATGGAATGGAATGGAATGGAATGGAATGGAATGGAATGCAATGCAATGGAGTTAACCCAAATGGAATGGAATGGAATGGGTGTGGAATGGAATGGAATGGAATGGAATCACCCCGAATGGAATGGAATTGAATGGAATGGAATGGAATGGAATGGAATAGAATCACCCCGAAAGGAATGGAGTGGAATGGAATGGAACGGAATGGAATGGAATAGAATGATTTGGAATCAACCCGAATGGAATGGAATGGAATGGAATGGAATGGATGTAACACGAATGGAATGGAATGGAAACTAATGGAATGGAATCAACCCGAATGGAATAAACCGAATGGAATGGATTGGAAAGGAATGGAATCAACCCAAATGAAATATAATGGAATCAACCCGAGTGTAATTGAATGGAATGGAATGGAAATAACACGAATGCAATGGAATGGAATGGAATGGAATGGAATCAATGAGAATGGAATCGAATGGAATGGAATTGAGTGGAATGGAATTGAATGGAATGGAATCAACCCGAATGGAATGGAATGGAATCGAATCGAATCAAAACGAATGGAATGTAATGGAATGGAAAGGAATGGAATGGAATCAAGCAGAATGGAATGGAATGGAATGGAATCATCCCGAATGGAATGGAATGGAATGGAATGGAATGGAATGGAATGGAATGGAATGGAATGGAATCAACCGGAATATAATGTAATGTAATGTAACGGATTGGAATGGAATGGAATGGAATCAACTCGAATGGCATGGAATGGAATGGAATGGAATGTCATGGCATGGAATGGAATAGAATCAACCCGAAAATATTGGAATGGAATGCAATGGAATCGAATGGAATCAACCCGAATGGAGTGCAATGCAATGGAATGGAATGGAATGGAATGGAATGGAATGGAATCAACACGAAAGGAATGGAATGCAATGGAATGGAATGGAATGGAAAAGAATCGACCCGAAAGGAATGGAATGGAATGGAATGTAGTGGAATGGAAACAACACGAATGGCATGGAATGGAATGGAATGGAATGGAATCAACCCGAATGGAATGGAATGCAATGGAATCAACACGTATGGAATGGAATGGAATGAATTGGAATGGAATGGACTGGAATCAACCCGAATGGAAAGGAATAGAATGGAATGGAATGGCATCATCCCGAATGGAATGGAATGGAATGGAATGGAAAGGAAACGAATGGATTCAACCCGAATTGAATGGAATGGAAGGGAATGGAATGGAATGGAATCAACCCGAATGGAAGGGAATGGAATAGAATGGAATGGAATAGAATCAACCCGAATGGAATGGAATGGATTGGAATGGAATCAAATGGAATGGAATCAACCCGAATGGAATGGAATGGAAAGGAATGGAATGGAATGGAACGGAAAGGAATGGAATGGAATGGAGTAAACCCGAATGGAATGGAGTGGAACGGAATGGAATGGAATGGAATGGAATGGAATGGAATGGAATGGAATCAACGCGAATGGAATGGAATGGAATAGAATGGAATGGAATGGAATGGAATGGAATCAACACAAATGGAATGGAATGGAATGGAATGGAATGGAATGCAATTGAATGGAATCAACCGGAATGGAATGGAAAGGAATGGAATCAACTCGAATGGAATGGAATGGAGGGGAATGGAAGGGAATGGAATCAACCCGATTGGAATGTAATGTAATGGAATGGAATGGAATGGCATGGAATTAACACAAATGGAATGGAATGGAATGGAATTGAATGCAATGCAATGGAATCAACCCGAATGGAATGGAATGGAATGGAATGGAATGGAATGGAATGGAATGGAATGGAATGGAATAGAATCACCCCGAAAGGAATGGAGTGCAATGGAATGGAACGGAATGGAATGGAATGGAATGATTTGGAATCAACCCGAATGGTATGGAACGGAATGGAATTGATTGGAGTGGATTCAACCTGAATGGAATACAGTGGAATGGAATGGCATGGAATGGAATGGAATGGAATGGAATGGAATGCAATGGGGTAAACCCAAATGGAATGGAATGGAATGGAATGGAATGGAATGGAATGGAATGCAATGGAATCAACCCAAATGGAATGGAATGGAATAGAATGGAATGGAATTTAATGGAATACAATCACCCCGAAAGGAATGGAGTGGAATGGAATGGAACTGAATGGAATGGAATGGAATGATTTGGAATCACCCCGAAAGGAATGGAATGGAATGGAATGGAATGGATTGGATTCAACCTCAATGGAACAGAATGGAATGGAATGGCATGGAATGGAATGGAATGAAATGGAATGGAATGGAATGGAATGGAATGGAATGGAATCAACCCGAATGGAATGGAATGTAATAGAATGGAATGGAGTGGAGTGGAATCAACCCAAAAGGAATAGAATGGAATGGAATGGCATGGAATGGAATGGAATGGAATGGAATGGAATGGAATGGAGTGGAATCAAACCGAATGGAATGGAATGGAATGCAATGGAATGGAATGGAATGGAAACAAACGAAATGGAATGGAATGGAATGCAATTGAATGGAATGGAATGGAACAGAATCAACCCGAAAGGAATGGAATGGAATGGAATGGAATGGAATGGAATGGAATCAACCTGAATGGAATGGAATGGAAAGGAGTCAACGCGAATGGAATGGTATGGAATTGAATGGAATGGAATCAACCCGAAAGGAATGGAATGGAATGGAATGGAATCAACCCGAATGAAATGGAATTTAATGGAATGGAATCAACTCGAATGGCCTGGAATGGAACGGAATGGCATGACAAGGCATGGAAAGGAATGGAATCAACCCGAACGGAATGGAATGGAATGCATTGGAATGGAATGGAATCAACCCGAATGCAGTGGAATGCAATGGAATGGAATGGAATGGAATGGAACGGAATGGAATCAACACGAAAGGAATGGAATGCAATGGAATGGAATGAAATGGAGTAGAATGGAACCAAAAGGAATGGAATGGTATGGAATGGAATGGAATGGAATGGAATCATCCCGAATGGAATGGAATGGAATGGAATCAACACGAATGGAATGGAATGGAATGGAATGGAATGGAATGGAATGGAATGGAATCAACCCGAAAGGAAGGGAATGGAATGGAAGGGAATGGAATCAACCCGATTGGAATGAAATGGAATGGAATGGAATGGAATGGAGTTAACCCAAATGGAATGGAAGGGAATGGAATGGAGTGGAAGGGAATGGAATGGAATGGAATCAACCCAAATGGAATGGAATGGAATGGAATGGAATGGAATAGAATCACCCCGAAAGTAATGGAGTGGAATGGAATGGAACGGAATGGAATGGAATAGAATGATTTGGAATCAATATGAATGGAATGGATTGGAATGGATGTAAAACGAATGGAATGGAATGGAATGGAAACAACCCGAATGGAATGGAATGGAAAGGAATGGAATGGAATGGAATCAATCCGAATGGAATGGAAAGGAATGGAATGGAATGGAATGGAATGGAATGGAGTCAACCGGAATGGAAAGGAATGGAATGGAGTGGAATCAAACGGAATGGAATGGAATGGAATGGAATGGAATGGAATGGAATGGAATCAACCCGAATGGAATGGAATGGAATCATCCCGAATGGAATGGAATGGAATCAAATGGAATGGAATGGAATAAAACCGAATGGAATTGAATGGAATGGAATGGAATGGAATAAACCCGAATGGAATGGAATGCTATGGAATGGAATGGAATGGAATAGAATCACCCCGAAAGGAATGGAGTGGAATGGAATGGAACGGAATGGAATGGAATAGAATGATTTTGAAACAACCTGAATGGAATGGAATGGAATGGAATGGAATCAACCCGAATGGAATGGAATGGCATGGAATGGAATGGAATGGAATGGAATGGAATGGAATGGAATCAACCCAAATGGAATGGAATGGCATGGAATGGAATGGAATGGTATGGAATAGAATGTAATGGAATAGAATCACCCCGAAAGGAATGGAGTGGAATGGAATGGAACGGAATGGAATGGAATGGAGTCAACCTGAAAGGAATGGAATGGAATGGAATGGAATGGAATGCAATCAATCCGAATGGAATGGAATGGAATGGAATGGAATGGATTGGAATCAACCCGAATGGAATGGAATGGAATGGAGTCAACCTGAAAGGAATGGAATGGAATGGAATGGAATCAATCCGAATGGAATGGAATGGAATGGAATGGAATGGAATAGAATGGAATGGAATAAAACAGAATGGAATGGAATGGAATGGAATGCAATCAACCCGAATGGATTGGAATGGAATGCAATTGAATGGAATGGAATCAACCCGAATGGAAAGGAATGGGATGGAATGGAATGGAATGGAATGGAATCAAGTCATATGTAATGGAATGGAATGGAATGGAAGCAACACGAATGGAATGTACTGGAATGGAATGGAATGGAATGGAATCAACCCGAATGGAATGGAATGGAATGGAATGGAATGGAATGGAATGGAATGGAATGGACTGGAATGCAATCAACCCGAATGGAATGGAATGGAATGGAATGGAATCAACCCGAATGGAACGGAATGCAATGGAATGGAATGGAATCAAAACGAATGGAATGGAATGGAATGGAATCAACCCGAATGGAATGGAAGGGAAAGGAATGGAATGGAATGGAATGGAATGGAATGGAATCAATCTGAATGGAATGGAAAGGAATGGAATGGAGTCAACCCGAATGGAAAGGAATGGAATGGAATGGAATCAACCCGAATGGAATGGAACGGTATGGAATGGAATGGAGTCAACCCGAGAGGAATGGAACGGAATGGAATGGAATGGAATGGAATGGAATGGAATGGAATCATTCCGAATGGAATGGAATGGAATGGAATGGAATGGAATGGAATGGAATCAACGGGAATATAATGGAATGGAATGGAATGGAATGGTATTGAATGGAATGGAGTGGAATGGAATCAACACGAATGGAATGGAATGGAATGGAATCAACCTGAATGAAATGGAATGGAAAGGAATGAAATGGAATGGAATGGAATGGAATCAATCCGAATGGAATGCAATGGAATGGAAAGGAATGGAATGGAATGGAATGAAATGGAATGGAATGGAATGGAATTAACGCAAATGGAAAGGAATGGAATGGAATGGAATCAACACGAATGGAATGGAATGGAATGGAATGGAATCAACCAGAATGGAATGGAATGGAATAGAATGAAATGGAGTAGAATGGAATAGAATCACCACGAAAGGAATGGAATGGAATGGAATGGAATGGAGTGGAATGGAATAAACCCGAATGGAATGGAATGGAATAGAATGGTATGGAATCAACCCAAATGGAATGGAATGGAATGGAAAGAATCAAAACCAATGGAATGGAATGGAATGGAAAGGAATGGAATGGAATCAATCCGAATGGAATGGAATGGAATGGAATCAACCCGAATGGAATGGAATGGAATGGAATGGAATGGATGTAACACGAATGGAATGGTATGAAATGGAATGGAATGGAATGGTATGAAATGGAATGGAATGGAATGGAATGGAATGGAATGGAAAGGATTCAACCCGAGTGGAATGGAATGGAATGGAACGGAATGCAATGGAATGGAGTCAACCCGAAAGGAGTGGAACGGAATGGAAAGGAATGGAATGGAATGGAATGGAATCAATCCGAATGGAATGGATTGGCATGGAATGGAATGGAATGGAATGGAATGGAATGGAATCAACCTGAATGGAATGGGATGGAATGGATTGGAATCAACCCAAATGAAATATAATGGAAACAACCCGAGTGGAATTGAATGGAATGGAATGGAATGGAATGGAATGGAGTCAACCTGTAAGCAATGGAATGGAATGGAATGGAATGGAATGGAATGGAATGCAATGGAAACAAATCGAATGGAATGGAATGGAACGGAATGGAATCAACACGATTGGAATGGAATGGAATGGAATGGAATGGATTGGAATGCAATGGAGTCAACCTCGAAGGAATGGAATGGAATGGAATGGAGTCAACCTGAAAGGAATGGAATGGAATGGAATGGAATGGAATGGAAACAAATCGAATGGAATGGAAAGGAATGGAATGGAATGGAACTGAAACAACCGGAAAGGAATGCAATGGAATGGAATGGAATGGAATGGAATGGAATGGAATCAACCCGAATGGAAAGTAATGCAATGGAATCAACCGAATGGAATGGAATGGAATGGAATGGAATGGAATGGAATGGAATATAATGATTTGGAATCAACACGAATGGAATGGAATGGAATGGAATGGATGGAACACGAATGAAATGGAATGGAATGGAATGGAATCAACCAGAATGGAAGGAAATGGAATGGAATGGAATGGAATGGAATGGAATCAACCCGAATGGAATGGAATGGAATGCAAATGAATGGAATGGAATCAACACGAATGGAATGGAAGGGAATTGAATGGAAGGGAATGGAATGGAATCAACACGAATGGAATGGAATGGAATAGAATGAAATGGAATAGAATGGAATAGAATCACCCCGAAAGGAATGGAATGGAATGGAATGGAATGGAATGGAATGGAATTGAGTCAACCCGAATGGAATGGAATGGCATGGAATGGAATGGAATGGAATGGAATGGAATGGAATCAACCCAAATGGAATGGAATGGAATGGAATGGAATGGAATGGAATCAACACGAATGGAATGGAATGGAATGGATGTAACACGAATGGAATGGAATGGAATGGAATGGAATCAACCCGAATGGAATGGAATGGAAAGGAATGGAATGGTATGGAATCAACACGAAAGGAATGGAATGCAATGGAATGGAATGGAATGGAACAGAATCGACCCGAAAAGAATGGAATGGAATTGAATGGAATGGAATGGAATGGAATGGAATGGAATGGAATGGAATGGAATGGAATCATCCCGAATGGAATGGAATGGAATGAAATGGAATGGAATGGAATGGAATGGAATGCAATGGAAAGGAATGGAATGGAATCAATTAGAATGGAATGGAATGGAATTGAATGGAATGGAATGGAATGGAATCAACCCGATTGGAACGGAATGGAATGGAATGGAATGGAATGGAATGGAATGCAATGCAATGGAGTTAACCCAAATGGAATGGAATGGAAAGGAGTGGAATGGAATGGAATGGAATGGAATCACCCCGAATGGAATGGAATGGAATGGAATGGAATGGAATAGAATCACACCGAAAGGAATGGAGTGGAATGGAATGGAACGGAATGGCATGGAATAGAATGATTTGGAATCAACCCGAATGGAATGGAATGGAATGGAATGGAATGGATGTAACACGAATGGAATGGAATGGAATGGAATGGAATGGAATGGAATGGAATCAACCCGAATGGAATGGAATGGAATGGAAAGGAATGGAATGGAATGGAATCAACACGAAAGGAATGGAATGCAATGGAATGAAATGGAATGGAACACAATCGACCCGAAAAGAATGGAATGGAATTGAATGGAATGGAATGGAATGGAATGGAATGGAATGGAATCAAAACGAATGGAATGGAATGGAATGGAAACAACCCGAATGGAATGGAATGGAAAGGAATGGAATGGAATGGAATCAATCCGAATGGAATGGAAAGGAATGGAATGGAATGGAATGGAATGGAGTCAACCCGAATGGAAAGGAATGGAATGGAACGGAATCAACCGGAATGGAATGGAATGGAATAGAATGGAATGGAATGGAATGGAATCAACCCGAATGGAATGGAATGGAATGGAGCAAACCCGAATGGAATGGAATGGAATGGAATGGAGTGGAATGGAATGGAATGGAAACAACCCGAATGGAATGGAATTGAATAGAATGGAATGGAATGGAATGGAATGGAATGGAATGGAATGGAATGCAATGCAATGGAGTTAACCCAAATGGAATATAAAGGAATGGAGTGGAATGGAATGGAATGGAATGGAATCACCCCGAATGGAATGGAATGGAATGGAATGGAATGGAATGGAATAGAATCACCCTGAAAGGAATGGAGTGGAATGGAATGCAACGGAATGGAATGGAATAGAATGATTTGGAATCAACCCGAATGGAATGGAATGGAATGGAATGGAATGGAATGGAATGGATGTAACACGAATGGAATAGAATGGAATGGAATGGAATCAACCCGAATGGAATGGAATGGAATGGAAAGGAATGGAATGGAATGGAATCAACACGAAAGGAATGGAATGCAATGGAATGGAATGGAATGGAACAGAATCGACCCGAAAAGAATGGAATGGAATTGAATGGAATGGAATGGAATGGAATGGAATGGAATCAAAACGAATGGAATGGAATGGAATGGAATCAACCCGAATGGAATGGAATGGAAAGGAATGGAATGGAATGGAATCAATACGAAAGGAATGGAAAGGAATGGAATGGAATGGAATGGAATCACCCCGAATGGAATGGAATGGAATGGAATCATCCCGAATGGAATGGAATGGAATCAAATGGAAAGGAATGGAATAAAACCGAATGGAATTTAATGGAATGGAATGGAATGGAAGAAACCCGAATGGAATGGAATGGAATGCAACTGAATGGAATGGAATCAACCCGAATGGAATGGAATGGTATGGAATGGAATGTAAAGGAATAGAATCACCCCGAAAGGAATGCAGTGGAATGGGATGGAACGGAATGGAATGGAATAGAATGATTTGGAATCAACCTGAATGGAATGGAATGGAATGGAATGGAATGGATATAACACGAATGGAATGGAATGGAATGGAATGGAATCAACCCGAATGGAATGGAATGGAATGGTATGGAATGGAATGCAACGGAGTCAACCTGAAAGGAATGGAATGGAATGGAATGGAATGGAATGGAATGGAATGGAATGCAATCAATCCGAATGGAATGGAATGGAATGGAATGGATTGGAATCAACCCGAATGGAATGGAATGGAACGGAGTCAACCTGAAAGGAATGCAATGGAATGGAATGGAATGGAATGGAATGGAATCAATCCGAATGGAATGGAATGGAATGGAATGGAATGGAATGGAATGGAATGGAATCAACACGAAAGGAATGGGATGGAATGGAATGGAATCAACCACAATAGAATATAATGGAATCAACCCGAGTGGAATTGAATGGAATGGAATGGAAATAACACGAATGGAATGGAATGTAATGGAATGGAATCAACCCGATTGGAATATAATGGAATCAATCCGAGTGAAATTGAATGGAATGGAATGGAAATAACCCGAATGGAATGGAATGTAATGGAATGGAATCAACGAGAATTGAATCGAATGGAATGGAATGGAGTGGAATGGAATGGAATGGAATGGAATCAACCCGAATGGAATGGAATGGAATGGAATGGAATCAAAACGAATGGAATGGAATGGAATGGAATGGAAAGGAATTGAATCAAGCCGAATGGAATGGAATGGAATGGAATCATCCCGAATGGAAAGGAATGGAATGAAATGGAATGGAATGGAATGGAATGGAATGGAATGGAATGGAATGGAATGGAATGGAATGGAATCAATTAGAATGGAATGGAATGGAATGGAATGGAATGGAATGGAATCAACCCGATTGGAATGGAATGGAATGGAATGGAATGGAATGGAATGCAATGCAATGGAGTTAACCCAAATGGAATGGAATGGAATGGAGTGGAATGGAATGGAATGGAATGGAATCACCCCGAATGGAATGGAATTGAATGGAATGGAATGGAATGGAATGGAATAGAATCACCCCGAAAGGAATGGAGTGGAATGGAATGGAACGGAATGGAATGGAATAGAATGATTTGGAATCAACCCGAATGGAATGGAATGGAATGGAATGGAATGGATGTAACACGAATGGAATGGAATGGAAACTAATGGAATGGAATCAACCCGAATGGAATAAACCGAATGGAATGGATTGGAAAGGAATGGAATCAACCCAAATGAAATATAATGGAATCAACACGAGTGTAATTGAATGGAATGGAATGGAAATAACACGAATGCAATGGAATGGAATGGAATGGAATGGAATCAATGAGAATGGAATCGAATGGAATGGAATTGAGTGGAATGGAATTGAATGGAATGGAATCAACCCGAATGGAATGGAATGGAATCGAATCGAATCAAAACGAATGGAATGTAATGGAATGGAAAGGAATGGAATGGAATCAAGCAGAATGGAATGGAATGGAATGGAATCATCCCGAATGGAATGGAATGGAATGGAATGGAATGGAATGGAATGGAATGGAATCAACCGGAATATAATGTAATGTAATGTAACGGATTGGAATGGAATGGAATGGAATCAACTCGAATGGCATGGAATGGAATGGAATGGAATGTCATGGCATGGAATGGAATAGAATCAACCCGAAAAGATTGGAATGGAATGCAATGGAATCGAATGGAATCAACCCGAATGGAGTGCAATGCAATGGAATGGAATGGAATGGAATGGAATGGAATGGAATCAACACGAAAGGAATGGAATGCAATGGAATGGAATGGAATGGAAAAGAATCGACCCGAAAGGAATGGAATGGAATGGAATGTAGTGGAATGGAAACAACACGAATGGCATGGAATGGAATGGAATGGAATGGAATCAACCCGAATGGAATGGAATGCAATGGAATCAACACGTATGGAATGGAATGGAATGCATTGGAATGGAATGGACTGGAATCAACCCGAATGGAAAGGAATAGAATGGAATGGAATGGCATCATCCCGAATGGAATGGAATGGAATGGAATGGAAAGGAAACGAATGGATTCAACCCGAATTGAATGGAATGGAAGGGAATGGAATGGAATGGAATCAACCCGAATGGAAGGGAATGGAATAGAATGGAATGGAATAGAATCAACCCGAATGGAATGGAATGGATTGGAATGGAATCAAATGGAATGGAATCAACCCGAATGGAATGGAATGGAAAGGAATGGAATGGAATGGAACGGAAAGGAATGGAATGGAATGGAGTAAACCCGAATGGAATGGATTGGAACGGAATGGAATGGAATGGAATGGAATGGAATGGAATGGAATCAACGCGAATGGAATGGAATGGAATAGAATGGAATGGAATGGAATGGAATGGAATCAACACAAATGGAATGGAATGGAATGGAATGGAATGGAATGCAATTGAATGGAATCAACAGGAATGGAATGGAAAGGAATGGAATCAACTCGAATGGAATGGAATGGAGGGGAATGGAAGGGAATGGAATCAACCCGATTGGAATGTAATGTAATGGAATGGAATGGAATGGCATGGAATTAACACAAATGGAATGGAATGGAATGGAATTGAATGCAATGCAATGGAATCAACCGGAATGGAATGGAATGGAATGGAATGGAATGGAATGGAATGGAATGGAATAGAATCACCCCGAAAGGAATGGAGTGCAATGGAATGGAACGGAATGGAATGGAATGGAATGATTTGGAATCAACCCGAATGGTATGGAACGGAATGGAATTGATTGGAGTGGATTCAACCTGAATGGAATACAGTGGAATGGAATGGCATGGAATGGAATGGAATGGAATGGAATGGAATGGAATGCAATGGGGTAAACCCAAATGGAATGGAATGGAATGGAATGGAATGGAATGGAATGCAATGGAATCAACCCAAATGGAATGGAATGGAATAGAATGGAATGGAATTTAATGGAATACAATCACCCCGAAAGGAATGGAGTGGAATGGAATGGAACTGAATGGAATGGAATGGAATGATTTGGAATCACCCCGAAAGGAATGGAATGGAATGGAATGGAATGGATTGGATTCAACCTCAATGGAATAGAATGGAATGGAATGGCATGGAATGGAATGGAATGAAATGGAATGGAATGGAATGGAATGGAATGGAATGGAATCAACCCGAATGGAATGGAATGTAATAGAATGGAATGGAGTGGAGTGGAATCAACCCAAAAGGAATAGAATGGAATGGAATGGCATGGAATGGAATGGAATGGAATGGAATGGAATGGAATGGAATGGAATGGAATCAAACCGAATGGAATGGAATGGAATGCAATGGAATGGAATGGAATGGAAACAAACGAAATGGAATGGAATGGAATGCAATTGAATGGAATGGAATGGAACAGAATCAACCCGAAAGGAATGGAATGGAATGGAATGGAATGGAATGGAATGGAATCAACCTGAATGGAATGGAATGGAAAGGAGTCAACGCGAATGGAATGGTATGGAATTGAATGGAATGGAATCAACCCGAAAGGAATGGAATGGAATGGAATGGAATCAACCCGAATGAAATGGAATTTAATGGAATGGAATCAATTCGAATGGCCTGGAATGGAACGGAATGGCATGACAAGGCATGGAAAGGAATGGAATCAACCCGAACGGAATGGAATGGAATGCATTGGAATGGAATGGAATCAACCCGAATGCAGTGGAATGCAATGGAATGGAATGGAATGGAATGGAACGGAATGGAATCAACACGAAAGGAATGGAATGCAATGGAATGGAATGAAATGGAGTAGAATGGAACCAAAAGGAATGGAATGGTATGGAATGGAATGGAATGGAAAGGAATCATCCCGAATGGAATGGAATGGAATGGAATGGAATCAACACGAATGGAATGGAATGGAATGGAATGGAATGGAATGGAATGGAATGGAATCAACCCGAAAGGAAGGGAATGGAATGGAAGGGAATGGAATCAACCCGATTGGAATGAAATGGAATGGAATGGAATGGAATGGAGTTAACCCAAATGGAATGGAAGGGAATGGAATGGAGTGGAAGGGAATGGAATGGAATGGAATCAACCCAAATGGAATGGAATGGAATGGAATGGAATGGAATAGAATCACCCCGAAAGTAATGGAGTGGAATGGAATGGAACGGAATGGAATGGAATAGAATGATTTGGAATCAATATGAATGGAATGGATTGGAATGGATGTAAAACGAATGGAATGGAATGGAATGGAAACAACCCGAATGGAATGGAATGGAAAGGAATGGAATGGAATGGAATCAATCCGAATGGAATGGAAAGGAATGGAATGGAATGGAATGGAATGGAATGGAGTCAACCGGAATGGAAAGGAATGGAATGGAGTGGAATCAAACGGAATGGAATGGAATGGAATGGAATGGAATGGAATGGAATCAACCCGAATGGAATGGAATGGAATCATCCCGAATGGAATGGAATGGAATCAAATGGAATGGAATGGAATAAAACCGAATGGAATTGAATGGAATGGAATGGAATGGAATCAACCCGAATGGAATGGAATGCTATGGAATGGAATGGAATGGAATAGAATCACCCCGAAAGGAATGGAGTGGAATGGAATGGAACGGAATGGAATGGAATAGAATGATTTTGAAACAACCTGAATGGAATGGAATGGAATGGAATGGAATCAACCCGAATGGAATGGAATGGCATGGAATGGAATGGAATGGAATGGAATGGAATGGAATGGAATGGAATCAACCCAAATGGAATGGAATGGCATGGAATGGAATGGAATGGTATGGAATAGAATGTAATGGAATAGAATCACCCCGAAAGGAATGGAGTGGAATGGAATGGAACGGAATGGAATGGAATGGAGTCAACCTGAAAGGAATGGAATGGAATGGAATGGAATGGAATGGAATGGAATGGAATGCAATCAATCCGAATGGAATGGAATGGAATGGAATGGAATGGATTGGAATCAACCCGAATGGAATGGAATGGAACGGAGTCAACCTGAAAGGAATGGAATGGAATGGAATGGAATCAATCCGAATGGAATGGAATGGAATGGAATGGAATGGAATAGAATGGAATGGAATAAAACAGAATGGAATGGAATGGAATGGAATGCAATCAACCCGAATGGATTGGAATGGAATGCAATTGAATGGAATGGAATCAACCCGAATGGAAAGGAATGGGATGGAATGGAATGGAATGGAATGGAATCAAGTCATATGTAATGGAATGGAATGGAATGGAAGCAACACGAATGGAATGTACTGGAATGGAATGGAATGGAATGGAATCAACCCGAATGGAATGGAATGGAATGGAATGGAATGGAATGGAATGGAATGGAATGGACTGGAATGCAATCAACCCGAATGGAATGGAATGGAATGGAATGGAATGGAATGGAATCAACCCGAATGGAACGGAATGCAATGGAATGGAATGGAATCAAAACGAATGGAATGGAATGGAATGGAATCAACCCGAATGGAATGGAAGGGAAAGGAATGGAATGGAATGGAATGGAATGGAATCAATCTGAATGGAATGGAAAGGAATGGAATGGAGTCAACCCGAATGGAAAGGAATGGAATGGAATGGAATCAACCCGAATGGAATGGAACGGTATGGAATGGAATGGAGTCAACCCGAGAGGAATGGAACGGAATGGAATGGAATGGAATGGAATGGAATGGAATGGAATCATTCCGAATGGAATGGAATGGAATGGAATGGAATGGAATGGAATCAACGGGAATATAATGGAATGGAATGGAATGGAATGGTATTGAATGGAATGGAGTGGAATGGAATCAACACGAATGGAATGGAATGGAATGGAATCAACCTGAATGAAATGGAATGGAAAGGAATGAAATGGAATGGAATGGAATGGAATCAATCCGAATGGAATGCAATGGAATGGAAAGGAATGGAATGGAATGGAATGAAATGGAATGGAATGGAATGGAATTAACGCAAATGGAAAGGAATGGAATGGAATGGAATCAACACGAATGGAATGGAATGGAATGGAATGGAATCAACCAGAATGGAATGGAATGGAATAGAATGAAATGGAGTAGAATGGAATAGAATCACCACGAAAGGAATGGAATGGAATGGAATGGAATGGAGTGGAATGGAATAAACCCGAATGGAATGGAATGGAATGGAATGGAATAGAATGGTATGGAATCAACCCAAATGGAATGGAATGGAATGGAAAGAATCAAAACCAATGGAATGGAATGGAATGGAAAGGAATGGAATGGAATCAATCCGAATGGAATGGAATGGAATGGAATCAACCCGAATGGAATGGAATGGAATGGAATGGAATGGATGTAACACGAATGGAATGGTATGAAATGGAATGGAATGGAATGGTATGAAATGGAATGGAATGGAATGGAATGGAATGGAATGGAATGGATTCAACCCGAGTGGAATGGAATGGAATGGAACGGAATGCAATGGAATGGAGTCAACCCGAAAGGAGTGGAACGGAATGGAAAGGAATGGAATGGAATGGAATGGAATCAATCCGAATGGAATGGATTGGCATGGAATGGAATGGAATGGAATGGAATCAACACGAAAGGAATGGAATACAATGGAATGGAATGGAATGGAACAGAATCGACCCGAAAAGAATGGAATGGAATTGAGTGGAATAGAATGGAATTGAATGGAATGGAATCAACCCGAATGGAATGGAATGGAATGGAATCAACACGAATGGAATAGAATGGAATGGAATCAACCCGAATGGAATATAATGTAATCAACCCGAGTGGAATTGAATGGAATGGAATTGAAAGAAACCGAATGGAATGGAATGGATTGGAATGGAATCAACGAGAATGGAATCGAATGGAATGGAATGGAGTGGAATGGAACTGAATGGAAAGGAATCAACCCGAATGGAATGGAATTGAATGGAATGGAATCCAGCCGAATGGAATGGAATGGAATGGAATGGAATAAAGCCGAATGGAATGGAATGGAATGGAATGGAATGGAATGGAATCAACCCAAATGCAATGGAATGGAATGGAATCAACCCGAATGGAATATAATGTAATCAACCCGAGTGGAATTGAATGGAATGGAATTGAAAGAAACCGAATGGAATGGAATGGATTGGAATGGAATCAACGAGAATGGAATCGAATGGAATGGAATGGAGTGGAATGGAACTGAATGGAAAGGAATCAACCCGAATGGAATGGAATGGAATGGAATGGAATCAAAACGAATGGAATGGAATGGAATGGAATCAAAACGAATGGAATGGAATGGAATAGAAGGGAATGAAATCAAGCTTAATGGAATAGAATGGAATGGAATCATCCCGAATGGAATGGAATGGAATGAAATGGAATGGAATGGAATGGAATGGAATGGAATGGAATAGAATGGAATGGAATAAAACAGAATGGAATGGAATGGAATGGAATGCAATCAACCCGAATGGCATGGAATGGAATGGAATCATCCCGAATGGAATGGAATGGAATGAAATGGAATGGAATGGAATGGAATGGAATAGAATGGAATGGAATAAAACAGAATGGAATGGAATGGAATGGAATGCAATCAACCCGAATGGATTGGAATGGAATGCAATTGAATGGAATGGAATCAACCCGAATGGAATGGAATGGAATGGAATGGAATGTAATCAAAACGAATGGAATGGAATGGAATGGAAATGAATGGAATGGAATCAAGCCGAATGGAATAGAATGGAAGGGAATCATTCCTAATGGAAAGGAATGGAATCAAGTGGAATGGAATGGAATGGAATGGAATAAAACCGAATGGAATGGAATGGAATGGAATGGAATGTAATCAACCCAAATGGAATGGAATGGAATGCAATTGAATGCAATGGAATCAACTCGAATGGAGTGGAATGGATTGGAATGGAATCAACCCGAATGCAATGGAATGGAATGGAATAGAATGAAATTGAATAGAATGGAATAGAATCACCCCGAAAGGAATGGAATGGAATGGAATGGCATGGAATGGAATGGATTGGAATGGAATGAACCCGAATGGAATGGAATGGCATGGAATCGAATGGAATGGAATGGAATGGAATCAACGCAAATGGAATGGAATATAATGGAATGGAATGGAATGGAATCAACACGAATGGCATGGAATCGAACGGAATGGAATGGAATGGAATGGAATGGAATGGAGTGGAATCAACCCGATTGGAATGGAATGGAATGGAATGGAATGGATTTAACCCAAATGGAATGGAATGGAATGGAATGGAGTTGAAGCGGATGGAATGGATTGGAATCAACCCAAATGGAATGGAATGGAATGGAATGGAATGGAATAGAGTCACCCCGAAACGAATGGAGTGGAATCGAATGGAACGGAATGGAATGGAATAGAATGATTTGGAATCAACACGAATGTAATGGAATGGAATGGAAAGGAATGGATGTAACACGAATGGAATGGAATGGAATGGAGTGGAATGGAATCAACCCGAATGGAATGGAATGGAATGGAATGGAATGCAATGGAATGGAATGGAAAGGAATGGAATGGAGTCAACCTGAAATGAATGGAATGGAATGGAATGGAATGGAATCAAACAGAATGGAATGGAATGGAATGGAATGGAATGGAATGGAATCAACCCGATTGGAATGGAATGGAATGGAATGGAATGGAATGGAATGGAATGGCATGCAATGCAATGGAGTTAACCGAAAAGGAATGGAATGGAATGGAGTGGAATGGAATGGAAAAGAATCACCCCGAAAGGAATGGAGTGGAATGAAATGGAACGGAATGGAATGGAATAGAATGATTTGGAATCAACCCGAATGGAATGTAATGGAATGGAATGGAATGGAATGGATGTAACACGAATGGAATGGAATGGAATGGAATGGAATGGAATCAACCCGAATGGAATGGAATGGAATGGAAAGGAATGGAATGGAATGGAATCAACACGAAAGGAATGGAATACAATGGAATGGAATGGAATGGAACAGAATCGACCCGAAAAGAATGGAATGGAATTGAGTGGAATAGAATGGAATTGAATGGAATGGAATCAACCCGATTGGAATGGAATGGAATGGAATCAACACGAATGGAATAGAATGGAATGGAATGGGATGGAATGGAATTGAATGGAATGGAATCCAGCCGAATGGAATGGAATGGAATGGAATAAAGCCAAATGGAATGGAACGGAATGGAATGGAATGGAATGGATTGGAATGGAATGAACCCGAATGGAATGGAATGGCATGGAATGGAATGGAATGGAATGGAATGGAATCAACCCAAATGGATTGGAATACAATGGAATGGAATGGAAAGGAATCAACACGAATGGCATGGAATCGAACGGAATGGAATGGAATGGAATGGAATGGAATGGAATGGAATGGAATGGAATGGAGTGGAATCAACCCGATTGCAATGTAATGAAATGGAATGGAATGGAATGGAGTTAAGACAAATGGAATGGAATGGAATTGAATGGAGTGGAAGGGAATGGAATAGAATGGAATCAACCCGAATGGAATGGAATGCAATGGAATGGAATGGAATGGAATGGAATAGAATCACCCGAAAGGAATGGAGTGGAATGGAATGGAACGGAATGGAATGGAATAGAAAGATTTGGAATCAACCCGAATGGAATGGAATGGAATGGAATGGAATGGATGTAACACGAATGGAATGGAATGGAATGGAATGGAATGGAATGGAATGGAATCAACCCGAATGGAATGGAAAGGAATGGAATGGAATGGAATGGAATGGAATGGAATGGAGTCAACCTGTAAGCAATGGAATGGAATGGAATGAAATGGAATGGAATGCAATGGAAACAAATCGAATGGAATGGAATGGAATGGAATGGAATCAACCCGATTGGAATGGAATGGAATGGAATGGAATGGATTGGAATGCAATGGAGTCAACCTCGAAGGAATGGAATGGAATGGAATGGAGTCAACCTGAAAGGAATGGAATGGAATGGAATGGAATGGAATGGAAACAAATCGAATGGAATGGAAAGGAATGGAATGGAATGGAACTGAAACAACCGGAAAGGAATGCAATGGAATGGAATGGAATGGAATGGAATGGAATGGAATCAACCCGAATGGAAAGTAATGCAATGGAATCAACCGAATGGAATGGAATGGAATGGAATGGAATGTAATGGAATGGAATATAATGATTTGGAATCAACACGAATGGAATGGAATGGAATGGAATGGATGTAACACGAATGAAATGGAATGGAATGGAATGGAATCAACCAGAATGGAAGGAAATGGAATGGAATGGAATGGAATCAACCCGAATGGAATGGAATGGAATGCAAATGAATGGAATGGAATCAACACGAATGGAATGGAAGGGAATTGAATGGAAGGGAATGGAATGGAATCAACACGAATGGAATGGAATGGAATAGAATGAAATGGAATAGAATGGAATAGAATCACCCCGAAAGGAATGGAATGGAATGGAATGGAATGGAATGGAATGGAATTGAGTCAACCCGAATGGAATGGAATGGCATGGAATGGAATGGAATGGAATGGAATGGAATGGAATCAACCCAAATGGAATGGAATGGAATGGAATGGAATGGAATGGAATCAACACGAATGGAATGGAATGGAATGGATGTAACACGAATGGAATGGAATGGAATGGAATGGAATCAACCCGAATGGAATGGAATGGAAAGGAATGGAATGGAATGGAATCAACACGAAAGGAAAGGAATGCAATGGAATGGAATGGAATGGAACAGAATCGACCCGAAAAGAATGGAATGGAATTGAATGGAATGGAATGGAATGGAATGGAATGGAATGGAATGGAATGGAATCATCCCGAATGGAATGGAATGGAATGAAATGGAATGGAATGGAATGGAATGGAATGGAATGCAATGCAATGGAAAGGAATGGAATGGAATCAATTAGAATGGAATGGAATGGAATTGAATGGAATGGAATGGAATGGAATCAACCCGATTGGAACGGAATGGAATGGAATGGAATGGAATGGAATGGAATGCAATGCAATGGAGTTAACCCAAATGGAATGGAATGGAAAGGAGTGGAATGGAATGGAATAGAATGGAATCACCCCGAATGGAATGGAATGGAATGGAATGGAATGGAATAGAATCACACCGAAAGGAATGGAGTGGAATGGAATGGAACGGAATGGCATGGAATAGAATGATTTGGAATCAACCCGAATGGAATGGAATTGAATGGAATGGAATGGATGTAACACGAATGGAATGGAATGGAATGGAATGGAATGGAATGGAATCAACCCGAATGGAATGGAATGGAATGGAAAGGAATGGAATGGAATGGAATCAACACGAAAGGAATGGAATGCAATGGAATGGAATGGAATGGAACACAATCGACCCGAAAAGAATGGAATGGAATTGAATGGAATGGAATGGAATGGAATGGAATGGAATCAAAACGAATGGAATGGAATGGAAGGGAAACAACCCGAATGGAATGGAATGGAAAGGAATGGAATGGAATGGAATCAATCCGAATGGAATGGAAAGGAATGGAATGGAATGGAATGGAATGGAGTCAACCCGAATGGAAAGGAATGGAATGGAATGGAATCAACCGGAATGGAATGGAATGGAATAGAATGGAATGGAATGGAATGGAATCAACCCGAATGGAATGGAATGGAATGGAGCAAACCCGAATGGAATGGAATGGAATGGAATGGAGTGGAATGGAATGGAATGGAAACAACCCGAATGGAATGGAATTGAATAGAATGGAATGGAATGGAATGGAATGGAATGGAATGGAATGGAATGGAATGGAATGCAATGCAATGGAGTTAACCCAAATGGAATGGAAAGGAATGGAGTGGAATGGAATGGAATGGAATGGAATCACCCCGAATGGAATGGAATGGAATGGAATGGAATGGAATGGAATGGAATGGAATAGAATCACCCTGAAAGGAATGGAGTGGAATGGAATGCAACGGAATGGAATGGAATAGAATGATTTGGAATCAACCCGAATGGAATGGAATGGAATGGAATGGAATGGAATGGATGTAACACGAATGGAATAGAATGGAATGGAATGGAATCAACCCGAATGGAATGGAATGGAATGGAAAGGAATGGAATGGAATGGAATCAACACGAAAGGAATGGAATGCAATGGAATGGAATGGAATGGAACAGAATCGACCCGAAAAGAATGGAATGGAATGGAATGGAATGGAATGGAATCAAAACGAATGGAATGGAATGGAATGGAATCAACCCGAATGGAATGGAATGGAAAGGAATGGAATGGAATGGAATCAATACGAAAGGAATGGAAAGGAATGGAATGGAATGGAATGGAATCACCCCGAATGGAATGGAATGGAATGGAATCATCCCAAATGGAATGGAATGGAATCAAATGGAAAGGAATGGAATAAAACCGAATGGAATTTAATGGAATGGAATGGAATGGAAGCAACCCGAATGGAATGGAATGGAATGCAACTGAATGGAATGGAATCAACCCGAATGGAATGGAATGGTATGGAATGGAATGTAAAGGAATAGAATCACCCCGAAAGGAATGCAGTGGAATGGGATGGAACGGAATGGAATGGAATAGAATGATTTGGAATCAACCTGAATGGAATGGAATGGAATGGAATGGAATGGATATAACACGAATGGAATGGAATGGAATGGAATGGAATCAACCCGAATGGAATGGAATGGAATGGAATGGTATGGAATGGAATGCAACGGAGTCAACCTGAAAGGAATGGAATGGAATGGAATGGAATGGAATGGAATGGAATGGAATGGAATGCAATCAATCCGAATGGAATGGAATGGAATGGAATGGATTGGAATCAACCCGAATGGAATGGAATGGAACGGAGTCAACCTGAAAGGAATGCAATGGAATGGAATGGAATGGAATGGAATGGAAACAATCCGAATGGAATGGAATGGAATGGAATGGAATGGAATGGAATGGAATCAACACGAAAGGAATGGGATGGAGTGGAATGGAATCAACCACAATAGAATATAATGGAATCAACCCGAGTGGAATTGAATGGAATGGAATGGAAATAACACGAATGGAATGGAATGTAATGGAATGGAATCAACCCGATTGGAATATAATGGAATCAATCCGAGTGAAATTGAATGGAATGGAATGGAAATAACCCGAATGGAATGGAATGTAATGGAATGGAATCAACGAGAATTGAATCGAATGGAATGGAATGGAGTGGAATGGAATTGAATGGAATGGAATCAACCCGAATGGAATGGAATGGAATGGAATGGAATCAAAACGAATGGAATGGAATGGAATGGAATGGAAAGGAATTGAATCAAGCCGAATGGAATGGAATGGAATGGAATCATCCCGAATGGAAAGGAATGGAATGGAATGGAATGGAATGGAATGGAATGGAATGGAATGGAATGGAATCAATTAGAATGGAATGGAATGGAATGGAATGGAATGGAATCAACCCGATTGGAATGGAATGGAATGGAATGGAATGGAATGGAATGGAATGGAATGCAATGCAATGGAGTTAACCCAAATGGAATGGAATGGAATGGAGTGGAATGGAATGGAATGGAATGGAATCACCCCGAATGGAATGGAATGGAATGGAATGGAATGGAATGGAATGGAATAGAATCACCCCGAAAGGAATGGAGTGGAATGGAATGGAACGGAATGGAATGGAATGGAATGATTTGGAATCAACCCGAATGGAATGGAATGGAATGGAATGGAATGGATGTAAAACGAATGGAATGGAATGGAAACTAATGGAATGGAATCAACCCGAATGGAATAAACCGAATGGAAGGGATTGGAAAGGAATGGAATCAACCCAAATGAAATATAATGGAATCAACCCGAGTGTAATTGAATGGAATGGAATGGAAATAACACGAATGCAATGGAATGGAATGGAATGGAATGGAATCAATGAGAATGGAATCGAATGGAATGGAATTGAGTGGAATGGAATTGAATGGAATGGAATCAACCCGAATGGAATGGAATGGAATCGAATCGAATCAAAACGAATGGAATGTAATGGAATGGAAAGGAATGGAATGGAATCAAGCAGAATGGAATGGAATGGAATGGAATCATCCCGAATGGAATGGAATGGAATGGAATGGAATGGAATGGAATCAACCGGAATATAATGTAATGTAATGTAACGGATTGGAATGGAATGGAATGGAATCAACTCGAATGGCATGGAATGGAATGGAATGGAATGTCATGGCATGGAATGGAATAGAATCAACCCGAAAATATTGGAATGGAATGCAATGGAATCGAATGGAATCAACCCGAATGGAGTGCAATGCAATGGAATGGAATGGAATGGAATGGAATGGAATGGAATCAACACGAAAGGAATGGAATGCAATGGAATGGAATGGAATGGAAAAGAATCGACCCGAAAGGAATGGAATGGAATGGAATGTAGTGGAATGGAAACAACACGAATGGCATGGAATGGAATGGAATGGAATGGAATCAACCCGAATGGAATGGAATGCAATGGAATCAACACGTATGGAATGGAATGGAATGCATTGGAATGGAATGGACTGGAATCAACCCGAATGGAAAGGAATAGAATGGAATGGAATGGCATCATCCCGAATGGAATGGAATGGAATGGAATGGAAAGGAAACGAATGGATTCAACCCGAATTGAATGGAATGGAAGGGAATGGAATGGAATGGAATCAACCCGAATGGAAGGGAATGGAATAGAATGGAATGGAATAGAATCAACCCGAATGGAATGGAATGGATTGGAATGGAATCAAATGGAATGGAATCAACCCGAATGGAATGGAATGGAAAGGAATGGAATGGAATGGAACGGAAAGGAATGGAATGGAATGGAGTAAACCCGAATGGAATGGATTGGAACGGAATGGAATGGAATGGAATGGAATGGAATGGAATGGAATCAACGCGAATGGAATGGAATGGAATAGAATGGAATGGAATGGAATGGAATGGAATCAACACAAATGGAATGGAATGGAATGGAATGGAATGGAATGCAATTGAATGGAATCAACCAGAATGGAATGGAAAGGAATGGAATCAACTCGAATGGAATGGAATGGAGGGGAATGGAAGGGAATGGAATCAACCCGATTGGAATGTAATGTAATGGAATGGAATGGAATGGCATGGAATTAACACAAATGGAATGGAATGGAATGGAATTGAATGCAATGCAATGGAATCAACCCGAATGGAATGGAATGGAATGGAATGGAATGGAATGGAATGGAATGGAATGGAATAGAATCACCCCGAAAGGAATGGAGTGCAATGGAATGGAACGGAATGGAATGGAATGGAATGATTTGGAATCAACCCGAATGGTATGGAACGGAATGGAATTGATTGGAGTGGATTCAACCTGAATGGAATACAGTGGAATGGAATGGCATGGAATGGAATGGAATGGAATGGAATGGAATGCAATGGGGTAAACCCAAATGGAATGGAATGGAATGGAATGGAATGGAATGGAATGCAATGGAATCAACCCAAATGGAATGGAATGGAATAGAATGGAATGGAATTTAATGGAATACAATCACCCCGAAAGGAATGGAGTGGAATGGAATGGAACTGAATGGAATGGAATGGAATGATTTGGAATCACCCCGAAAGGAATGGAATGGAATGGAATGGAATGGATTGGATTCAACCTCAATGGAATAGAATGGAATGGAATGGCATGGAATGGAATGGAATGAAATGGAATGGAATGGAATGGAATGGAATGGAATGGAATCAACCCGAATGGAATGGAATGTAATAGAATGGAATGGAGTGGAGTGGAATCAACCCAAAAGGAATACAATGGAATGGAATGGCATGGAATGGAATGGAATGGAATGGAATGGAATGGAATGGAATGGAATGGAATCAAACCGAATGGAATGGAATGGAATGCAATGGAATGGAATGGAATGGAAACAAACGAAATGGAATGGAATGGAATGCAATTGAATGGAATGGAATGGAACAGAATCAACCCGAAAGGAATGGAATGGAATGGAATGGAATGGAATGGAATGGAATCAACCTGAATGGAATGGAATGGAAAGGAGTCAACGCGAATGGAATGGTATGGAATTGAATGGAATGGAATCAACCCGAAAGGAATGGAATGGAATGGAATGGAATCAACCCGAATGAAATGGAATTTAATGGAATGGAATCAATTCGAATGGCCTGGAATGGAACGGAATGGCATGACAAGGCATGGAAAGGAATGGAATCAACCCGAACGGAATGGAATGGAATGCATTGGAATGGAATGGAATCAACCCGAATGCAGTGGAATGCAATGGAATGGAATGGAATGGAATGGAACGGAATGGAATCAACACGAAAGGAATGGAATGCAATGGAATGGAATGAAATGGAGTAGAATGGAACCAAAAGGAATGGAATGGTATGGAATGGAATGGAATGGAATGGAATCATCCCGAATGGAATGGAATGGAATGGAATGGAATCAACACGAATGGAATGGAATGGAATGGAATGGAATGGAATGGAATGGAATGGAATGGAATCAACCCGAAAGGAAGGGAATGGAATGGAAGGGAATGGAATCAACCCGATTGGAATGAAATGGAATGGAATGGAATGGAATGGAGTTAACCCAAATGGAATGGAAGGGAATGGAATGGAGTGGAAGGGAATGGAATGGAATGGAATCAACCCAAATGGAATGGAATGGAATGGAATGGAATGGAATAGAATCACCCCGAAAGTAATGGAGTGGAATGGAATGGAACGGAATGGAATGGAATAGAATGATTTGGAATCAATATGAATGGAATGGATTGGAATGGATGTAAAACGAATGGAATGGAATGGAATGGAAACAACCCGAATGGAATGGAATGGAAAGGAATGGAATGGAATGGAATCAATCCGAATGGAATGGAAAGGAATGGAATGGAATGGAATGGAATGGAATGGAGTCAACCGGAATGGAAAGGAATGGAATGGAGTGGAATCAAACGGAATGGAATGGAATGGAATGGAATGGAATGGAATGGAATCAACCCGAATGGAATGGAATGGAATCATCCCGAATGGAATGGAATGGAATCAAATGGAATGGAATGGAATAAAACCGAATGGAATTGAATGGAATGGAATGGAATGGAATCAACCCGAATGGAATGGAATGCTATGGAATGGAATGGAATGGAATAGAATCACCCCGAAAGGAATGGAGTGGAATGGAATGGAACGGAATGGAATGGAATAGAATGATTTTGAAACAACCTGAATGGAATGGAATGGAATGGAATGGAATCAACCCGAATGGAATGGAATGGCATGGAATGGAATGGAATGGAATGGAATGGAATGGAATGGAATCAACCCAAATGGAATGGAATGGCATGGAATGGAATGGAATGGTATGGAATAGAATGTAATGGAATAGAATCACCCCGAAATGAATGGAGTGGAATGGAATGGAACGGAATGGAATGGAATGGAGTCAACCTGAAAGGAATGGAATGGAATGGAATGGAATGGAATGGAATGGAATGGAATGCAATCAATCCGAATGGAATGGAATGGAATGGAATGGAATGGATTGGAATCAACCCGAATGGAATGGAATGGAACGGAGTCAACCTGAAAGGAATGGAATGGAATGGAATGGAATCAATCCGAATGGAATGGAATGGAATGGAATGGAATGGAATAGAATGGAATGGAATAAAACAGAATGGAATGGAATGGAATGGAATGCAATCAACCCGAATGGATTGGAATGGAATGCAATTGAATGGAATGGAATCAACCCGAATGGAAAGGAATGGGATGGAATGGAATGGAATGGAATGGAATCAAGTCATATGTAATGGAATGGAATGGAATGGAAGCAACACGAATGGAATGTACTGGAATGGAATGGAATGGAATGGAATCAACCCGAATGGAATGGAATGGAATGGAATGGAATGGAATGGAATGGAATGGAATGGAATGGACTGGAATGCAATCAACCCGAATGGAATGGAATGGAATGGAATGGAATGGAATGGAATCAACCCGAATGGAACGGAATGCAATGGAATGGAATGGAATCAAAACGAATGGAATGGAATGGAATGGAATCAACCCGAATGGAATGGAAGGGAAAGGAATGGAATGGAATGGAATGGAATGGAATGGAATCAATCTGAATGGAATGGAAAGGAATGGAATGGAGTCAACCCGAATGGAAAGGAATGGAATGGAATGGAATCAACCCGAATGGAATGGAACGGTATGGAATGGAATGGAGTCAACCCGAGAGGAATGGAACGGAATGGAATGGAATGGAATGGAATGGAATGGAATGGAATCATTCCGAATGGAATGGAATGGAATGGAATGGAATGGAATGGAATCAACGGGAATATAATGGAATGGAATGGAATGGAATGGTATTGAATGGAATGGAGTGGAATGGAATCAACACGAATGGAATGGAATGGAATGGAATCAACCTGAATGAAATGGAATGGAAAGGAATGAAATGGAATAGAATGGAATGGAATCAATCCGAATGGAATGCAATGGAATGGAAAGGAATGGAATGGAATGGAATGAAATGGAATGGAATGGAATGGAATTAACGCAAATGGAAAGGAATGGAATGGAATGGAATCAACACGAATGGAATGGAATGGAATGGAATGGAATCAACCAGAATGGAATGGAATGGAATAGAATGAAATGGAGTAGAATGGAATAGAATCACCACGAAAGGAATGGAATGGAATGGAATGGAATGGAGTGGAATGGAATAAACCCGAATGGAATGGAATGGAATGGAATGGAATAGAATGGTATGGAATCAACCCAAATGGAATGGAATGGAATGGAAAGAATCAAAACCAATGGAATGGAATGGAATGGAAAGGAATGGAATGGAATCAATCCGAATGGAATGGAATGGAATGGAATCAACCCGAATGGAATGGAATGGAATGGAATGGAATGGATGTAACACGAATGGAATGGTATGAAATGGAATGGAATGGAATGGTATGAAATGGAATGGAATGGAATGGAATGGAATGGAATGGAATGGATTCAACCCGAGTGGAATGGAATGGAATGGAACGGAATGCAATGGAATGGAGTCAACCCGAAAGGAGTGGAACGGAATGGAAAGGAATGGAATGGAATGGAATGGAATCAATCCGAATGGAATGGATTGGCATGGAATGGAATGGAATGGAATGGAATGGAATGGAATCAACCTGAATGGATTGGAATGGAATGCAAATGAATGGAATGGAATCAACACGAATGGAATGGAAGGGAATTGAATGGAAGGGAATGGAATGGAATCAACACGAATGGAATGGAATGGAATAGAATGAAATGGAATAGAATGGAATAGAATCACCCCGAAAGGAATGGAATGGAATGGAATGGAATGGAATGGAATGGAATGGAATTGAGTCAACCCGAATGGAATGGAATGGCATGGAATGGAATGGAATGGAATGGAATGGAATGGAATCAACCCAAATGGAATGGAATGGAATGGAATGGAATGGAATGGAATCAACACGAATGGAATGGAATGGAATGGATGTAACACGAATGGAATGGAATGGAATGGAATGGAATCAACCCGAATGGAATGGAATGGAAAGGAATGGAATGGAATGGAATCAACACGAAAGGAATGGAATGCAATGGAATGGAATGGAATGGAACAGAATCGACCCGAAAAGAATGGAATGGAATTGAATGGAATGGAATGGAATGGAATGGAATGGAATCATCCCGAATGGAATGGAATGGAATGAAATGGAATGGAATGGAATGGAATGGAATGGAATGGAATGCAATGGAAAGGAATGGAATGGAATCAATTAGAATGGAATGGAATGGAATTGAATGGAATGGAATGGAATGGAATCAACCCGATTGGAACGGAATGGAATGGAATGGAATGGAATGGAATGGAATGCAATGCAATGGAGTTAACCCAAATGGAATGGAATGGAAAGGAGTGGAATGGAATGGAATGGAATGGAATCACCCCGAATGGAATGGAATGGAATGGAATAGAATCACACCGAAAGGAATGGAGTGGAATGGAATGGAACGGAATGGCATGGAATAGAATGATTTGGAATCAACCCGAATGGAATGGAATGGAATGGAATGGAATGGATGTAACACGAATGGAATGGAATGGAATGGAATGGAATGGAATGGAATCAACCCGAATGGAATGGAATGGAATGGAAAGGAATGGAATGGAATGGAATCAACACGAAAGGAATGGAATGCAATGGAATGGAATGGAATGGAACACAATCGACCCGAAAAGAATGGAATGGAATTGAATGGAATGGAATGGAATGGAATGGAATGGAATGGAATCAAAACGAATGGAATGGAATGGAATGGAAACAACCCGAATGGAATGGAATGGAAAGGAATGGAATGGAATGGAATCAATCCGAATGGAATGGAAAGGAATGGAATTGAATGGAATGGAATGGAGTCAACCCGAATGGAAAGGAATGGAATGGAATGGAATCAACCGGAATGGAATGGAATGGAATAGAATGGAATGGAATGGAATGGAATCAACCCGAATGGAATGGAATGGAATGGAGCAAACCCGAATGGAATGGAATGGAATGGAATGGAGTGGAATGGAATGGAATGGAAACAACCCGAATGGAATGGAATTGAATAGAATGGAATGGAATGGAATGGAATGGAATGGAATGGAATGGAATGGAATGCAATGCAATGGAGTTAACCCAAATGGAATGGAAAGGAATGGAGTGGAATGGAATGGAATGGAATGGAATCACCCCGAATGGAATGGAATGGAATGGAATGGAATGGAATGGAATAGAATCACCCTGAAAGGAATGGAGTGGAATGGAATGCAACGGAATGGAATGGAATAGAATGATTTGGAATCAACCCGAATGGAATGGAATGGAATGGAATGGAATGGAATGGAATGGATGTAACACGAATGGAATAGAATGGAATGGAATGGAATCAACCCGAATGGAATGGAATGGAATGGAAAGGAATGGAATGGAATGGAATCAACACGAAAGGAATGGAATGCAATGGAATGGAATGGAATGGAACAGAATCGACCCGAAAAGAATGGAATGGAATTGAATGGAATGGAATGGAATGGAATGGAATGGAATCAAAACGAATGGAATGGAATGGAATGGAATCAACCCGAATGGAATGGAATGGAAAGGAATGGAATGGAATGGAATCAATACGAAAGGAATGGAAAGGAATGGAATGGAATGGAATGGAATCACCCCGAATGGAATGGAATGGAATGGAATCATCCCGAATGGAATGGAATGGAATCAAATGGAAAGGAATGGAATAAAACCGAATGGAATTTAATGGAATGGAATGGAATGGAAGCAACCCGAATGGAATGGAATGGAATGCAACTGAATGGAATGGAATCAACCCGAATGGAATGGAATGGTATGGAATGGAATGTAAAGGAATAGAATCACCCCGAAAGGAATGCAGTGGAATGGGATGGAACGGAATGGAATGGAATAGAATGATTTGGAATCAACCTGAATGGAATGGAATGGAATGGAATGGAATGGATATAACACGAATGGAATGGAATGGAATGGAATGGAATCAACCCGAATGGAATGGAATGGAATGGTATGGAATGGAATGCAACGGAGTCAACCTGAAAGGAATGGAATGGAATGGAATGGAATGGAATGGAATGGAATGGAATGCAATCAATCCGAATGGAATGGAATGGAATGGAATGGATTGGAATCAACCCGAATGGAATGGAATGGAACGGAGTCAACCTGAAAGGAATGCAATGGAATGGAATGGAATGGAATGGAATGGAATCAATCCGAATGGAATGGAATGGAATGGAATGGAATGGAATGGAATGGAATGGAATGGAATCAACACGAAAGGAATGGGATGGAATGGAATGGAATCAACCACAATAGAATATAATGGAATCAACCCGAGTGGAATTGAATGGAATGGAATGGAAATAACACGAATGGAATGGAATGTAATGGAATGGAATCAACCCGATTGGAATATAATGGAATCAATCCGAGTGAAATTGAATGGAATGGAATGGAAATAACCCGAATGGAATGGAATGTAATGGAATGGAATCAACGAGAATTGAATCGAATGGAATGGAATGGAGTGGAATGGAATGGAATGGAATGGAATCAACCCGAATGGAATGGAATGGAATGGAATGGAATCAAAACGAATGGAATGGAATGGAATGGAATGGAAAGGAATTGAATCAAGCCGAATGGAATGGAATGGAATGGAATCATCCCGAATGGAAAGGAATGGAATGAAATGGAATGGAATGGAATGGAATGGAATGGAATGGAATGGAATGGAATCAATTAGAATGGAATGGAATGGAATGGAATGGAATGGAATCAACCCGATTGGAATGGAATGGAATGGAATGGAATGGAATGGAATGCAATGCAATGGAGTTAACCCAAATGGAATGGAATGGAATGGAGTGGAATGGAATGGAATGGAATGGAATCACCCCGAATGGAATGGAATTGAATGGAATGGAATGGAATGGAATGGAATAGAATCACCCCGAAAGGAATGGAGTGGAATGGAATGGAACGGAATGGAATGGAATAGAATGATTTGGAATCAACCCGAATGGAATGGAATGGAATGGAATGGAATGGATGTAACACGAATGGAATGGAATGGAAACTAATGGAATGGAATCAACCCGAATGGAATAAACCGAATGGAATGGATTGGAAAGGAATGGAATCAACCCAAATGAAATATAATGGAATCAACACGAGTGTAATTGAATGGAATGGAATGGAAATAACACGAATGCAATGGAATGGAATGGAATGGAATGGAATCAATGAGAATGGAATCGAATGGAATGGAATTGAGTGGAATGGAATTGAATGGAATGGAATCAACCCGAATGGAATGGAATGGAATCGAATCGAATCAAAACGAATGGAATGTAATGGAATGGAAAGGAATGGAATGGAATCAAGCAGAATGGAATGGAATGGAATGGAATCATCCCGAATGGAATGGAATGGAATGGAATGGAATGGAATGGAATGGAATGGAATCAACCGGAATATAATGTAATGTAATGTAACGGATTGGAATGGAATGGAATGGAATCAACTCGAATGGCATGGAATGGAATGGAATGGAATGTCATGGCATGGAATGGAATAGAATCAACCCGAAAATATTGGAATGGAATGCAATGGAATCGAATGGAATCAACCCGAATGGAGTGCAATGCAATGGAATGGAATGGAATGGAATGGAATGGAATGGAATCAACACGAAAGGAATGGAATGCAATGGAATGGAATGGAATGGAAAAGAATCGACCCGAAAGGAATGGAATGGAATGGAATGTAGTGGAATGGAAACAACACGAATGGCATGGAATGGAATGGAATGGAATGGAATCAACCCGAATGGAATGGAATGCAATGGAATCAACACGTATGGAATGGAATGGAATGCATTGGAATGGAATGGACTGGAATCAACCCGAATGGAAAGGAATAGAATGGAATGGAATGGCATCATCCCGAATGGAATGGAATGGAATGGAATGGAAAGGAAACGAATGGATTCAACCCGAATTGAATGGAATGGAAGGGAATGGAATGGAATGGAATCAACCCGAATGGAAGGGAATGGAATAGAATGGAATGGAATAGAATCAACCCGAATGGAATGGAATGGATTGGAATGGAATCAAATGGAATGGAATCAACCCGAATGGAATGGAATGGAAAGGAATGGAATGGAATGGAATGGAAAGGAATGGAATGGAATGGAGTAAACCCGAATGGAATGGAGTGGAACGGAATGGAATGGAATGGAACGGAATGGAATGGAATGGAATGGAATGGAATGGAATGGAATCAACGCGAATGGAATGGAATGGAATAGAATGGAATGGAATGGAATGGAATGGAATCAACACAAATGGAATGGAATGGAATGGAATGGAATGGAATGCAATGGAATGGAATCAACCGGAATGGAATGGAAAGGAATGGAATCAACTCGAATGGAATGGAATGGAGGGGAATGGAAGGGAATGGAATCAACCAGATTGGAATGTAATGTAATGGAATGGAATGGAATGGCATGGAATTAACACAAATGGAATGGAATGGAATGGAATTGAATGCAATGCAATGGAATCAACCCGAATGGAATGGAATGGAATGGAATGGAATGGAATGGAATGGAATGGAATGGAATAGAATCACCCCGAAAGGAATGGAGTGGAATGGAATGGAACGGAATGGAATGGAATGGAATGATTTGGAATCAACCCGAATGGTATGGAACGGAATGGAATTGATTGGAGTGGATTCAACCTGAATGGAATACAGTGGAATGGAATGGCATGGAATGGAATGGAATGGAATGGAATGCAATGGGGTAAACCCAAATGGAATGGAATGGAATGGAATGGAATGGAATGGAATGCAATGGAATCAACCCAAATGGAATGGAATGGAATAGAATGGAATGGAATTTAATGGAATACAATCACCCCGAAAGGAATGGAGTGGAATGGAATGGAACTGAATGGAATGGAATGGAATGATTTGGAATCACCCCGAAAGGAATGGAATGGAATGGAATGGAATGGATTGGATTCAACCTCAATGGAATAGAATGGAATGGAATGGCATGGAATGGAATGGAATGAAATGGAATGGAATGGAATGGAATGGAATGGAATGGAATCAACCCGAATGGAATGGAATGTAATAGAATGGAATGGAGTGGAGTGGAATCAACCCAAAAGGAATAGAATGGAATGGAATGGCATGGAATGGAATGGAATGGAATGGAATGGAATGGAATGGAATGGAATCAAACCGAATGGAATGGAATGGAATGCAATGGAATGGAAAGGAATGGAAACAAACGAAATGGAATGGAATGGAATGCAATTGAATGGAATGGAATGGAACAGAATCAACCCGAAAGGAATGGAATGGAATGGAATGGAATGGAATGGAATGGAATCAACATGAATGGAATGGAATGGAAAGGAGTCAACGCGAATGGAATGGTATGGAATTGAATGGAATGGAATCAACCCGAAAGGAATGGAATGGAATGGAATGGAATCAACCCGAATGAAATGGAATTTAATGGAATGGAATCAACTCGAATGGCCTGGAATGGAACGGAATGGCATGACAAGGCATGGAAAGGAATGGAATCAACCCGAACGGAATGGAATGGAATGCATTGGAATGGAATGGAATCAACCCGAATGCAGTGGAATGCAATGGAATGGAATGGAATGGAATGGAACGGAATGGAATCAACACGAAAGGAATGGAATGCAATGGAATGGAATGAAATGGAGTAGAATGGAACCAAAAGGAATGGAATGGTATGGAATGGAATGGAATGGAATGGAATCATCCCGAATGGAATGGAATGGAATGGAATGGAATCAACACGAATGGAATGGAATGGAATGGAATGGAATGGAATGGAATGGAATGGAATCAACCCGAAAGGAAGGGAATGGAATGGAAGGGAATGGAATCAACCCGATTGGAATGAAATGGAATGGAATGGAATGGAATGGAGTTAACCCAAATGGAATGGAAGGGAATGCAATGGAGTGGAAGGGAATGGAATGGAATGGAATCAACCCAAATGGAATGGAATGGAATGGAATGGAATGGAATGGAATAGAATCACCCCGAAAGTAATGGAGTGGAATGGAATGGAACGGAATGGAATGGAATAGAATGATTTGGAATCAATATGAATGGAATGGATTGGAATGGATGTAAAACGAATGGAATGGAATGGAATGGAATCAACCCGAATGGAATGGAATGGAAAGGAATGGAATGGAATGGAATCAATCCGAATGGAATGGAAAGGAATGGAATGGAATGGAATGGAATGGAGTCAACCGGAATGGAAAGGAATGGAATGGAGTGGAATCAAACGGAATGGAATGGAATGGAATGGAATGGAATGGAATGGAATGGAATCAACCCGAATGGAATGGAATGGAATCATCCCGAATGGAATGGAATGGAATCAAATGGAATGGAATGGAATAAAACCGAATGGAATTGAATGGAATGGAATGGAATGGAATCAACCCGAATGGAATGGAATGCTATGGAATGGAATGGAATGGAATAGAATCACCCCGAAAGGAATGGAGTGGAATGGAATGGAACGGAATGGAATGGAATAGAATGATTTTGAAACAACCTGAATGGAATGGAATGGAATGGAATGGAATCAACCCGAATGGAATGGAATGGCATGGAATGGAATGGAATGGAATGGAATGGAATGGAATGGAATCAACCCAAATGGAATGGAATGGCATGGAATGGAATGGAATGGTATGGAATAGAATGTAATGGAATAGAATCACCCCGAAAGGAATGGAGTGGAATGGAATGGAACGGAATGGAATGGAATGGAGTCAACCTGAAAGGAATGGAATGGAATGGAATGGAATGGAATGGAATGGAATGCAATCAATCCGAATGGAATGGAATGGAATGGAATGGAATGGATTGGAATCAACCCGAATGGAATGGAATGGAACGGAGTCAACCTGAAAGGAATGGAATGGAATGGAATGGAATCAATCCGAATGGAATGGAATGGAATGGAATGGAATGGAATAGAATGGAATGGAATAAAACAGAATGGAATGGAATGGAATGGAATGCAATCAACCCGAATGGATTGGAATGGAATGCAATTGAATGGAATGGAATCAACCCGAATGGAAAGGAATGGGATGGAATGGAATGGAATGGAATGGAATCAAGTCATATGTAATGGAATGGAATGGAATGGAAGCAACACGAATGGAATGTACTGGAATGGAATGGAATGGAATGGAATCAACCCGAATGGAATGGAATGGAATGGAATGGAATGGAATGGAATGGAATGGAATGGAATGGACTGGAATGCAATCAACCCGAATGGAATGGAATGGAATGGAATGGAATGGAATGGAATCAACCCGAATGGAACGGAATGCAATGGAATGGAATGGAATCAAAACGAATGGAATGGAATGGAATGGAATCAACCCGAATGGAATGGAAGGGAAAGGAATGGAATGGAATGGAATGGAATGGAATGGAATCAATCTGAATGGAATGGAAAGGAATGGAATGGAGTCAACCCGAATGGAAAGGAATGGAATGGAATGGAATCAACCCGAATGGAATGGAACGGTATGGAATGGAATGGAGTCAACCCGAGAGGAATGGAACGGAATGGAATGGAATGGAATGGAATGGAATGGAATGGAATCATTCCGAATGGAATGGAATGGAATGGAATGGAATGGAATGGAATGGAATCAACGGGAATATAATGGAATGGAATGGAATGGAATGGTATTGAATGGAATGGAGTGGAATGGAATCAACACGAATGGAATGGAATGGAATGGAATCAACCTGAATGAAATGGAATGGAAAGGAATGAAATGGAATGGAATGGAATGGAATCAATCCGAATGGAATGCAATGGAATGGAAAGGAATGGAATGGAATGGAATGAAATGGAATGGAATGGAATGGAATTAACGCAAATGGAAAGGAATGGAATGGAATGGAATCAACACGAATGGAATGGAATGGAATGGAATGGAATGGAATCAACCAGAATGGAATGGAATGGAATAGAATGAAATGGAGTAGAATGGAATAGAATCACCACGAAAGGAATGGAATGGAATGGAATGGAATGGAGTGGAATGGAATAAACCCGAATGGAATGGAATGGAATGGAATGGAATAGAATGGTATGGAATCAACCCAAATGGAATGGAATGGAATGGAAAGAATCAAAACCAATGGAATGGAATGGAATGGAAAGGAATGGAATGGAATCAATCCGAATGGAATGGAATGGAATGGAATCAACCCGAATGGAATGGAATGGAATGGAATGGAATGGATGTAACACGAATGGAATGGTATGAAATGGAATGGAATGGAATGGTATGAAATGGAATGGAATGGAATGGAATGGAATGGAATGGAATGGATTCAACCCGAGTGGAATGGAATGGAATGGAACGGAATGCAATGGAATGGAGTCAACCCGAAAGGAGTGGAACGGAATGGAAAGGAATGGAATGGAATGGAATGGAATCAATCCGAATGGAATGGATTGGCATGGAATGGAATGGAATGGAATGGAATGGAATGGAATGGAATCAACCTGAATGGAATGGGATGGAATGGATTGGAATCAACCCAAATGAAATATAATGGAAACAACCCGAGTGGAATTGAATGGAATGGAATGGAAATAACCCGAATGGAACGGAATGGAATGGAATGGAATCAACGAGAATGGAATCACATGGAATGGAATGGAGAGGAATGTAATTGAATGGAATGGAATGGAGTGGAATCAACGAGAATGGAATCACATGGAATGGAATGGAGAGGAATGTAATTGAATGGAATGGAATCAACCCGAATGGAGTGGAATGCAATGGAATGGAATGGAATGGAATGGAATGGAACGGAATGCAATGGAATCAACACGAAAGGAATGGAATGCAATGGAATGGAATGGAATGGAATAGAATCGACCCGAAAGGAATGGAATGGAATGGAATGGAATGGAATAGAATCAACCCAAATGGAATGGAATGGAACCAACACGAATGGAATCGAATGGAATGGGATGCAATGGAATGGAATCAACCCGAATGGAATGGAAAGGAATGGAATCAACCCGAATGGAATGGAATGGAGGGGAATGGAAGGGAGTGGAATCAACCCGAATGGAAGGGAATGGAGTGGAATGGAACGGAAAGGAATTGAATCAACACGAATGGAATGGAACGCAATGGAATGCAATGGAATGGAGTGGATTCAACACGAATGCAATGAAATGGAATGCAATGGAATGGAATGGAATGCAATGGAATGGAATGGAATGGAATGGAATGGAATGAAATGGAATAGAATGGAATGGAATCAACCGCAATGGAGTGGAATGCATTGGAATGGAATGGAATGGAATGGAATCAACCCGAACGGAATGGAATGGAATAGAATGAAATGGAATAGAATGGAATAAAGTCACCCCGAAAGGAATGGAATGGAATAGAATGGAATGGAATGGAATCAACCCGAATGGAAAGGAATGCCATGGAATGGAATGGAATGGAATGGAATGGAATGGAATGGAATCAACACAAATGGAATGGAATGGAATGGAATGAAATTGAGTGGAACGGAATGGAATCAACACGAATGGAAAGGAATGCAATGGAATGGAATGGAATGGAATCAAATCGAATGGAATGGAATGGAATGGAATGGAATGGAAAGGAATGGAATCAACCCGATTGGAATGGAATGGAATCGAATGGAATGGAATGGAATGGAATGGAGTTAATCCAAATGGAATGGAATGGAATGGAATGGTACGGAATGGAATGGAATCAACCCGAATGGAATGGAATGGAGTGGAATGGAATGGAATGGAATGGAATAGAATCATGCCGAAAGGAATAGAGTGGAATGGAATGGAACGGAATGGAATGGAATGGATTGACTTGGAATCAACCCGAATGGAATCGAATGGAATGGAATGGAATGGATTCAACCTGAATGGAAGAGAACACAATGGAATGGCATGGAATGGAGTGGAGTGGAATGGAATGGAATGGAATGGAATCAACCCAACTTGTATGGAAGGTAATGGAATTGAATGGAGTGGAGTGGAATCAACCTGAATGGAATAGAATGGAATGGAATGGCATGGAATGGAATGGAATGGAATGGAGTGGAATGGAATGGAATGGAATGGAATTAAATGAAATCATCCCGAATGGAATGGAATGGAATGGATTGGAATGGAATGGAATGGAATCAATCCGAAAGGAATGGAATGGAATGGAATGGAATGGAATGGCATGGAATGGAATGGAATGGAATGGAATGGAATGGAATGGAATCAACCCGAATGGAATGGAATGGAATGGAATGGAATGGAATCAACCAGAATAGAATATAATGGAATCAACCCGAGTGGAATTGAATGTAATGGAATGGAAATAACCCGAATGGAATGGAATGTAATGGAATGGAATCAACGAGAATGAAATGTAATGTAATGGAATGGATTGGATTGGAATTGAATGGAATGGAATCAACCCGAATGGAATTGAATTTAATGGAATGGAATCAAAACGAATGGAATGGATTGGAATGGAATGGAATGGAATGGAAAGGAATCAAGCCGAATGGAATGGAATGGAATGGAATCATCCTGAATGGAATGGAATGGAATGAATAGGAATGGAATGGAATGGAATAAACCCGAATGGAATGGAATGGAATGGAATCAACCCGAATGGAATGGAATGGAATGCAATTGAATGGAATGGAATCAACACGAATGGAATGGAATGGAATGGAATGGAATGGAATGGAATGGAATGGAATCCACCCGAATGGAATGGAATGGAATAGAATGAAATGGAATTGAATGGAATAGAATCACACCGAAAGGAATGGAATGGAATGGAATGGAATGGAATGGAATGGAGACAACCCGAATGGAATGGAATGGCATTGAATGGAATGTAGTGGAATCAAATCTAATGGAATGGAATGGAATGGAATGGAATGGAGTGGAATGGAAAGGAATGGAATCAACCCGATTGTAATGGAATGGAATGTAATGGAATGGAATCAACCCGAATGGAATATAATGGAATCAACCCGAGTGGTATTGACTGGAATGGAATGGAAATAATCCGAATGGAATGGAATGGAATGGAATGGAATGGAATCAACGAGAACGGAATGGAATGGACTGGAATGGAATTGAATGGAATGGAATCAACCCGAATGGAATGGAATGGAATGGAATGGAATCAAAACGAATGGAATGGAATGGAATGGAAATGAATGGAATGGAATCAAGCCGAATGGAATAGAATGGAATGGAATCATCCCGAATGGAAAGGAATGGAATCAAATGGAATGGAATGGAATGGAATGGAATAAAACCGAATGGAATGGAATGGAATGGAATGGAATGGAATCAACCCAAATGGAATGGAATGGAATGCAATTGAATGGAATGGAATCAACTCGAATGGAGTGGAATGGATTGGAATGGAATCAACCCGAATGCAATGGAATGGAATGGAATAGAATGAAATTGAATAGAATGGAATAGAATCACCCCGAAAGGAATGGAATGGAATGGAATGGCATGGAATGGAATGGATTGGAATGGAATGAACCCGAATGGAATGGAATGGCATGGAATCGAATGGAATGGAATGGAATGGAATCAACCCAAATGGAATGGAATATAATGGAATGGAATGGAATGGAATCAACACGAATGGCATGGAATCGAACGGAATGGAATGGAATGGAATGGAATGGAATGGAATGGAATGGAGTGGAATCAACCCGATTGGAATGGAATGGAATGGAATGGAATGGAATGGAGTTAAGACAAATGGAATGGAATGGAATGGAATGGAGTGGAAGGGAATGGAATAGAATGGAATCAACCCAAATGGAATGGAATGCAATGGAATGGAACGGAATGGAATGGAATAGAATCACCCGAAAGGAATGGAGTGGAATGGAATGGAACGGAATGGAATGGAATAGAATGATTTGGAATCAACCCGAATGGAATGGAATGGAATGGAATGGAATGGATGTAACACGAATGGAATGGAATGGAATGGAATCAACCCGAATGGAATGGAAAGGAATGGAATGGAATGGAATGGAATGGAACGGAGTCAACCTGTAAGCAATGGAATGGAATGGAATGCAATGGAATGCAATGGAAACAAATCGAATGGAATGGAATGGAATGGAATCAACACGATTGGAATGGAATGGAATGGAATGGAATGGATTGGAATGCAATGGAGTCAACCTCGAAGGAATGGAATGGAATGGAATGGAGTCAACCTGAATGGAATGGAATGGAATGGAATGGAATGGAATGGAAACAAATCGAATGGAATGGAAAGGAATGGAATGGAATGGAATGGAATGGAATCAACCCGAATGGAAAGTAATGCAATGGAATCAACCGAATGGAATGGAATGGAATGGAATGGAATGGAATGGAATATAATGATTTGGAATCAACACGAATGGAATGGAATGGAATGGAATGGATGTAACACGAATGAAATGGAATGGAATGGAATGGAATCAACCAGAATGGAATGGAATGGAATGGAATGGAATGGAATGGAATCAACCCGAATGGAATGGAATGGAATGCAAATGAATGGAATGGAATCAACACGAATGGAATGGAAGGGAATTGAATGGAAGGGAATGGAATGGAATCAACACGAATGGAATGGAATGGAATAGAATGGAATGGAATGGAATGGAATTGAGTCAACCCGAATGGAATGGAATGGCATGGAATGGAATGGAATGGAATGGAATGGAATCAACCCAAATGGAATGGAATGGAATGGAATGGAATGGAATGGAATGGAATCAACACGAATGGAATGGAATGGAATGGAATGGAATGGAATGGATGTAACACGAATGGAATGGAATGGAATGGAATGGAATCAACCCGAATGGAATGGAATGGAATGGAAAGGAATGGAATGGAATGGAATCAACAGGAAAGGAATGGAATGCAATGGAATAGAATGGAATGGAACAGAATCAACCCGAAAAGAATGGAATGGAATTGAATGGAATGGAATGGAATGGAATGGAATGGAATGGAATGGAATCATCCCGAATGGAATGGAATGGAATGAAATGGAATGGAATGGAATGGAATGGAATGGAATGGAATGGAAAGGAATGGAATGGAATCAATTAGAATGGAATGGAATGGAATTGAATGGAATGGAATGGAATGGAATCAACCCGATTGCAACGGAATGGAATGGAATGGAATGGAATGGAATGGAATGGAATGGAATGCAATGCAATGGAGTTAACCCAAATGGAATGGAATGGAAAGGAGTGGAATGGAGTGGAATGGAATGGAATCACCCCGAATGGAATGGAATGGAATGGAATGGAATGGAATAGAATCACACCGAAAGGAATGGAGTGGAATGGAATGGAACGGAATGGAATGGAATAGAATGATTTGGAATCAACCCGAATGCAATGGAATGGAATGGATGTAACACGAATGGAATGGAATGGAATGGAATGGAATCAACCCGAATGGAATGGAATGGAATGGAAAGGAATGGAATGGAATGGAATCAACACGAAAGGAATGGAATGCAATGGAATGGAATGGAATGGAACAGAATCGACCCGAAAAGAATGGAATGGAATTGAATGGAATGGAATGGAATGGAATGGAATGGAATGGAATGGAATGGAATCAAAACGAATGGAATGGAATGGAATGGAATCAACCCGAATGGAATGGAATGGAAAGGAATGGAATGGAATGGAATCAATCCGAATGGAATGGAAAGGAATGGAATGGAATGGAATGGAATGGAGTCAACCCGAATGGAAACGAATGGAATGGAATGGAATCAACCGGAATGGAATGGAATGGAATAGAATGGAATGGAATGGAATGGAATCAACCCGAATGGAATGGAAAGGAATGGAGCAAACACGAATGGAATGGAATGGAATGGAATGGAGTGGAATGGAATGGAATGGAAACAACCCGAATGGAATGGAATTGAATAGAATGGAATGGAATGGAATGGAATGGAATGGAATGCAATGCAATGGAGTTAACCCAAATGGAATGGAAAGGAATGGAGTGGAATGGAATGGAATGGAATGGAATCACCCCGAATGGAATGGAATGGAATGGAATGGAACGGAATGGAATAGAATCACCCTGAAAGGAATGGAGTGGAATGGAATGGAACGGAATGGAATGGAATAGAATGATTTGGAATCAAACCGAATGGAATGGAATGGAATGGAATGGAATGGATGTAACACGAATGGAATAGAATGGAATGGAATGGAATCAACCCGAATGGAATGGAATGGAATGGAAAGGAATGGAATGGAATGGAATCAACACGAAAGGAATGGAATGCAATGGAATGGAATGGAATGGAACAGAATCGACCCGAAAAGAATGGAATGGAATTGAATGGAATGGAATCAAAACGAATGGAATGGAATGGAATGGAATCACCCCGAATGGAATGGAATGGAAAGGAATGGAATGGAATGGAATCAATCCGAAAGGAATGGAAAGGAATGGAATGGAATGGAATGTAATGGAATGGAGTCAACCCAAATGGAAAGGAATGGAATGGAATGGAATCAACCGGAATGGAATGGAATGGAATGGAATGGATTGGAATCACCCCGAATGGAATGGAATGGAATGGAATCATCCCGAATGGAATGGAATGGAATCAAAGGGAAAGGAATGGAATAAAACCGAATGGAATTTAATGGAATGGAATGAAATGGAATCAACCCGAATGGAATGGAATGGAATGCAACTGAATGGAATGGAATCAACCCGAATGGAATGGAATGGTATGGAATGGAATGTAAAGGAATAGATTCACCCCGAAAGAAATGCAGTGGAATGGGATGGAACGGAATGGAATGGAATAGAATGATTTGGAATCAACCTGAATGGAATGGAATGGAATGGAATGGAATGGATATAACACGAATGGAATGGAATGGAATGGAATGGAATCAACCCGAATGGAATGGAATGGAATGGAATGGCATGGAATGGAATGCAACAGAGTCAACCTGAAAGGAATGGAATGGAATGGAATGGAATGGAATGGAATGGAATGGAATGGAATGCAATCAATCCGAATGGAATGGAATGGAATGGAATGGATTGGAATCAACCCGAATGGAATGGAATGGAACGGAGTCAACCTGAAAGGAATGCAATGGAATGGAATGGAATGGAATGGAATGGAATCAATCCGAATGGAATGGAATGGAATGGAATGGAATGGAATGGAATGGAATGGAATCAACACGAAAGGAATGGGATGGAATGGAATGGAATCAACCAGAATAGAATATAATGGAATCAACCCGAGTGGAATTGAATGGAATGGAATGGAAATAACACGAATGGAATGGAATGTAATGGAATGGAATCAACCCGAATGGAATATAATGGAATCAATCCGAGTGAAATTGAATGGAATGGAATGGAAATAACCCGAATGGAATGGAATGTAATGGAATGGAATCAACGAGAATTGAATCGAATGGAATGGAATTTAGTGGAATGGAATTGAATGGAATGGAATCAACCCGAATGGAATGGAATGGAATGGAATGGAATCAAAACGAATGGAATGGAATGGAATGGAATGGAAAGGAATTGAATCAAGCCGAATGGAATGGAATGGAATGGAATCATCCCGAATGGAAAGGAATGGAATGAAATGGAATGGAATGGAATGGAATGGAATGGAAAGGAATGGAATGGAATCAATTAGAATGGAATGGAATGGAAAGGAATGGAATGGAATCAACCCGATTGGAATGGAATGGAATGGAATGGAATGGAATGGAATGCAATGCAATGGAGTTAACCCAAATGGAATGGAATGGAATGGAGTGGAATGGAATGGAATGGAATGGAATCACCCCGAATGGAATGGAATGGAATGGAATGGAATGGAATGGAATAGAATCACCCCGAAAGGAATGGAGTGGAATGGAATGGAACGGAATGGAATGGAATAGAATGATTTGGAATCAACCCGAATGGAATAGAATGGAATGGAATGGAATGGATGTAACACGAATGGAATGGAATGGAAACTAATGGAATGGAATCAACCCGAATGGAATAAACCGAATGGAATGGATTGGAAAGGAATGGAATCAACCCAAATGAAATATAATGGAATCAACCCGAGTGGAATTGAATGGAATGGAATGGAAATAGCACGAATGCAATGGAATGGAATGGAATGGAATGGAATGGAATCAATGAGAATGGAATCGAATGGAATGGAATTGTGTGGAATGGAATTGAATGGAATGGAATCAACCCGAATGGAATGGAATGGAATCGAATCGAATCAAAACGAATGGAATGTAATGGAATGGAAAGGAATGGAATGGAATCAAGCCGAATGGAATGGAATGGAATGGAATCATCCCGAATGGAATGGAATGGAATGGAATGGAATGGAAAGGAATGGAATGGAATCAAGCCGAATGGAATGGAATGGAATGGAATCATCCCGAATGGAATGGAATGGAATGGAATGGAATGGAATGGAATGGAACGGAATGGAATGGAATCAACCGGAATATAATGTAATGTAATGTAACGGATTGGAATGGAATGGAATGGAATCAACTCGAATGGCATGGAATGGAATGGAATGGAATGTCATGGCATGGAATGGAATAGAATCAACCCGAACAGATTGGAATGGAATGCAATGGAATCGAATGGAATCAACCCGAATGGAGTGCAATGCAATGGAATGGAATGGAATGGAATGGAATGGAATCAACACGAAAGGAATGGAATGAAATGGAATGGAATGGAATGGAAAAGAATCGACCAGAAAGGAATGGAATGGAATGGAATGTAGTGGAATGGAAACAACACGAATGGCATGGAATGGAATGGAATGGAATGGAATCAACCCGAATGGAATGGAATGCAATGGAATCAACACGTATGGAATGGAATGAAATGCATTGAAATGGAATGGACTGGAATCAACCCGAATGGAAAGGAATAGAATGGAATGGAATGGCATCATCCCGAATGGAATGGAATGGAATGGAATGGAAAGGAAACGAATGGATTCAACCCGAATTGAATGGAATGGAAGGGAATGGAATGGAATGGAATCAACCCGAATGGAAGGGAATGGAATAGAATGCAATGGAATAGAATCAACCCGAATGGAATGGAATGGATTGGAATGGAATCAAATGGAATGGAATCAACCCGAATGGAATGGAATGGAAAGGAATGGAATGGAATGGAACGGAAAGGAATGGAATGGAATGGAGTAAACCCGAATAGAATGGAGTGGAACGGAATGGAATGGAATGGAATGGAATGGAATGGAATCAACGCGAATGGAATGGAATGGAATAGAATGGAATGGAATGGAATGGAATGGAATGGAATCAACACAAATGGAATGGAATGGAATGGAATGGAATGGAATGCAATGGAATGGAATCAACCGGAATGGAATGGAAAGGAATGGAATCAACTCGAATGGAATGGAATGGAGGGGAATGGAAGGGAATGGAATCAACCCGATTGGAATGTAATGTAATGGAATGGAATGGAATGGCATGGAATTAACCCAAATGGAATGGAATGGAATGGAATTGAATGCAATGCAATGGAATCAACCCGAATGGAATGGAATGGAATGGAATGGAAGGGAATGGAATGGAATGGAATGGAATGGAATGGAATAGAATCACCCCGAAAGGAATGGAGTGGAATGGAATGGAACGGAATGGAATGGAATGGAATGATTTGGAATCAACCCGAATGGTATGGAACGGAATGGAATTGATTGGAGTGGATTCAACCTGAATGGAATAGAGTGGAATGGAATGGCATGGAATGGAATGGAATGGAATGGAATGGAATGCAATGGGGTTAACCCGAATGGAATGGAATGGAATGGAATGGAATGCAATGGAATCAACCCAAATGGAATGGAATGGAATAGAATGGAATGGAATTTATTGGAATACAATCACCCTGAAAGGAATGGAGTGGAATGGAATGGAACTGAATGGAATGGAATGGAATGATTTGGAATCACCCCGAAAGGAATGGAATGGAATGGAATGGAATGGATTGGATTCAACCTCAATGGAATAGAATGGAATGGAATGGCATGGAATGGAATGGAATGAAATGGAATGGAATGGAATGGAATGGAATCAACCCGAATGGAATGGAATGTAATAGAATGGAATGGAGTGGAGTGGAATCAACCCAAAAGGAATAGAATGGAATGGCATGGCATGGAATGGAATGGAATGGAATGGAATGGAATGGAATGGAATCAACCCGAATGGAATGGAATGGAATGCAATGGAATGGAATGGAATGGAATCAAACGAAATGGAATGGAATGGAATGCAATTGAATGGAATGGAATGGAACTGAATCAACCCGAAAGGAATGGAATGGAATGGAATGGAATGGAATGGAATGGAATGGAATGGAATGAAATGGAATCAACCTGAATGGAATGGAATGGAAAGGAGTCAACGCGAATGGAAAGGTGTGGAATTGAATGGAATGGAATCAACCCGAATGGAATGGAATGGAATGGAATGGAGTGGAATGGAATGGAATAGAATCAACCCGAAAGGAATGTAATGGAATGGAATGGAATCAACCCGAATGGAATGGAATAGAAGGGAATGGAATGGGGTCAACCCGAATGGAATGGAATTTAATGGAATGGAATCAACTCGAATGGCATGGAATGGAACGGAATGGCATGACAAGGCATGGAAAGCAATGGAATCAACCCGAACGGAATGGAATGGAATGCATTGCAATGGAATGGAATCAACCCGAATGAAGTGGAATGCAATGGAATGGAATGGAATGGAATGGAACGGAATGGAATCAACACGAAAGGAATGGAATGCAATGGAATGGAATGAAATGGAGTAGAATCGAACCGAAAGGAATGGAATGGTATGGAATGGAATGGAATGGAATGGAATCATCCCGAATGGAATGGAATGGAATGGAATGGAATCAACACGAATGGAATGGAATGGAATGGAATGGAATGGAATGGAATGGAATCAACCCGAAAGGAAGGGAATGGAATGGAATGGAATGGAATCAACCCGATTGGAATGAAATGGAATGGAATGGAATGGAATGGAGTTAACCCAAATGGAATGGAAGGGAATGGAATGGAATGCAATCAAACCACATGGAAAGGAATGGAATGGAGTGGAATGGAATGGAATGGAATGGAATGGATTCATACCGAATGGAATGGAATGGAATGGAATGGTAATGAATGAAAGCAACACGAATGAAATGGAGCGGAATGGAATGGAATTGAATGTAATGGAATGGAATCAACCCTAATGGAAAGGGATGGAATGCAGTGGAATGGAATGGAAGTGAATGGAATGGAATGGAGTGGAATGGAATGGAATGGAATCAACCCGAATGGAATGGAATGGAATGGAATGGCATGGAATGGAATGGAATGGAATGGAATCAACTAGAATGGAATGGAATGGAATGGAATGAAATGGAATGGAATGGAATAAAAACGAATGGAATGGAATGGAATGGAATGGAGTCAATCCGAATGGAATGCAATGGAACGGAATGGAATGGAATGGAATGGAATGGAAAGGAATGGAATGGAATGGAATCAACCCAAATGGAATGGAATGGAACGGAATGGAATCAACCCGAATGGAATGGACTGGAATCATCCCGAATGGAATGGAATGGATTGGAATGGAAGTAACCCGAAGGGAATAGAAGGGAATGGAATGGAATCAACCCGAATGGAATGGAATGGAATGGATTGGAATGAAATTGAATGGAATGGAATCAACCCGATTGGAATGGAATGGAAGGGAATGGAATGGAATGGAATGGAATGGAATGGAATGGAATCAACACGAATGGAATGGAATGGAATGGAATGGGATGGAATGGAATGGAATGGAATCAAGTCGAATGGAATGGAATGGAATGGAATGGATTAAACCCGAATGGAATGGAATGGAATGGAATGGAATGGTATGGAATCAATTCTTATGTAAAGGCATGGAATGGAATGGAATGGAATCAACCTGAATGGAATAGAATGGATTGGAATGGCATGGAATGAAATGGAATGGAAAGGAATGGAATGGAATCAACCCAAATGGAATGAAATGGAATGGAATGGAGTGGAATGGAATGGAATGGAGTAAACACGAATGGAATGGAATGGAATCTAATGGAATGGAATGGAATCAACCTGAATGGAATAAACCCGAATGGAATGGATTGGAATGGAATGGAATCAACCCAAATGAAATATAATGGAATCAACCCGAGGGGAATTGAATGGAATGGAATGGAAATAACACGAATGCAATGGAATGGAATGGAATGGAATGGAATCAATGAGAATGGAATCGAATGGAATGGAATGGAGTGGAATGGAATTGAATGGAATGGCATCAACCCGAATGGAATGGAATGGAATCGAATCGAATCAAAACGAATGGAATGTAATGGAATGGAAAGGAATGGAATGGAATCAAGCTGAATGGAATGGAATGGAATGGAATCATCCCGAATGGAATGGAATGGAATGGAATGGAATGGAATGGAATGGAATCAATCGGAATGTAATGTAATGTAATGTAATGGATTGGAATGGAATGGAATGGAATCAACTCGAATGGCATGGAATGGAATGCAATGGAATGACATGGCATGGAATGGAATGGAATCAACCCAAACGGATTGGAATGGAATGCAATGGGATCGAATGGAATCAACCCGAATGGAGTGCAATGCAATGGAATGGAATGGAATGGAATGGAATGGAATCAACACGAAAGGAATGGAATGCAATGGAATGGAATGGAATGGAAAAGAATCGACCCGAAATGAATGGAATGGAATGGAATGTAGTGGAATGGAAACAACACGAATGGCATGGAATGGAATGGAAAGGAATGGAATCAACCCGAATGGAATGGAATGCAATGGAATCAACACGTATGGAATGGAATGGAATGCATTGGAATGGAATGGACTGGAATCAACCCGAATGGAAAGGAATGGAATGGAATGGAATGGCATCAACCCGAATGGAATGTAAGGGAATGGAATGGAGTGGAATCAACCCGAATGGAAGGGAATGGAATAGAATGGAATGGAATAGAATCAACCCGAATGGAATGGAATGGATTGGAATGGAATCAAATGGAATGGAATCAACCCGAATGGAATGGAATGGAAAGGAATGGAATGGAATGGAATGGATAGGAATGGAATGGAATGGAGCAAACCCGAATGGAATGGAATGGAACGGAATGGAATGGAATGGAATGGAATGGAATGGAATCAACGCGAATGGAATGGAATGGAATAGAATGGAATGGAATGGAATGGAATGGAATCAACACAAATGGAATGGAATGGAATGGAATGGAATGGAATGGAATGGAATGGAATGCAATGGAATGGAATCAACCGGAATGGAATGGAAAGGAATGGAATCAACTCGAATGGAATGGAATGGAGGGGAAAGGAAGGGAATGGAATCAACCAGATTGGAATGTAATGGAATGGAATGGAATGGAATGGCATGGAATTAACCCAAATGGAATGGTATGGAATGGAATTGAATGCAACGCAAGGGAATCAACCCGAATGGAATGGAATGGAATGGAATGGAATGGAATGGAATAGAATCACCCCGAAAGGAATGGAGTGGAATGGAATGGAACGGAATGGAATGGAATGGAATGATTTGGAATCAACCCGAATGGTATGGAACGGAATGGAATTGATTGGAGTGGATTCAACCTGAATGGAATAGAGTGGAATGGAATGGCATGGAATGGAATGGAATGGAATGGAATGGAATGGAATGAAATGGGGTTAACCCAAATGGAATGGAATGGAATGGAATGCAATGGAATCAACCCAAATGGAATGGAATGGAATAGAATGGAATGGAATTTAATGGAATACAATCACCCCGAAAGGAATGGACTGGAATGGAATGGAACTGAATGGAATGGAATGGAATGATTTGGAATCACTCCGAAAGGAATGGAATGGAATGGAATGGAATGGATTGGATTCAACCTCAATGGAATAGAATGGAATGGAATGGCATGGAATGGAATGGAATGAAATGGAATGGAATGGAATGGAATGGAATGGAATTGAATCAACCCGAATGGAATGGAATGTAATAGAATGGAATGGAGTGGAGTGGAATCAACCCAAAAGGAATAGAATGGAATGGAATGGCATGGAATGGAATGGAATGGAATGGAATGGAATGGAATGGAATGGAATCAAACCGAATGGAATGGAATGGAATGCAATGGAATGGAATGGAATGGAAACAAACGAAATGGAATGGAATGGAATGCAATTGAATGGAATGGAATGGAACAGAATCAACCCGAAAGGAATGGAATGGAATGGAATGGAATGGAATGGAATGGAATGGAATCAACCTGAAGGAATGGAATGGAAAGGAGTCAACGCGAATGGAATGGTATGGAATTGAATGGAATGGAATTAACCCGAATGGAATGGAATGGAATGGAATGGAGTGGAATGGAATGGAATAGAATCAACCCGAAAGGAATGGAATGGAATGGAATGGAATCAACCCGAATGAAATGGAATTTAATGGAATGGAATCAACTCGAATGGCCTGGAATGGAACGGAATGGCATGACAAGGCATGGAAAGGAATGGAATCAACCCGAACGGAATGGAATGGAATGCATTGGAATGGAATGGAATCAACCCGAATGCAGTGGAATGCAATGGAATTGAATGGAATGGAATGGAACGGAATGGAATCAACATGAAAGGAATGGAATGCAATGGAATGGAATGAAATGGAGTAGAATCGAACCGAAAGGAATGGAATGGTATGGAATGGAATGGAATGGAATGGAATCATCCCGAATGGAATGGAATGGAATGGAATGGAATCAACACGAATGGAATGGAATGGAATGGAATGGAATGGAATGCAATCAACCCGAAAGGAAGGGAATGGAATGGAATGGAATGGAATCAACCCGATTGGAATGAAATGGAATGGAATGGAATGGAATGGAGTTAACCCAAATGCAATGGAAGGGAATGGAATGGAGTGGAAGGGAATGGAATGGAATGGAATCAACCCAAATGGAATGGAATGGAATGGAATGGAATAGAATCACCCCGAAAGTAATGGAGTGGAATGGAATGGAACGGAATGGAATGGAATAGAATGATTTGGAATCAATATGAATGGAATGGATTGGAATGGATGTAAAACGAATGGAATGGAATGGAATGGAATCAACCCGAATGGAATGGAATGGAAAGGAATGGAATGGAATGGAATCAATCCGAATGGAATGGAAAGGAATGGAATGGAATGGAATGGAATGGAATGGAGTCAACCCGAATGGAAAGGAATGGAATGGAGTGGAATCAAACGGAATGGAATGGAATGGAATGGAATGGAATGGAATCAACCCGAATGGAATGGAATGGAATCATCCCGAATGGAATGGAATGGAATCAAATGGAATGGAATGGAATAAAACCGAATGGAATTGAATGGAATGGAATGGAATGCAATCAACCCGAATGGAATGGAATGCTATGGAATGGAATGGAATGGAATAGAATCACACCGAAAGGAATGGAGTGGAATGGAATGGAACGGAATGGAATGGAATAGAATGATTTTGAAACAACCTGAATGGAATGGAATAGAATGGAATGGAATCAACCCGAATGGAATGGAATGGCATGGAATGGAATGGAATGGAATGGAATGGAATGGAATGGAATGGAATGGAATGGAATCAACCCAAATGGAATGGAATGGCATGGAATGGAATGGAAAGGTATGGAACAGAACGGAATGGAATGGAGTCAACCTGAAAGGAATGGAATGGAATGGAATGGAATGGAATGGAATGGAATGGAATGGAATGGATTGGAATCAACCCGAATGGAATGGAATGGAACGGAGTCAACCTGAAAGGAATGGATTGGAATGGAATGGAATGGAATGGAATGGAATCAATCCGAATGGAATGGAATGGAATGGAATGGAATGGAATGGAATGGAATCAACCAGAATAGAATATAATGGAATCAACCCGAGTGGAATTGAATGGAATGGAATGGAAATAACACGAATGGAATGGAATGTAATGGAATGGAATCAACGAGAATGGAATCGAATGGAATGGAATGGAGTGGAATGGAATTGAATGGAATGGAATGGAAATAACACGAATGGAATGGAATCTAATGGAATGGAATCAACGAGAATGGAATCGAATGGAATGGAATGGAGTGGAATGGAATTGAATGGAATGGAATCAACCCGAATGGAATGGAATTTAATGGAATGGAATCAAAACGAATGGAATGGAATGGAATGGAATGGAAAGGAATTGAATCAAGCCGAATGGAATGGAATGGAAAGGAATCATCCCGAATGGAATGGAATGGAATGAAATGGAATGGAATGGAATGGAATGGAATGGAATAAACCAGAATGGAATGGAATGGAAAGGAATGGAATGGAATAGAATGGAATGGAATCAACCCAAATGGAATGGAATGGAATGCAATTGAATGGAATGGAATCAACCCGAATGGAATGGAATGGAATGCAATGGAATGGAATGGAATGGAATGGAATCAACCCGAATGGAATGGAATGGAATGGAATGGAATGGAATGGAATGGAATAGAATCACCCAGAAAGGAATGGAATGGAATTGAATGGAATGGAATCAACACGAATGGAATGGAATGGCATGGAATGGAATGGAATGGAATGGAATGGAATCAACCCAAATGCAATAGAATGGAATGGAATGGAATGGAATGGAATGGAATCAACACGAAAGGAATGGAATGCAAAGGAATGGAATGGAATGGAATCAAATCGAAAGGAATGGAATGGAATGGAATGGAATGGAAAGGAATGGAATCAACCCGATTGGAATGGAATGGAATGCAATGGAAAGGAATGGAATGGAGTTAACCCAAATGGAATGGAACCGAATGGAATGGAACGTAATGGAATGGAATCAACCCGAATGGAATGGAATGGAATGGAATGGAATGGAATGGAATCAACCCGAATGGAATGGAATGGAATGGTATGGAATGGAATGTAATGGAATAGAATCACCGCGAAAGGAATGGAGTGGAATGGAATTGAATGGAATGGAATGGAATGGATGTAACACGAATGGAATGGAATGGAATGGAATGGAATGAAATCAACCCGAATGGATTGGAATGGCATGGAATGGAATGGAATGGAATGGAATGGAATGGAATGGAATGGAATGGAATCAACACAAATGGAATGGAATGGCATGGAATGGAATGGAATGGAATGGAATGGAATCAACCCAAATGGAATGGAATGGAATGGAATGGAATGGAATGGAATGGAATGGATGTAACACGAATGGAATGGAATGGAATGGAATGGAATGGAATGGAATCAACCCGGATGGAATGGAATGGAATGGAATGGAATGGAAAGGAGTCAACCCGAAAGGAATGGAAAGGAATGGAATGGAATGGAATGGAATGGAAAGGAACGGAATGGAATGGAATGGAATGGAATGGAATGGAGTCAAACCGAAAGGAATGGAACGGAATGGAATGAAATGGAATTGAACGGAATGGAATGGAATGGAATAGAATGGAATGGAATCAATCGGAATGGAATGGAATGGAATGGAATGGAATGGAACGGAATGGAATCAACCCCAAAGTAATGGAATGGAATGGAATGGAATCATCCCGAATGGAATATAATGGAATCAACCCGAGTGGAATTGAATGAAATGGAATGGAAATAACCCGAATGGAATGGAATGGAGTGGAATGGAATCAACGAGAATGGAATCGAATGGAATGCAATGGAGTGAAATGGAATTGAATGGAAGGAATCAACCCAAATGGAATGGAATGGAATGGAATGGAATGAAATTGAATGGAATGGAATCAACCCAAATGGAATGGAATGGAATGGAATGGAATCAACCCGAATGGAATGGAATGGAATCATCCCGAGTGGAATGGAATGTATTGGAATGGAAGTAACCAGAAGGGAATGGAAAGGAATGGAATGGAATCAACCCGAATGGAGTGGAATGGAATGGAATGGAATGGAATGGAATGGAATGGAATGGAATGAAATTGAATGGAATGGAATCAACCCGAAAGGAATGGAATGGAATGGAATGGAATGAAATGGAATCAACACGAATGGAATGGAATGGAATGGAATGGGATGGAATGGAATGGAATGGAATCAAGTCGAATGGAATGGAATGGAATGGAATGCAATGGAATGGATTAAACCCGAATGGAATGGAATGGAATGGAATGGAATGGAATGGAATGGTATGGTATCAAGTCTTATTTAATGGAATGGAATGGAATGGAATGGTATCAAACCGAATGGAATAGAATGGATTGGAATGGCATGGAATGAAATGGAATGGAAAGGAATGCAATGGATTCAACCGAAATGGAATGAAATGGAATGGAATGGAGTGGAATGGAATGGAATGGAATAAACACGAATGGAATGGAATGGAATGGAATGGAATGGAATGGAATGGAATGGAATGGAATGGAATCAACCCAAATGGAATCAACCCGAATGGAATGGATTGGAATGGAATGGAATCAACCCGAATGGGATATGATGGAATCAACCCGAGTGGAATTGAATGGAATGGAATGGAAATAACCCGAATGGAATGGAATAGTGTGGAATGGAATCAACGAGAATGGAATCGAATGGAATGGAATTGAGTGGAATGGAATTGAATGGAATGGAATCAACCCGAATGGAATGGAATGGAGTGGAATCGAATCAAAACGAATGGAATGTAATGGAATGGAAAGGAAAGGAATGGAATCAAGCCGAATGGAATGGAATGGAATGGAATCATCCCGAATGGAATGGAATGGAATGGAATGGAATGGAATGGAATGGAATCAACCGGAATGTAATGAAATGTAATGTAATGGATTGGAATGGAATGGAATGGATTCAACTCGAATGGCACGGAATGGAATGGAATGGAATGTCACGGCATGGAATGGAATGGAATCAACCCGAACGGATTGGAATGGAATGCAATGGAATCGAATGGAATCAACCCGAATGGAGTGCAATGTAATGGAATGGAATGGAAAGGAATTGAATGGAATCAATCCGAAAGGAATGGAATGCAATGGAATGGAATGGAATGGAAAAGAATCGACGCGAAAGGAATGGAATGGAAGGGAATGTAGTGGAATGGAAACAAAACGAATGGCACGGAATGGAATGGAATGGAATGGAATCAACCCGAATGAAATGGAATGCAATGGAATCAACGCGTATGGAATGGAATGGAATGCATTGGAATGGAATGGAATGGAATGGACTGTAATCAACCCGAATGGAAAGGAATGGAATGGAATGGCATCAACCCGAATGGAATGGAAAGAAATGGAATGGAAAGGAAACGAATGGATTCAACCCGAATTGAATGGAATGGAAGGGAATGGAATGGAATGGAATCAACCCGAATGGAAGGGAATGGAATAGAATGGAATGGAATAGAATCAACCCGAATGGAATGGAATGGAATGGAATGGAGTGGAATCGAATCGAATGGAATGGAATCAACCCGAATGGAATGGAATGGAAAGGAATGGAATGGAATGGAACGGAAAGGAATGGAATGGAATGGAGCAAACCCGAATGGAATGGAATGGAGTGCAATGGAAAGGAATCAACCCGAATGGAATGGAATGCAATGGAATGGAATGGAATGGAAAGGAATGGAATCAACCCAAATGGAATGGAATGGAATGGAATGGAAAGTAATGGAATTGAATCAACCGGAATGAAATGGAAAGGAATGGAGTCAACCCGAATGGAATAGAATGGAGGGGAATGGAAGGGAATGGAATGAATCCGATTGGAATGTAATGGAATGGAATGGAATGCAATGGCATGGAGTTAACTCAAATGGAATGGAATGGAATGGAATGCAATGGAATCAACCCGAATGGGATGGAATGGAATGGAATAGAATCACCCCGAAAGGAATAGAGTGGAATGGAATGGAACGGAATGGAATGGAATGGAATGATTTGGAATCAACCCGAATGGTATGGAATGGAATGGAATGAATTGGAGTGGAGTCATCCTGAATGGAATAGAATGGAATGGAATGGCATGGAATGGAATGGAATGGAATGCAATGGAGTTAACCCAAATGGAATGGAATGGAATGCAATGGAATGGAATGCAAAGGAAACGAATGGATTCAACCGGAATTGAATGGAATGGAAGGGAATGGAATGGAATGGAATCAACCCGAATGGAAGGGAATGGAATAGAATGGAGTGGAATAGAATGAACCCGAATGGAATGGAATGGAATGGAATGGAATGGAATGGAATGGAATCGAATATAATGGGATCAACGCGAATGGAATGGAATGGAAAGGAATGGAACGGAATGGAAAGGAAAGGAATGGAATGGAATGGAGCAAACCCGAATGGAATGGAATGGAATGGAATGGAATGGAATGGAGACAACCCGAATGGAATGGAATTGAATAGAATGGAATGGAATGGAATGGAATGGCATCAACCTGAATGGAATGGAATGGAATGGAATGGAATGGAATGAAATGGAATGGAATGGAATGGAATGAAATGGAATGGAATCAAGCGGAATGGAATGGAAAGGAATGGAATCAACCCGAATGGAATGCAATGGAGGGGAATGGAAGGGAACGGAATCAACCCGATTGGAATGTAATGTAATGGAATGGAATGGAATGGCATGAAGTTAACCCAAATGGAATGGAATGGAATGGAATTGAATGGAATGCAATGGAATCAACACGAAAGGAGTGGAATGGAATGGAATAGAATGGAAAGGAATGGAATAGAATCACCCCGAAGGGATTGGAGTGGAATGGAATGGAACGGAATGGAATGGAATGGAATGATTTGGAATCAACCCAAATGGAATGGAATGGATTGGAGTGGATTCAACCTGAATGGAATAGAATGGAATGGAATGGCATGGAATGGAATGGAATGGAATGGAATGGAATGGAATGGAATGGAATCAACCCGAATGGAATAAAATGTAATGGAATGGAATGGAGTGGAGTGGAATCAACCCGAATGGAATAGAATCGAATGGAATGGCATGGAATGGAATGGAATGGAATGGAATGGAATGGAATGGAATAGAATCAACACGAATGGAGTGGAATGGAATGCAATGGAATGGAATGGAGTCGAATCAAAGCGAATGGAATGGAATGGAATGCAATGGAGTGGAATGGAATGGAACAGAACCAACCCGAAAGGAATGGAATGGAATGGAATGGAATGGAGTGGAATGGAATGGAATGGAATGGAATGGAATCAACCGGAATGGAATGGAATGGAATTGAATTGAATGGAATGGAATCAACCCGAATGGAATGGAATGGAATGGAATGGAATAGAAACAACCCGTAAGGAAGGTAATGGAATGGAATGGAATCAACACGCACGGAATGGAACGGAATGCAATCGAATGGAATGGAATCAACCCGAATGGAATGGAATGGAATCAAATGGAATGCAATGGAATGGAATGGAATGGGATGGAATGGAATCAACCCAAATGGAATGGAATGGAACGGAATGGAATGGAATGGAATGGAATGGAATGGAATGGAATGGAATGGAATGGAATCAACCCAAATGGAATGGAATGGAACGGAATGGAATCAACCCGAATGGAATGGAATGGAATCATCCCGAATGGAATGGAATGGATTGGAATGGAAGTAACCCGAAGGGAATGGAAAGTAATGGAATGGAATCAACCCGAATGGAATGGAATGGAATGGAATGGAATGGAATGGAATGGAATGGAATGAAATTGAATGGAATGGAATCAACCCGAATGGAATGGAATGGAAGGGAATGGAATTGAATGGAATCAACACGAATGGAATGGAATGGAATGGAATGGAATGGAATGGAATGGAATGGAATCAAGTCGAATGGAATGGAATGGAATGGAATGGATTAAACCCGAACGGCATGGAATGGAATGGAATGGAATGGAATGGAATGGTATGGAATCAATTCTTATGTAAAGGAATGGAATGGAATGGAATGGAATCAACCCGAATGGAATAGAATGGATTGGAATGGCATGGAATGAAATGGAATGGAATGGAATCAACCCAAATGGAATGAAATGGAATGGAATGGAGTGGAATGGAATGGAATGGAATAAACACGAATGGAATGGAATGGAATCTAATGGAATGGAATGGAATAAACCCGAATGGAATAAACCCGAATGGAATGGATTGGAATGGAATGGAAACAACCCGAATGGAATATAATGGAATCAACCCGAGTGGAATTGAATGGAATGGAATGGAAATAACCCGAATGGAATGGAATGGAATGGAATCAATGAGAATGGAATCGAATGGAAAGGAATGGAATTGAGTGGAATGGCATTGAAAGGAATGGAATCAACCCGAATGGAATGGAATGGAATGGAATCGAATCAAAACGAATGGAATCTAATGGAATGGAAAGGAATGGAATGGAATCAAGCCGAATGGAATGGAATGGAATGGAATCATCCCGAATGGAATGGAATGGAATGGAATGGAATGGAATCTACCGGAATGTAATGTAATGTAATGTAATGGATTGGAATGGAATGGAATGGAATCAACTCGAATGGCATGGAATGGAATGGAATGGAATGACATGGCATGGAATGGAATGGAATCAACCCGAACGGATTGGAATGGAATGCAATGGAATCGAATGGAATCAACCCGAATGGAGTGCAATGCAATGGAATGGAATGGAATGGAATGGAATGGAATCAACACGAAAGGAATGGAATGCAATGGAATCAACACGTATGGAATGGAATGGAATGCATTGGAAAGGAATGGAATGGAATGGACTGGAATCAACCCGAATGGAAAGGAATGGAATGGAATGGAATTGCATCAACCCGAATGGAATGGAATGGAATGGAATGGAAAGGAAACGAATGGATTCAACCCGAATTGAATGGAATGGAAGGGAATGGATTGGAATGGAATCAACCCAAATGGAAAGGAATGGAATAGAATGGAATGGAATAGAATCAAACCGAATGGAATGGAATGGATGGCAATGGAATCGAATGGAATGGAATCAACCCGAATGGAATGGAATGGAAAGGAATGGAATGGAATGGAACGGAAAGGAATGGAATGGAATGCAGCAAACCCGAATGGAATGGAATGGAACGGAATGGAATGGAATGGAATCAACGCGAATGGAATGGAATGGAATAGAATGGAATGGAATGGAATGGAATGGAATCAACACAAATGGAATGGAATGGAATGGAATGGAATGGAATGGAATGGAATGGAATGGAATGCAATGGAATGGAATCAACCGGATTGGAATGGAAAGGAATGGAATCAACTCGAATGGAATGGAATGGAGGGGAATGGAAGGGAATGGAATCAACCCGATTGGAAAGTAATGGAATAAAATGGAATGGAATGGCATGGAGTTAACCCAAATGGAATGGAATGGAATGGAATTGATTGCAATGCAATGGAATCAACCCGAATGGAATGGAATAGAATGGAATGGAATGGAATGGGATGGAATGGAATAGAATCACCCCGAAAGGAATGGAGTGGAATGGAATGGAGCGGAATGGAATGGAATGGAATGATTTGGAATCAACCCGAATGGTATGGAACGGAATGGAATTGATTGGAGTGGATTCAACCTGAATGGAATAGAATGGAATGGAATGGCATGGAATGGAATGGAATGGAATGGAATGGAATGGAATGCAATGGGGTTAACCCAAATGGAATGGAATGGAATGGAATGCAATGGAATCAACACAAATGGAATGGAATGGAATAGAATGGAATGGAATTTAATGGAATACAATCACCCCGAAAGGAATGGAGTGGAATAGAATGGAACTGAATGGAATGGAATGGAATGATTTGGAATCACCCCGAATGGAATGGAATGGAATGGAATGGAATGGATTGGATTCAACCTCAATGGAATAGAATGGATTGGAATGGCATGGAATGGAATGGAATGAAATGGAACGGAATGGAATGTAATGGAATCAACCCGAATGGAGTGGAAAGGAATGGAATGGAATGGAGTGGAGTGGAATCAACCCGAAAGGAATAGAATGGAATGGAATGGCATGGAGTGGAATGGAATGGAATGGAATCAACCCGAATGGAAAGGAATGGAATGGAATGGAATGGAATGGAATGGAATGGAATCAAACCAAATGGAATGGAATGGAATGCAATTGAATGGAATGGAATGGAACAGAATCAACCCGAAAGGAATGGAATGGAATTGAATGGAATGGAATCAACCTGAATGGAATGGAATGGAAAGGAGTCAAAGCGAATGGAATGGTATGGAATTGAATGCAATGGAATCAACCCGAATGGAATGGAATGGAATGGAATGGAGTGGAATGGAATGGAATAGAATCAACCGGAAAGGAATGTAATGGAATGGAATGGAATCAACCCGAATGGAATGGAATAGAAGGGAATGGAATGGAATGGGTCAACCAGAATGAAATGGAATTTAATGGAATGGAATCAACTCTAATGGCATGGAATGGAACGGAATGGCATGACAAGTCATGGAAACGAATGGAATCAACCCGAACGGAGTGGAATGGAATGCATTGGAATGGAATGGAATCAACCCGAATGCAGTAGAATGCAATGGAATGGAATGTAATGTAATGGAATGGAATGGAATGGAATCAACACGAATGGAATGGAATGCAATGGAATGGAATGGAATGGAATCAATCAGAATGTAATGGAATGGCATGGAATGGAGTGGAATGGAAAGGAATGGAATCAACCCGATTGGAATGGAATGGAATGGAATGGAATGGAATGGAATGGAATGCAATGGAATGGAGTTAACCCAAATGGAATGGAACGGAATGGAATGGAACAGAATGGAATGGAATCAACCAAAATGGAATGGAATGGAATGGAATGGAATGGAATAGAATCAACCCGAAAGGAATAGTGTGGAATGGAATGGAACGGAATGGAATGGAATGGAATGACTTGGAATCAACTCGAACGGAATGGAATGGAATGGAATGGAATGGATTCAACCTGAATGGAATAGAATGGCATGGAATGGCATGGAATGGAGTGGAATGGAATGGAACGGAATCAACACGAATGGAATGGAATGGAATGGAACGGAATTGAGTGGAATGGAATCAACCCGAATGGAATGGAATGGAATGCAATAGAATGGAATGGAATGGCATGGAATGGAATGGAATGGAATGGAATGGAATGGAATGAACCCGAATGGAATGGAATGGAATGGAACGGAATGCAATGGAATGGAGTCAACCCGAAAGGAATGGAACGGAATGGAAAGGAATGGAATGGAATCAATCCGAATGGAATGGAATGGCATGGAATGGATTGGAACGGAATCAACCCGAATGGAATGGATTGGAATGGAATGAATGTAACACGAATGGAATGGAATGGAATGGAATGGAATCAACCCGAATGGAATGGAATGGAATGGAATGGAATGGAATGGAATGGAGTCAACCCGAAAGGAATGGAACGGAATGGAATGGAATGGAATGGAATCAATCCGTATGGAATGGAATGGAATGGAATGGAATCAACGAGAAAGGAATCGAATGAAATGGAATGGAGTGGAATGGAATTGAATGGAATGGAATCAACCCGAATGAAATGGAATGGAATGGAATGGAATCAAAACGAATGGAATGGAATGGAATGGAAAGGAATGGAATGGAATCAAGCCGAATGGAATGGAATGGAATGGAATCATTCCGAATGGAATGGAATGGAATCAAATGGAATGGAATGGAATGGAATGGAATGGAATGAAATCAACCAGAATGGAATGGAATGGAATGCAATTGAATGGAATGGAATCAACCCGAATGGAGTGGAATGGAATGGAATGGAATCAACCCGAATGGAATGGAATGGAATGGAATGGAATCAACGAGAAAGGAATCGAATGAAATGGAATGGATTGGAATGGAATTGAATGGAATGGAATCAACCCGAATGAAATGGAATGGAATGGAATGGAATCAAAACGAATGGAATGGAATGGAATGGAAAGGAATGGAATGGAATCAAGCCGAATGGAATGGAATGGAATGGAATCATTCCGAATGGAATGGAATGGAATCAAATGGAATGGAATGGAATGGAATGGAATGGAATGGAATGAAATCAACCAGAATGGAATGGAATGGAATGCAATTGAATGGAATGGAATCAACCCGAATGGAGTGGAATGGAATGGAATGGAATCAACCCGAATGGAATGGAATGGAATAGAATGAAATGGAATAGAATGGAATAGAATCACCCAGAAAGGAATGGAATGGAATGGAATGGAATGCAATGGAAAAAACCCGACTGAAATGGAATGGCATAGAATGGAATGGAATGGAATGGAATGCAATCAACACAAAAGGAATGGAATGGAATGGAATGGAATGGAATGGAATGGAATGGAATCAACCCGATTGGAATGGAATGGAATGGAATGGAATGGAGTTAACCCAAATGGAATGGAATGGAATGGAATGGAGTGGAAGGGAATGGAATGGAATGGAATCAACCCGAATGTCATGGAATGGAATGGAATGGAATGGAATGGAATGGAATGGAATGGAATAGAATCACCCCGAAAGGAATGGAGTGGAATGGAATGGAACGGAATGGAATGGAATAGAATGATTTGGAATCAACCCGAATGGAATGGAATGGAATGGAATGGAATCAACCCGAATGGAATATAATGGTATGGAATGGAATGGAATGGAATGGAGTCAACCTGAAAGGAATGGAATGGAATGGAATGGAATGGAATGGAATGGAATGGAATGCAATGGAATCAACACGAATGGAATGGAATGGAATGGAATGGAATCAACCAGAATAGAATATAATGGAATGACCCCGAGTGGAATTGAAAGGAATGGAATGGAAATAACCCGAATGGAATTGAATGTAATGGAATGGAATCAACGAGAATGAAATGGAATGGAATGGAATGGAGTGGAATGGAATTGAATGGAATGGAATCAACTCGAATGGAATGGAATTTAATGGAATGGAATCAAAACGAATGGAATGGAATGGAATGGAATGGAATGGAACTGAACGGAATGGAATCAACACGAAAGGAATGGAATGCAATGGAATGGAATGGAATGGAAAGGAATCAAGCCGAATGGAATGGAATGGAATGGAATCAACCCGAATGGAATGGAATGGAATGCAATTGAATGGAATGGAATCAACACGAATGGAATGGAATGGAATGGAATGGAATGGAATGGAATGGAATCAACCCGAATGGAATGGAATGGAATAGAATGAAATGGAATAGAATGGAATAGAATCACCCCGAAAGGAATGGAATGGAATGGAATGGAATGGAATGGAATGGAGTCAACCCGAATGGAATGGAATGGCATGGAATGGAATGCAATGGAATGGAATGAACCCAAATGGAATGGAATGGAATGGAATCAACATGAATGGAATGGAATGCAATGGAATGGAAAGGAATGGAATCAAATCGAATGGAATGGAATGGAATGGAATGGAATGGAGTGGAATGGAAAGGAATGGAATCAACCCGATTGGAATGGAATTGAATGGAATGGAATGGATTGGAATGAAGTTAACCCAAATGGAATGGAACGGAATGGAATGGAACGGAATGGAATGGAATCAAACCGAAAGAATTGGAATGGAATGGAATGGAATGGAATGGAATAGAATGACCCCGAAAGGAATAGAGTGGGATGGAATGGAAAGGAATGGAATGGAATGGAATGACTTGGAATCAACTCGAATGGAATGGAATGGAATGGAATGGAATGGATTCAACCTGAATGGAATAGAATGGAATGGAATGGCATGGAATGGAGTGGAATGGAATGGAATGGAATGGAATCAAAACGAATGGAATGGAATGGAATGGAATAGAATGGAATGGAATGGCATGGAATGGAATGCAATGGCATGGAATGGAATGGAAGGGAATGGAAAGGAATCAATCCGAATGGAATGGAATGGAATGGAACGGAATGCAATGGAATGGAGTCAACCCGAAAGGGATGGAACGGAATGGAAAGGAATGGAATGGAATGGAATGGAATCAATCCGAATGGAAAGGAATGGCATGGAATGGAGTGGAATGGAAAGGAATGGAATCAACCCGAATGGAATGGAATGGAATGGAATGGAATAGAATGGAGTTAACCCAAATGGAATGGAACGGAATGGAATGGAACGGAATGGAAGGCAATCAACCCGAATGGAATGGAAAGGAATGGAATGGAATGGAATGGAATGGAATAGAATAACCTCGAAAGGAATAGAGTGGAATGGAATGTAACGGAATGAAATGGAATGGAATGACTTGGAATCAACTCGAATGGAATGGAATGGAATGGAATGGAATGGAATGGATGTAACACGAATGGAATAGAATGGAATGGAATGGAATGCAATGGAGTGGAATGGAATGGAATGGAATCAACCCGAATGGAATGGAATGGAATGGAACGGAATGGAATGGAATGGAATCAACCCGAATGGAATGGAATGGAATGGAACGGAATGGAATGGAATGGAATCAACCCTAATGGAATGGAATGGAATGGAATGGAATGGAATTTAATGGAATGGAATGGAATAGAATGGAATGGAATGGAATCAACCCGAATGGAATGGAATGGAACGGAATGGAATGGAATGGAATGCAATGGAATGGAACCAACCCGAATGGAATGGAAAGGAATGGAATCAACCGGAATGGAATAGAATGGAGGGGAATGGAAGGGAATGGAATCAACCCGAATGGAAGTGAATGGAAAGGATTGGAATGGAAAGGAATGGAATCAACACGAAAGGAATGGAACGGAATGGAATGCAATGGAATGGAGAGGAATCAACCGGAATGGAATGGAATGGAATGGAATGGAATGAAATGAAATGGAATCAACCGGAATGTAATGGAATGGAATGGAATGGAATGGAATGGAAAGGAATCAACTCGAATGGCATGGAATGGAATGGAATGGAATCACATGGCATGGAATGGAATGGAATCAACCCGAACGGAATGGAATGGAATGCAGTGGAATGGAATGGAATCAACCCGAATGGAGTGCAATGCAATGGACTGGAATAGAATGGAATGGAATGGAATGGAATGGAATGGAACGGAATGGAAACAACACGAAAGGAATGGAATGCAATGGAAGGGAATGGAATGGAACACAATCGAACCGAAAAGAATGGAATGAAATGGAATGGAATGGAATGGAATGGAATCAACCCGAATGGAATGGAATGCAATGGCATGGAATGGAATGGATTGGAATGGAATGGAATGCAATGGAATCTACACGAATGGAATGGAATGGAATGGAATGGGATGGAATGGACTGGATTGGAATCAACCCGAATGGAATGGAATGGAATGGAATGGAATGGAATGGAATCAACCCGAATGGAATGGAATGGAATGGAGTGGAATGGAATCAACACGAGTGGAATGGAATGGAATGGAATGGAATGGAATCAACCCGAATCTATTGGAATGGAAAGGAATGGAATGGAATGGAATCGAATGGAATGGAATCAATCCGAATGGATTGGAATGGAATGGAAAGGAATGGAATGGAATGGAATGGAATGGAATGGAATGGAATGCAATCAACCCGAATGGAAAGGAATGGAATGGAATGGAATCAACACGAATGGAATGGAATGGAATGGAACGGAATGCAATGGAATGGAGTCAAACCGAAAGGAATGGAACGGAATGGAATGGAATGGATTGGAATCAATCCGAATGGAATGGAATGGCATGGAATGGAATGGAATGGAATGGAATCAACCCGAATGGAATGGAATGGAATGGAATTGAATCAACCCGAATGGAATATAATGGAATCAACTCGAGTGGAATTGAATTTAATGGAATGGAAATAACCCAAATGGAACGGAATGGAATGGAGTGGAATCAACGAGAATTGAATCGAATGGAATGGAATCAACCCGAATGGAGTGGAATGCAATGGAATGGAATGGAATGGAATGGAACGGAATGGAATGGAATCAACACGAAAGGAATGGAATGCAATGGAATGGAATGGAATGGAATATAATCGACCCGAAAGGAATGGAATGTAATGCAATGGAATGGAATGGAATGGAATCAACCCGAATGGAATGCAATGGAAAGGAAAGGAATCAAGACGAATGGAATCGAATGGAATGGGATGCAGTGGAATGGAATCAACCCGAATGGAATGGAAAGGAATGTAATCAACCCGAATGGAATGGAAGGGAGGGGAATGGAAGGGAATGGAATCAACCCGAATGGAAGGGAAAGGAATGGAATGTAATGGAAAGGAATGGAATCAACACGAATGGAATGGAACGGAATGGAATGCAATGGAATGGAGTGGATTCAACCCGAATGGAATGGAATGGAATGCAATGCAATGGAATGGAATGGAATGGAATGGAATGGAATAAACCGGAATGAAATGTGATGGAATGGAATGGAATGGAATGGAATGGAATCAACTCGAATGGCATGGAATGGAATGGAATGGAACAATATGCATGGATTGGAATGGAATCAACCCGAACGGAATGGGATGAAATGCAATGGAATGGAAAGGAATCAACCCGAATGGAGTGGAATGCAATGGAATGAAATGGAATGGAATGGAATGGAACTGAACGGAATGGAATCAACACGAAAGGAATGGAATGCAATGGAATGGAATGGAATGGAAAGGAATCAAGCCGAATGGAATGGAATGGAATGGAATCAACCCGAATGGAATGGAATGGAATGCAATTGAATGGAATGGAACCAACACGAATGGAATGGAATGGAATGGAATGGAATGGAATGGAATCAACCCGAATGTAATGGAATGGAATAGAATGAAATGGAATAGAATGGAATAGAATCACCCCGAAAGGAATGGAATGGAATGGAATGGAATGGAATGGAATGGAGTCAACCCGAATGGAATGGAATGGCATGGAATGGAATGCAATGGAATGGAATGAACCCAAATGGAATGGAATGGAATGGAATCAACACGAATGGAATGGAATGCAATGGAATGGAAAGGAATGGAATCAAATCGAATGGAATGGAATGGAATGGAATGGAATGGAGTGGAATGGAAAGGAATGGAATCAACCCGATTGGAATGGAATTGAATGGAATGGAATGGATTGGAATGAAGTTAACCCAAATGGAATGGAACGGAATGGAATGGAACGGAATGGAATGGAATCAAACCGAAAGAATTGGAATGGAATGGAATGGAATGGAATGGAATAGAATGACCCCGAAAGGAATAGAGTGGGATGGAATGGAAAGGAATGGAATGGAATGGAATGACTTGGAATCAACTCGAATGGAATGGAATGGAATGGAATGGAATGGATTCAACCTGAATGGAATAGAATGGAATGGAATGGCATGGAATGGCGTGGAATGGAATGGAATGGAATGGAATCAAAACGAATGGAATGGAATGGAATGGAATAGAATGGAATGGAATGGCATGGAATGGAATGCAATGGCATGGAATGGAATGGAAGGGAATGGAAAGGAATCAATCCGAATGGAATGGAATGGAATGGAACGGAATGCAATGGAATGGAGTCAACCCGAAAGGGATGGAACGGAATGGAAAGGAATGGAATGGAATGGAATGGAATCAATCCGAATGGAATGGAATGGCATGGAATGGAGTGGAATGGAAAGGAATGGAATCAACCCGAATGGAATGGAATGGAATGGAATGGAATGGAATGGAGTTAACCCAAATGGAATGGAACGGAATGGAATGGAACGGAATGGAAGGCAATCAACCCGAATGGAATGGAAAGGAATGGAATGGAATGGAATGGAATGGAATAGAATAACCTCGAAAGGAATAGAGTGGAATGGAATGTAACGGAATGAAATGGAATGGAATGACTTGGAATCAACTCGAATGGAATGGAATGGAATGGAATGGAATGGAATGGATGTAACACGAATGGAATAGAATGGAATGGAATGGAATGCAATGGAGTGGAATGGAATGGAATGGAATCAACCCGAATGGAATGGAATGGAATGGAACGGAATGGAATGGAATGGAATCAACCCGAATGGAATGGAATGGAATGGAACGGAATGGAATGGAATGGAATCAACCCTAATGGAATGGAATGGAATGGAATGGAATGGAATTTAATGGAATGGAATGGAATAGAATGGAATGGAATGGAATCAACCCGAATGGAATGGAATGGAACGGAATGGAATGGAATGGAATGCAATGGAATGGAACCAACCCGAATGGAATGGAAAGGAATGGAATCAACCGGAATGGAATAGAATGGAGGGGAATGGAAGGGAATGGAATCAACCCGAATGGAAGTGAATGGAAAGGATTGGAATGGAAAGGAATGGAATCAACACGAAAGGAATGGAACGGAATGGAATGCAATGGAATGGAGAGGAATCAACCGGAATGGAATGGAATGGAATGGAATGGAATGGAATGAAATGGAATCAACCGGAATGTAATGGAATGGAATGGAATGGAATGGAATGGAAAGGAATCAACTCGAATGGCATGGAATGGAATGGAATGGAATCACATGGCATGGAATGGAATGGAATCAACCCGAACGGAATGGAATGGAATGCAGTGGAATGGAATGGAATCAACCCGAATGGAGTGCAATGCAATGGACTGGAATAGAATGGAATGGAATGGAATGGAATGGAATGGAACGGAATGGAAACAACACGAAAGGAATGGAATGCAATGGAAGGGAATGGAATGGAACACAATCGAACCGAAAAGAATGGAATGAAATGGAATGGAATGGAATGGAATGGAATCAACCCGAATGGAATGGAATGCAATGGCATGGAATGGAATGGATTGGAATGGAATGGAATGCAATGGAATCTACACGAATGGAATGGAATGGAATGGAATGGGATGGAATGGACTGGATTGGAATCAACCCGAATGGAATGGAATGGAATGGAATGGAATCAACCCGAATGGAATGGAATGGAATGGAGTGGAATGGAATCAACACGAGTGGAATGGAATGGAATGGAATGGAATGGAATCAACCCGAATCTATTGGAATGGAAAGGAATGGAATGGAATGGAATCGAATGGAATGGAATCAATCCGAATGGATTGGAATGGAATGGAAAGGAATGGAATGGAATGGAATGGAATGGAATGGAATGGAATGGAATGCAATCAACCCGAATGGAAAGGAATGGAATGGAATGGAATCAACACGAATGGAATGGAATGGAATGGAACGGAATGCAATGGAATGGAGTCAAACCGAAAGGAATGGAACGGAATGGAATGGAATGGATTGGAATCAATCCGAATGGAATGGAATGGCATGGAATGGAATGGAATGGAATGGAATCAACCCGAATGGAATGGAATGGAATGGAATTGAATCAACCCGAATGGAATATAATGGAATCAACTCGAGTGGAATTGAATTTAATGGAATGGAAATAACCCAAATGGAACGGAATGGAATGGAGTGGAATCAACGAGAATTGAATCGAATGGAATGGAATCAACCCGAATGGAGTGGAATGCAATGGAATGGAATGGAATGGAATGGAACGGAATGGAATGGAATCAACACGAAAGGAATGGAATGCAATGGAATGGAATGGAATGGAATATAATCGACCCGAAAGGAATGGAATGTAATGCAATGGAATGGAATGGAATGGAATCAACCCGAATGGAATGCAATGGAAAGGAAAGGAATCAAGACGAATGGAATCGAATGGAATGGGATGCAGTGGAATGGAATCAACCCGAATGGAATGGAAAGGAATGTAATCAACCCGAATGGAATGGAAGGGAGGGGAATGGAAGGGAATGGAATCAACCCGAATGGAAGGGAAAGGAATGGAATGTAATGGAAAGGAATGGAATCAACACGAATGGAATGGAACGGAATGGAATGCAATGGAATGGAGTGGATTCAACCCGAATGGAATGGAATGGAATGCAATGCAATGGAATGGAATGGAATGGAATGGAATGGAATAAACCGGAATGAAATGTGATGGAATGGAATGGAATGGAATGGAATGGAATCAACTCGAATGGCATGGAATGGAATGGAATGGAACAATATGCATGGATTGGAATGGAATCAACCCGAACGGAATGGGATGAAATGCAATGGAATGGAAAGGAATCAACCCGAATGGAGTGGAATGCAATGGAATGAAATGGAATGGAATGGAATGGAACTGAACGGAATGGAATCAACACGAAAGGAATGGAATGCAATGGAATGGAATGGAATGGAAAGGAATCAAGCCGAATGGAATGGAATGGAATGGAATCAACCCGAATGGAATGGAATGGAATGCAATTGAATGGAATGGAATCAACACGAATGGAATGGAATGGAATGGAATGGAATGGAATGGAATCAACCCGAATGTAATGGAATGGAATAGAATGAAATGGAATAGAATGGAATAGAATCACCCCGAAAGGAATGGAATGGAATGGAATGGAATGGAATGGAGTCAACCCGAATGGAATGGAATGGCATGGAATGGAATGCAATGGAATGGAATGAACCCAAATGGAATGGAATGGAATGGAATCAACACGAATGGAATGGAATGCAATGGAATGGAAAGGAATGGAATCAAATCGAATGGAATGGAATGGAATGGAATGGAATGGAGTGGAATGGAAAGGAATGGAATCAACCCGATTGGAATGGAATTGAATGGAATGGAATGGATTGGAATGAAGTTAACCCAAATGGAATGGAACGGAATGGAATGGAACGGAATGGAATGGAATCAAACCGAAAGAATTGGAATGGAATGGAATGGAATGGAATGGAATAGAATGACCCCGAAAGGAATAGAGTGGGATGGAATGGAAAGGAATGGAATGGAATGGAATGACTTGGAATCAACTCGAATGGAATGGAATGGAATGGAATGGAATGGATTCAACCTGAATGGAATAGAATGGAATGGAATGGCATGGAATGGCGTGGAATGGAATGGAATGGAATGGAATCAAAACGAATGGAATGGAATGGAATGGAATAGAATGGAATGGAATGGCATGGAATGGAATGCAATGGCATGGAATGGAATGGAAGGGAATGGAAAGGAATCAATCCGAATGGAATGGAATGGAATGGAACGGAATGCAATGGAATGGAGTCAACCCGAAAGGGATGGAACGGAATGGAAAGGAATGGAATGGAATGGAATGGAATCAATCCGAATGGAATGGAATGGCATGGAATGGAGTGGAATGGAAAGGAATGGAATCAACCCGAATGGAATGGAATGGAATGGAATGGAATGGAATGGAGTTAACCCAAATGGAATGGAACGGAATGGAATGGAACGGAATGGAAGGCAATCAACCCGAATGGAATGGAAAGGAATGGAATGGAATGGAATGGAATGGAATAGAATAACCTCGAAAGGAATAGAGTGGAATGGAATGTAACGGAATGAAATGGAATGGAATGACTTGGAATCAACTCGAATGGAATGGAATGGAATGGAATGGAATGGAATGGATGTAACACGAATGGAATAGAATGGAATGGAATGGAATGCAATGGAGTGGAATGGAATGGAATGGAATCAACCCGAATGGAATGGAATGGAATGGAACGGAATGGAATGGAATGGAATCAACCCGAATGGAATGGAATGGAATGGAACGGAATGGAATGGAATGGAATCAACCCTAATGGAATGGAATGGAATGGAATGGAATGGAATTTAATGGAATGGAATGGAATAGAATGGAATGGAATGGAATCAACCCGAATGGAATGGAATGGAACGGAATGGAATGGAATGGAATGCAATGGAATGGAACCAACCCGAATGGAATGGAAAGGAATGGAATCAACCGGAATGGAATAGAATGGAGGGGAATGGAAGGGAATGGAATCAACCCGAATGGAAGTGAATGGAAAGGATTGGAATGGAAAGGAATGGAATCAACACGAAAGGAATGGAACGGAATGGAATGCAATGGAATGGAGAGGAATCAACCGGAATGGAATGGAATGGAATGGAATGGAATGGAATGAAATGGAATCAACCAGAATGTAATGGAATGGAATGGAATGGAATGGAATGGAAAGGAATCAACTCGAATGGCATGGAATGGAATGGAATGGAATCACATGGCATGGAATGGAATGGAATCAACCCGAACGGAATGGAATGGAATGCAGTGGAATGGAATGGAATCAACCCGAATGGAGTGCAATGCAATGGACTGGAATAGAATGGAATGGAATGGAATGGAATGGAATGGAACGGAATGGAAACAACACAAAAGGAATGGAATGCAATGGAAGGGAATGGAATGGAACACAATCGAACCGAAAAGAATGGAATGAAATGGAATGGAATGGAATGGAATGGAATCAACCCGAATGGAATGGAATGCAATGGCATGGAATGGAATGGATTGGAATGGAATGGAATGCAATGGAATCTACACGAATGGAATGGAATGGAATGGAATGGGATGGAATGGACTGGATTGGAATCAACCCGAATGGAATGGAATGGAATGGAATGGAATGGAATGGAATCAACCCGAATGGAATGGAATGGAATGGAGTGGAATGGAATCAACACGAGTGGAATGGAATGGAATGGAATGGAATGGAATCAACCCGAATCTATTGGAATGGAAAGGAATGGAATGGAATGGAATGGAATGGAATGCAATCAACCCGAATGGAAAGGAATGGAATGGAATGGAATCAACACGAATGGAATGGAATGGAATGGAACGGAATGCAATGGAATGGAGTCAAACCGAAAGGAATGGAACGGAATGGAATGGAATGGATTGGAATCAATCCGAATGGAATGGAATGGCATGGAATGGAATGGAATGGAATGGAATCAACCCGAATGGAATGGAATGGAATGGAATTGAATCAACCCGAATGGAATATAATGGAATCAACTCGAGTGGAATTGAATTTAATGGAATGGAAATAACCCAAATGGAACGGAATGGAATGGAGTGGAATCAACGAGAATTGAATCGAATGGAATGGAATCAACGCGAATGGAGTGGAATGCAATGGAATGGAATGGAATGGAACGGAATGGAATGGAATCAACACGAAAGGAATGGAATGCAATGGAATGGAATGGAATGGAATATAATCGACCCGAAAGGAATGGAATGGAATGCAATGGAATGGAATGGAATGGAATCAACCCGAATGGAATGCAATGGAAAGGAAAGGAATCAAGACGAATGGAATCGAATGGAATGGGATGCAGTGGAATGGAATCAACCCGAATGGAATGGAAAGGAATGTAATCAACCCGAATGGAATGGAAGGGAGGGGAATGGAAGGGAATGGAATCAACCCGAATGGAAGGGAAAGGAATGGAATGTAATGGAAAGGAATGGAATCAACACGAATGGAATGGAACGGAATGGAATGCAATGGAATGGAGTGGATTCAACCCGAATGGAATGGAATGGAATGCAATGCAATGGAATGGAATGGAATGGAATGGAATGGAATAAACCGGAATGAAATTTAATGGAATGGAATGGAATGGAATGGAATGGAATCAACTCGAATGGCATGGAATGGAATGGAATGGAACAATATGCATGGATTGGAATGGAATCAACCCGAACGGGATGGGATGAAATGCAATGGAATGGAAAGGAATCAACCCGAATGGAGTGGAATGCAATGGAATGGAATGGAATGGAATGGAATGGAACTGAACGGAATGGAATCAACACGAAAGGAATGGAATGCAATGGAATGGAATGGAATGGAACAGAATCGACCCAAAAAGAAAGGAATGGATTTGAATGGAATGGAATGGAATGGAATTGAATGGAATGGAATCAACCCGAAAGGAATGGAATGGAATGGAATGGAATGGAATGGAATGGAATGGAATGGAATGGAATCAACACGAATGCAATAGAATGGAATGGAATGGGATGGAATGGAATTGGATGGAATGGAATCCAGCCGAATGGAATGGAATGGAATGGAATCAATTCATATGTAATGGAATGGAATGGAATGGAATGGAATGGAATCAACCGGAATGGAATAGAATGGAATGGAATGACATGGAATGAAATGGAATGCAATGGAATCAACCCAAATGGAATGGAATGGAATGGAATCAACACGAATGGAATTTAATGGAAAGGAATGCAATGGAATGGAATGGAATCAATCCGAATGGAATGGAATGGAATGGAATGGAATCAACCCGAATGAAATGGAATGGAATGGAATGGAATGGAATCAATCCGAATGGAATGGAATGGAATGGAATGGAAAGGAGTGGAATGGAATGGAATGTAATGGAACGGAATGGAATGGAAACAACCCGAATGGAAAGGAATGGAATGGGATGGAATCAACCCGAATGGAATGGAATGCAATGGAATGGAATGGAATGGAATCAATCCGAATGTAATGGAATGGCATGGAATGGAGTGGAATGGAAAGGAATGGAATCAACCCGATTGGAATGGAATGGAATGGAATGGAATGGAATGGAATGGAATGCAATGGAATGGAGTTAACCCAAATGGAATGGAACGGAATGGAATGGAACAGAATGGAATGGAATCAACCAAAATGGAATGGAATGGAATGGAATGGAATAGAATCACCCCGAAAGGAATAGTGTGGAATGGAATGGAACGGAATGGAATGGAATGGAATGACTTGGAATCAACTCGAACGGAATGGAATGGAATGGAATGGAATGGATTCAACCTGAATGGAATAGAATGGCATGGAATGGCATGGAATGGAGTGGAATGGAATGGAACGGAATCAACACGAATGGAATGGAATGGAATGGAACGGAATTGAGTGGAATGGAATCAACCCGAATGGAATGGAATGGAATGCAATAGAATGGAATGGAATGGCATGGAATGGAATGGAATGGAATGGAATGGAATGAACCCGAATGGAATGGAATGGAATGGAACGGAATGCAATGGAATGGAGTCAACCCGAAAGGAATGGAACGGAATGGAAAGGAATGGAATGGAATCAATCCGAATGGAATGGAATGGCATGGAATGGATTGGAACGGAATCAACCCGAATGGAATGGATTGGAATGGAATGAATGTAACACGAATGGAATGGAATGGAATGGAATGGAATCAACCCGAATGGAATGGAATGGAATGGAATGGAATGGAATGGAATGGAGTCAACCCGAAAGGAATGGAACGGAATGGAATGGAATGGAATGGAATCAATCCGTATGGAATGGAATGGAATGGAATGGAATCAACGAGAAAGGAATCGAATGAAATGGAATGGAGTGGAATGGAATTGAATGGAATGGAATCAACCCGAATGAAATGGAATGGAATGGAATGGAATCAAAACGAATGGAATGGAATGGAATGGAAAGGAATGGAATGGAATCAAGCCGAATGGAATGGAATGGAATGGAATCATTCCGAATGGAATGGAATGGAATCAAATGGAATGGAATGGAATGGAATGGAATGGAATGAAATCAACCAGAATGGAATGGAATGGAATGCAATTGAATGGAATGGAATCAACCCGAATGGAGTGGAATGGAATGGAATGGAATCAACCCGAATGGAATGGAATGGAATGGAATGGAATCAACGAGAAAGGAATCGAATGAAATGGAATGGATTGGAATGGAATTGAATGGAATGGAATCAACCCGAATGAAATGGAATGGAATGGAATGGAATCAAAACGAATGGAATGGAATGGAATGGAAAGGAATGGAATGGAATCAAGCCGAATGGAATGGAATGGAATGGAATCATTCCGAATGGAATGGAATGGAATCAAATGGAATGGAATGGAATGGAATGGAATGGAATGGAATGGAATGGAATGAAATCAACCAGAATGGAATGGAATGGAATGCAATTGAATGGAATGGAATCAACCCGAATGGAGTGGAATGGAATGGAATGGAATCAACCCGAATGGAATGGAATGGAATAGAATGAAATGGAATAGAATGGAATAGAATCACCCAGAAAGGAATGGAATGGAATGGAATGGAATGCAATGGAAAAAACCCGACTGAAATGGAATGGCATAGAATGGAATGGAATGGAATGGAATGCAATCAACACAAAAGGAATGGAATGGAATGGAATGGAATGGAATGGAATGGAATGGAATCAACCCGATTGGAATGGAATGGAATGGAATGGAATGGAGTTAACCCAAATGGAATGGAATGGAATGGAATGGAGTGGAAGGGAATGGAATGGAATGGAATCAACCCGAATGGAATGGAATGGAATGGAATGGAATGGAATGGAATGGAATAGAATCACCCCGAAAGGAATGGAGTGGAATGGAATGGAACGGAATGGAATGGAATAGAATGATTTGGAATCAACCCGAATGGAATGGAATGGAATGGAATGGAATCAACCCGAATGGAATATAATGGTATGGAATGGAATGGAATGGAATGGAGTCAACCTGAAAGGAATGGAATGGAATGGAATGGAATGGAATGGAATGGAATGGAAGGCAATGGAATCAACACGAATGGAATGGAATGGAATGGAATGGAATCAACCAGAATAGAATATAATGGAATGACCCCGAGTGGAATTGAAAGGAATGGAATGGAAATAACCCGAATGGAATTGAATGTAATGGAATGGAATCAACGAGAATGAAATGGAATGGAATGGAATGGAGTGGAATGGAATTGAATGGAATGGAATCAACTCGAATGGAATGGAATTTAATGGAATGGAATCAAAACGAATGGAGTGGAATGGAATGGAATGGAATGGAACTGAACGGAATGGAATCAACACGAAAGGAATGGAATGCAATGGAATGGAATGGAATGGAAAGGAATCAAGCCGAATGGAATGGAATGGAATGGAATCAACCCGAATGGAATGGAATGGAATGCAATTGAATGGAATGGAATCAACACGAATGGAATGGAATGGAATGGAATGGAATGGAATGGAATCAACCCGAATGGAATGGAATGGAATAGAATGAAATGGAATAGAATGGAATAGAATCACCCCGAAAGGAATGGAATGGAATGGAATGGAATGGAATGGAATGGAGTCAACCCGAATGGAATGGAATGGCATGGAATGGAATGCAATGGAATGGAATGAACCCAAATGGAATGGAATGGAATGGAATCAACATGAATGGAATGGAATGCAATGGAATGGAAAGGAATGGAATCAAATCGAATGGAATGGAATGGAATGGAATGGAATGGAGTGGAATGGAAAGGAATGGAATCAACCCAATTGGAATGGAATTGAATGGAATGGAATGGATTGGAATGAAGTTAACCCAAATGGAATGGAACGGAATGGAATGGAACGGAATGGAATGGAATCAAACCGAAAGAATTGGAATGGAATGGAATGGAATGGAATGGAATAGAATGACCCCGAAAGGAATAGAGTGGGATGGAATGGAAAGGAATGGAATGGAATGGAATGACTTGGAATCAACTCGAATGGAATGGAATGGAATGGAATGGAATGGATTCAACCTGAATGGAATAGAATGGAATGGAATGGCATGGAATGGAGTGGAATGGAATGGAATGGAATGGAATCAAAACGAATGGAATGGAATGGAATGGAATAGAATGGAATGGAATGGCATGGAATGGAATGCAATGGCATGGAATGGAATGGAAGGGAATGGAAAGGAATCAATCCGAATGGAATGGAATGGAATGGAATGGAATGCAATGGAATGGAGTCAACCCGAAAGGGATGGAACGGAATGGAAAGGAATGGAATGGAATGGAATGGAATCAATCCGAATGGAAAGGAATGGCATGGAATGGAGTGGAATGGAAAGGAATGGAATCAACCCGAATGGAATGGAATGGAATGGAATGGAATGGAATGGAGTTAACCCAAATGGAATGGAACGGAATGGAATGGAACGGAATGGAAGGCAATCAACCCGAATGGAATGGAAAGGAATGGAATGGAATGGAATGGAATGGAATAGAATAACCTCGAAAGGAATAGAGTGGAATGGAATGTAACGGAATGAAATGGAATGGAATGACTTGGAATCAACTCGAATGGAATGGAATGGAATGGAATGGAATGGAATGGATGTAACACGAATGGAATAGAATGGAATGGAATGGAATGCAATGGAGTGGAATAGAATGGAATGGAATCAACCCGAATGGAATGGAATGGAATGGAACGGAATGGAATGGAATGGAATCAACCCGAATGGAATGGAATGGAATGGAACGGAATGGAATGGAATGGAATCAACCCTAATGGAATGGAATGGAATGGAATGGAATGGAATTTAATGGAATGGAATGGAATAGAATGGAATGGAATGGAATCAACCCGAATGGAATGGAATGGAACGGAATGGAATGGAATGGAATGCAATGGAATGGAACCAACCCGAATGGAATGGAAAGGAATGGAATCAACCGGAATGGAATAGAATGGAGGGGAATGGAAGGGAATGGAATCAACCCGAATGGAAGTGAATGGAAAGGATTGGAATGGAAAGGAATGGAATCAACACGAAAGGAATGGAACGGAATGGAATGCAATGGAATGGAGAGGAATCAACCGGAAGGGAATGGAATGGAATGGAATGGAATGGAATGAAATGGAATCAACCGGAATGTAATGGAATGGAATGGAATGGAATGGAATGGAAAGGAATCAACTCGAATGGCATGGAATGGAATGGAATGGAATCACATGGCATGGAATGGAATGGAATCAACCCTAACGGAATGGAATGGAATGCAGTGGAATGGAATGGAATCAACCCGAATGGAGTGCAATGCAATGGACTGGAATAGAATGGAATGGAATGGAATGGAATGGAATGGAACGGAATGGAAACAACACGAAAGGTATGGAATGCAATGGAAGGGAATGGAATGGAACACAATCGAACCGAAAAGAATGGAATGAAATGGAATGGAATGGAATGGAATGGAATCAACCCGAATGGAATGGAATGCAATGGCATGGAATGGAATGGATTGGAATGGAATGGAATGCAATGGAATCTACACGAATGGAATGGAATGGAATGGAATGGGATGGAATGGACTGGATTGGAATCAACCCGAATGGAATGGAATGCAATGGAATGGAATGGAATGGAATCAACCCGAATGGAATGGAATGGAATGGAGTGGAATGGAATCAACACGAGTGGAATGGAATGGAATGGAATGGAATGGAATCAACCCGAATCTATTGGAATGGAAAGGAATGGAATGGAATGGAATCGAATGGAATGGAATCAATCCGAATGGATTGGAATGGAATGGAAAGGAATGGAATGGAATGGAATGGAATGGAATGGAATGGAATGGAATGCAATCAACCCGAATGGAAAGGAATGGAATGGAATGGAATCAACACGAATGGAATGGAATGGAATGGAACGGAATGCAATGGAATGGAGTCAAACCGAAAGGAATGGAACGGAATGGAATGGAATGGATTGGAATCAATCCGAATGGAATGGAATGGCATGGAATGGAATGGAATGGAATGGAATCAACCCGAATGGAATGGAATGGAATGGAATTGAATCAACCCGAATGGAATATAATGGAATCAACTCGAGTGGAATTGAATTTAATGGAATGGAAATAACCCAAATGGAACGGAATGGAATGGAGTGGAATCAACGAGAATTGAATCGAATGGAATGGAATCAACCCGAATGGAGTGGAATGCAATGGAATGGAATGGAATGGAATGGAACGGAATGGAATGGAATCAACACGAAAGGAATGGAATGCAATGGAATGGAATGGAATGGAATATAATCGACCCGAAAGGAATGGAATGTAATGCAATGGAATGGAATGGAATGGAATCAACCCGAATGGAATGCAATGGAAAGGAAAGGAATCAAGACGAATGGAATCGAATGGAATGGGATGCAGTGGAATGGAATCAACCCGAATGGAATGGAAAGGAATGTAATCAACCCGAATGGAATGGAAGGGAGGGGAATGGAAGGGAATGGAATCAACCCGAATGGAAGGGAAAGGAATGGAATGTAATGGAAAGGAATGGAATCAACACGAATGGAATGGAACGGAATGGAATGCAATGGAATGGAGTGGATTCAACCCGAATGGAATGGAATGGAATGCAATGCAATGGAATGGAATGGAATGGAATGGAATGGAATAAACCGGAATGAAATGTGATGGAATGGAATGGAATGGAATGGAATGGAATCAACTCGAATGGCATGGAATGGAATGGAATGGAACAATATGCATGGATTGGAATGGAATCAACCCGAACGGAATGGGATGAAATGCAATGGAATGGAAAGGAATCAACCCGAATGGAGTGGAATGCAATGGAATGGAATGGAATGGAATGGAATGGAACTGAACGGAATGGAATCAACACGAAAGGAATGGAATGCAATGGAATGGAATGGAATGGAAAGGAATCAAGCCGAATGGAATGGAATGGAATGGAATCAACCCGAATGGAATGGAATGGAATGCAATTGAATGGAATGGAATCAACACGAATGGAATGGAATGGAATGGAATGGAATGGAATGGAATCAACCCGAATGTAATGGAATGGAATAGAATGAAATGGAATAGAATGGAATAGAATCACCCCGAAAGGAATGGAATGGAATGGAATGGAATGGAATGGAGTCAACCCGAATGGAATGGAATGGCATGGAATGGAATGCAATGGAATGGAATGAACCCAAATGGAATGGAATGGAATGGAATCAACACGAATGGAATGGAATGCAATGGAATGGAAAGGAATGGAATCAAATCGAATGGAATGGAATGGAATGGAATGGAATGGAGTGGAATGGAAAGGAATGGAATCAACCCGATTGGAATGGAATTGAATGGAATGGAATGGATTGGAATGAAGTTAACCCAAATGGAATGGAACGGAATGGAATGGAACGGAATGGAATGGAATCAAACCGAAAGAATTGGAATGGAATGGAATGGAATGGAATGGAATAGAATGACCCCGAAAGGAATAGAGTGGGATGGAATGGAAAGGAATGGAATGGAATGGAATGACTTGGAATCAACTCGAATGGAATGGAATGGAATGGAATGGAATGGATTCAACCTGAATGGAATAGAATGGAATGGAATGGCATGGAATGGAGTGGAATGGAATGGAATGGAATGGAATCAAAACGAATGGAATGGAATGGAATGGAATAGAATGGAATGGAATGGCATGGAATGGAATGCAATGGCATGGAATGGAATGGAAGGGAATGGAAAGGAATCAATCCGAATGGAATGGAATGGAATGGAACGGAATGCAATGGAATGGAGTCAACCCGAAAGGGATGGAACGGAATGGAAAGGAATGGAATGGAATGGAATGGAATCAATCCGAATGGAATGGAATGGCATGGAATGGAGTGGAATGGAAAGGAATGGAATCAACCCGAATGGAATGGAATGGAATGGAATGGAATGGAATGGAGTTAACCCAAATGGAATGGAACGGAATGGAATGGAACGGAATGGAAGGCAATCAACCCGAATGGAATGGAAAGGAATGGAATGGAATGGAATGGAATGGAATAGAATAACCTCGAAAGGAATAGAGTGGAATGGAATGTAACGGAATGAAATGGAATGGAATGACTTGGAATCAACTCGAATGGAATGGAATGGAATGGAATGGAATGGAATGGATGTAACACGAATGGAATAGAATGGAATGGAATGGAATGCAATGGAGTGGAATGGAATGGAATGGAATCAACCCGAATGGAATGGAATGGAATGGAACGGAATGGAATGGAATGGAATCAACCCGAATGGAATGGAATGGAATGGAACGGAATGGAATGGAATGGAATCAACCCTAATGGAATGGAATGGAATGGAATGGAATGGAATTTAATGGAATGGAATGGAATAGAATGGAATGGAATGGAATCAACCCGAATGGAATGGAATGGAACGGAATGGAATGGAATGGAATGCAATGGAATGGAACCAACCCGAATGGAATGGAAAGGAATGGAATCAACCGGAATGGAATAGAATGGAGGGGAATGGAAGGGAATGGAATCAACCCGAATGGAAGTGAATGGAAAGGATTGGAATGGAAAGGAATGGAATCAACACGAAAGGAATGGAACGGAATGGAATGCAATGGAATGGAGAGGAATCAACCGGAATGGAATGGAATGGAATGGAATGGAATGGAATGAAATGGAATCAACCGGAATGTAATGGAATGGAATGGAATGGAATGGAATGGAAAGGAATCAACTCGAATGGCATGGAATGGAATGGAATGGAATCACATGGCATGGAATGGAATGGAATCAACCCGAACGGAATGGAATGGAATGCAGTGGAATGGAATGGAATCAACCCGAATGGAGTGCAATGCAATGGACTGGAATAGAATGGAATGGAATGGAATGGAATGGAATGGAACGGAATGGAAACAACACGAAAGGAATGGAATGCAATGGAAGGGAATGGAATGGGACACAATCGAACCGAAAAGAATGGAATGAAATGGAATGGAATGGAATGGAATGGAATCAACCCGAATGGAATGGAATGCAATGGCATGGAATGGAATGGATTGGAATGGAATGGAATGCAATGGAATCTACACGAATGGAATGGAATGGAATGGAATGGGATGGAATGGACTGGATTGGAATCAACCCGAATGGAATGGAATGGAATGGAATGGAATGGAATGGAATCAACCCGAATGGAATGGAATGGAATGGAGTGGAATGGAATCAACACGAGTGGAATGGAATGGAATGGAATGGAATGGAATCAACCCGAATCTATTGGAATGGAAAGGAATGGAATGGAATGGAATCGAATGGAATGGAATCAATCCGAATGGATTGGAATGGAATGGAAAGGAATGGAATGGAATGGAATGGAATGGAATGGAATGGAATGGAATGCAATCAACCCGAATGGAAAGGAATGGAATGGAATGGAATCAACACGAATGGAATGGAATGGAATGGAACGGAATGCAATGGAATGGAGTCAAACCGAAAGGAATGGAACGGAATGGAATGGAATGGATTGGAATCAATCCGAATGGAATGGAATGGCATGGAATGGAATGGAATGGAATGGAATCAACCCGAATGGAATGGAATGGAATGGAATTGAATCAACCCGAATGGAATATAATGGAATCAACTCGAGTGGAATTGAATTTAATGGAATGGAAATAACCCAAATGGAACGGAATGGAATGGAGTGGAATCAACGAGAATTGAATCGAATGGAATGGAATCAACCCGAATGGAGTGGAATGCAATGGAATGGAATGGAATGGAATGGAACGGAATGGAATGGAATCAACACGAAAGGAATGGAATGCAATGGAATGGAATGGAATGGAATATAATCGACCCGAAAGGAATGGAATGTAATGCAATGGAATGGAATGGAATGGAATCAACCCGAATGGAATGCAATGGAAAGGAAAGGAATCAAGACGAATGGAATCGAATGGAATGGGATGCAGTGGAATGGAATCAACCCGAATGGAATGGAAAGGAATGTAATCAACCCGAATGGAATGGAAGGGAGGGGAATGGAAGGGAATGGAATCAACCCGAATGGAAGGGAAAGGAATGGAATGTAATGGAAAGGAATGGAATCAACACGAATGGAATGGAACGGAATGGAATGCAATGGAATGGAGTGGATTCAACCCGAATGGAATGGAATGGAATGCAATGCAATGGAATGGAATGGAATGGAATGGAATGGAATAAACCGGAATGAAATGTAATGGAATGGAATGGAATGGAATGGAATGGAATCAACTCGAATGGCATGGAATGGAATGGAATGGAACAATATGCATGGATTGGAATGGAATCAACCCGAACGGGATGGGATGAAATGCAATGGAATGGAAAGGAATCAACCCGAATGGAGTGGAATGCAATGGAATGGAATGGAATGGAATGGAATGGAACTGAACGGAATGGAATCAACACGAAAGGAATGGAATGCAATGGAATGGAATGGAATGGAACAGAATCGACCCAAAAAGAAAGGAATGGATTTGAATGGAATGGAATGGAATGGAATTGAATGGAATGGAATCAACCCGAAAGGAATGGAATGGAATGGAATGGAATGGAATGGAATGGAATGGAATGGAATGGAATGGAATGGAAACAACCCGAATGGAAAGGAATGGAATGGGATGGAATCAACCCGAATGGAATGGAATGGAATGGATGTAACACGAATGGAATGGAATGGAATGGAATGGAATGGAATGGAATTGGATGGAATGGAATCCAGCCGAATGGAATGGAATGGAATGGAATCAATTCATATGTAATGGAATGGAATGGAATGGAATGGAATGGAATCAACCGGAATGGAATAGAATGGAATGGAATGACATGGAATGAAATGGAATGCAATGGAATCAACCCAAATGGAATGGAATGGAATGGAATCAACACGAATGGAATTTAATGGAAAGGAATGCAATGGAATGGAATGGAATCAATCCGAATGGAATGGAATGGAATGGAATGGAATCAACCCGAATGAAATGGAATGGAATGGAATGGAATGGAATCAATCCGAATGGAATGGAATGGAATGGAATGGAAAGGAGTGGAATGGAATGGAATGTAATGGAACGGAATGGAATGGAAACAACCCGAATGGAAAGGAATGGAATGGGATGGAATCAACCCGAATGGAATGGAATGGAATGGATGTAACACGAATGGAATGGAATGGAATGGAATGGAATGGAATGGAATGGAATCAATCCGAATGGAATCGAATGGAATGGAATGGAATCAACCCAAATGGAATGGAATGGAATGGAATGGAAGCAACACGAATGGAATGGAATGGAATGGAATGAATGGAATGGAATGGAATCAACCCGAATGGAGTGGAATGGAATGGAACGGAATGGACAGGAATGGAATCAACCCGAATGGAATGGAATGGAATGGAATGGAAAGATATGGAATGGAATCAACCTGAATGGAACGGAATGGAATGGAATGGAATGGAATCAAAGCGAATGGAATTGAATGGAATGGAATCAACCCGAATGGAATGGAATGGAAAGGAATGGAATGGAATGGAATGGAATGGAATCAATCCGAATGGAAAGGAATGGAGTGGAATGGAATCAACCCGAATGGAATGGAAAGGAATGGAATGGAATGGAATGGAATGGATGTAACACGAACGGAATGGAATGGAATGGAATGGAATGGAATGGAATGGAATGGAATGGAATCAACCCGAATGGAATGGAATGGAATGGAATCAACCCGAATGGAATGGAATGGAATGCAATTGAATGGAATGGAATCAACACGAATGGAATGGAATGGAATGGAATGGAATGGAATGGAATGGATGTAACACGAACGGAATGGAATGGAATGGAATGGAATGGAATGGAATGGAATGGAAAGGAATCAAGCCGAATGGAATGGAATGGAATGGAATCAACCCGAATGGAATGGAATGGAATGCAATTGAATGGAATGGAATCAACACGAATGGAATGGAATGGAATGGAATGGAATGGAATGGAATCAACCCGAATGTAATGGAATGGAATAGAATGAAATGGAATAGAATGGAATAGAATCACCCCGAAAGGAATGGAATGGAATGGAATGGAATGGAATGGAATGGAGTCAACCCGAATGGAATGGAATGGCATGGAATGGAATGCAATGGAATGGAATGAACCCAAATGGAATGGAATGGAATGGAATCAACACGAATGGAATGGAATGCAATGGAATGGAAAGGAATGGAATCAAATCGAATGGAATGGAATGGAATGGAATGGAATGGAGTGGAATGGAAAGGAATGGAATCAACCCGATTGGAATGGAATTGAATGGAATGGAATGGATTGGAATGAAGTTAACCCAAATGGAATGGAACGGAATGGAATGGAACGGAATGGAATGGAATCAAACCGAAAGAATTGGAATGGAATGGAATGGAATGGAATAGAATGACCCCGAAAGGAATAGAGTGGGATGGAATGGAAAGGAATGGAATGGAATGGAATGACTTGGAATCAACTCGAATGGAATGGAATGGAATGGAATGGAATGGATTCAACCTGAATGGAATAGAATGGAATGGAATGGCATGGAATGGCGTGGAATGGAATGGAATGGAATGGAATCAAAACGAATGGAATGGAATGGAATGGAATAGAATGGAATGGATTGGCATGGAATGGAATGCAATGGCATGGAATGGAATGGAAGGGAATGAAAAGGAATCAATCCGAATGGAATGGAATGGAATGGAACGGAATGCAATGGAATGGAGTCAACCCGAAAGGGATGGAACGGAATGGAAAGGAATGGAATGGAATGGAATGGAATCAATCCGAATGGAATGGAATGGCATGGAATGGAGTGGAATGGAAAGGAATGGAATCAACCCGAATGGAATGGAATGGAATGGAATGGAATGGAATGGAGTTAACCCAAATGGAATGGAACGGAATGGAATGGAACGGAATGGAAGGCAATCAACCCGAATGGAATGGAAAGGAATGGAATGGAATGGAATGGAATGGAATAGAATAACCTCGAAAGGAATAGAGTGGAATGGAATGTAACGGAATGAAATGGAATGGAATGACTTGGAATCAACTCGAATGGAATGGAATGGAATGGAATGGAATGGAATGGATGTAACACGAATGGAATAGAATGGAATGGAATGGAATGCAATGGAGTGGAATGGAATGGAATGGAATCAACCCGAATGGAATGGAATGGAATGGAACGGAATGGAATGGAATGGAATCAACCCGAATGGAATGGAATGGAATGGAACGGAATGGAATGGAATGGAATCAACCCTAATGGAATGGAATGGAATGGAATGGAATGGAATTTAATGGAATGGAATGGAATAGAATGGAATGGAATGGAATCAACCCGAATGGAATGGAATGGAACGGAATGGAATGGAATGGAATGCAATGGAATGGAACCAACCCGAATGGAATGGAAAGGAATGGAATCAACCGGAATGGAATAGAATGGAGGGGAATGGAAGGGAATGGAATCAACCCGAATGGAAGTGAATGGAAAGGATTGGAAAGGAAAGGAATGGAATCAACACGAAAGGAATGGAACGGAATGGAATGCAATGGAATGGAGAGGAATCAACCGGAATGGAATGGAATGGAATGGAATGGAATGGAATGAAATGGAATCAACCGGAATGTAATGGAATGGAATGGAATGGAATGGAATGGAAAGGAATCAACTCGAATGGCATGGAATGGAATGGAATGGAATCACATGGCATGGAATGGAATGGAATCAACCCGAACGGAATGGAATGGAATGCAGTGGAATGGAATGGAATCAACCCGAATGGAGTGCAATGCAATGGACTGGAATAGAATGGAATGGAATGGAATGGAATGGAATGGAACGGAATGGAAACAACACGAAAGGAATGGAATGCAATGGAAGGGAATGGAATGGAACACAATCGAACCGAAAAGAATGGAATGAAATGGAATGGAATGGAATGGAATGGAATCAACCCGAAAGGAATGGAATGCAATGGCATGGAATGGAATGGATTGGAATGGAATGGAATGCAATGGAATCTACACGAATGGAATGGAATGGAATGGAATGGGATGGAATGGACTGGATTGGAATCAACCCGAATGGAATGGAATGGAATGGAATGGAATCAACCCGAATGGAATGGAATGGAATGGAGTGGAATGGAATCAACACGAGTGGAATGGAATGGAATGGAATGGAATGGAATCAACCCGAATCTATTGGAATGGAAAGGAATGGAATGGAATGGAATCGAATGGAATGGAATCAATCCGAATGGATTGGAATGGAATGGAAAGGAATGGAATGGAATGGAATGGAATGGAATGGAATGGAATGCAATCAACCCGAATGGAAAGGAATGGAATGGAATGGAATCAACACGAATGGAATGGAATGGAATGGAACGGAATGCAATGGAATGGAGTCAAACCGAAAGGAATGGAACGGAATGGAATGGAATGGATTGGAATCAATCCGAATGGAATGGAATGGCATGGAATGGAATGGAATGGAATGGAATCAACCCGAATGGAATGGAATGGAATGGAATTGAATCAACCCGAATGGAATATAATGGAATCAACTCGAGTGGAATTGAATTTAATGGAATGGAAATAACCCAAATGGAACGGAATGGAATGGAGTGGAATCAACGAGAATTGAATCGAATGGAATGGAATCAACCCGAATGGAGTGGAATGCAATGGAATGGAATGGAATGGAATGGAACGGAATGGAATGGAATCAACACGAAAGGAATGGAATGCAATGGAATGGAATGGAATGGAATATAATCGACCCGAAAGGAATGGAATGTAATGCAATGGAATGGAATGGAATGGAATCAACCCGAATGGAATGCAATGGAAAGGAAAGGAATCAAGACGAATGGAATCGAATGGAATGGGATGCAGTGGAATGGAATCAACCCGAATGGAATGGAAAGGAATGTAATCAACCCGAATGGAATGGAAGGGAGGGGAATGGAAGGGAATGGAATCAACCCGAATGGAAGGGAAAGGAATGGAATGTAATGGAAAGGAATGGAATCAACACGAATGGAATGGAACGGAATGGAATGCAATGGAATGGAGTGGATTCAACCCGAATGGAATGGAATGGAATGCAATGCAATGGAATGGAATGGAATGGAATGGAATGGAATAAACCGGAATGAAATGTGATGGAATGGAATGGAATGGAATGGAATGGAATCAACTCGAATGGCATGGAATGGAATGGAATGGAACAATATGCATGGATTGGAATGGAATCAACCCGAACGGAATGGGATGAAATGCAATGGAATGGAAAGGAATCAACCCGAATGGAGTGGAATGCAATGGAATGAAATGGAATGGAATGGAATGGAACTGAACGGAATGGAATCAACACGAAAGGAATGGAATGCAATGGAATGGAATGGAATGGAAAGGAATCAAGCCGAATGGAATGGAATGGAATGGAATCAACCCGAATGGAATGGAATGGAATGCAATTGAATGGAATGGAATCAACACGAATGGAATGGAATGGAATGGAATGGAATGGAATGGAATCAACCCGAATGTAATGGAATGGAATAGAATGAAATGGAATAGAATGGAATAGAATCACCCCGAAAGGAATGGAATGGAATGGAATGGAATGGAATGGAGTCAACCCGAATGGAATGGAATGGCATGGAATGGAATGCAATGGAATGGAATGAACCCAAATGGAATGGAATGGAATGGAATCAACACGAATGGAATGGAATGCAATGGAATGGAAAGGAATGGAATCAAATCGAATGGAATGGAATGGAATGGAATGGAATGGAGTGGAATGGAAAGGAATGGAATCAACCCGATTGGAATGGAATTGAATGGAATGGAATGGATTGGAATGAAGTTAACCCAAATGGAATGGAACGGAATGGAATGGAACGGAATGGAATGGAATCAAACCGAAAGAATTGGAATGGAATGGAATGGAATGGAATGGAATAGAATGACCCCGAAAGGAATAGAGTGGGATGGAATGGAAAGGAATGGAATGGAATGGAATGACTTGGAATCAACTCGAATGGAATGGAATGGAATGGAATGGAATGGATTCAACCTGAATGGAATAGAATGGAATGGAATGGCATGGAATGGAGTGGAATGGAATGGAATGGAATGGAATCAAAACGAATGGAATGGAATGGAATGGAATAGAATGGAATGGAATGGCATGGAATGGAATGCAATGGCATGGAATGGAATGGAAGGGAATGGAAAGGAATCAATCCGAATGGAATGGAATGGAATGGAACGGAATGCAATGGAATGGAGTCAACCCGAAAGGGATGGAACGGAATGGAAAGGAATGGAATGGAATGGAATGGAATCAATCCGAATGGAATGGAATGGCATGGAATGGAGTGGAATGGAAAGGAATGGAATCAACCCGAATGGAATGGAATGGAACGGAATGGAATGGAATGGAATCAACCCTAATGGAATGGAATGGAATGGAATGGAATGGAATTTAATGGAATGGAATGGAATAGAATGGAATGGAATGGAATCAACCCGAATGGAATGGAATGGAACGGAATGGAATGGAATGGAATGCAATGGAATGGAACCAACCCGAATGGAATGGAAAGGAATGGAATCAACCGGAATGGAATAGAATGGAGGGGAATGGAAGGGAATGGAATCAACCCGAATGGAAGTGAATGGAAAGGATTGGAATGGAAAGGAATGGAATCAACACGAAAGGAATGGAACGGAATGGAATGCAATGGAATGGAGAGGAATCAACCGGAATGGAATGGAATGGAATGGAATGGAATGGAATGAAATGGAATCAACCGGAATGTAATGGAATGGAATGGAATGGAATGGAATGGAAAGGAATCAACTCGAATGGCATGGAATGGAATGGAATGGAATCACATGGCATGGAATGGAATGGAATCAACCCGAACGGAATGGAATGGAATGCAGTGGAATGGAATGGAATCAACCCGAATGGAGTGCAATGCAATGGACTGGAATAGAATGGAATGGAATGGAATGGAATGGAATGGAACGGAATGGAAACAACACGAAAGGAATGGAATGCAATGGAAGGGAATGGAATGGGACACAATCGAACCGAAAAGAATGGAATGAAATGGAATGGAATGGAATGGAATGGAATCAACCCGAATGGAATGGAATGCAATGGCATGGAATGGAATGGATTGGAATGGAATGGAATGCAATGGAATCTACACGAATGGAATGGAATGGAATGGAATGGGATGGAATGGACTGGATTGGAATCAACCCGAATGGAATGGAATGGAATGGAATGGAATGGAATGGAATCAACCCGAATGGAATGGAATGGAATGGAGTGGAATGGAATCAACACGAGTGGAATGGAATGGAATGGAATGGAATGGAATCAACCCGAATCTATTGGAATGGAAAGGAATGGAATGGAATGGAATCGAATGGAATGGAATCAATCCGAATGGATTGGAATGGAATGGAAAGGAATGGAATGGAATGGAATGGAATGGAATGGAATGGAATGGAATGCAATCAACCCGAATGGAAAGGAATGGAATGGAATGGAATCAACACGAATGGAATGGAATGGAATGGAACGGAATGCAATGGAATGGAGTCAAACCGAAAGGAATGGAACGGAATGGAATGGAATGGATTGGAATCAATCCGAATGGAATGGAATGGCATGGAATGGAATGGAATGGAATGGAATCAACCCGAATGGAATGGAATGGAATGGAATTGAATCAACCCGAATGGAATATAATGGAATCAACTCGAGTGGAATTGAATTTAATGGAATGGAAATAACCCAAATGGAACGGAATGGAATGGAGTGGAATCAACGAGAATTGAATCGAATGGAATGGAATCAACCCGAATGGAGTGGAATGCAATGGAATGGAATGGAATGGAATGGAACGGAATGGAATGGAATCAACACGAAAGGAATGGAATGCAATGGAATGGAATGGAATGGAATATAATCGACCCGAAAGGAATGGAATGTAATGCAATGGAATGGAATGGAATGGAATCAACCCGAATGGAATGCAATGGAAAGGAAAGGAATCAAGACGAATGGAATCGAATGGAATGGGATGCAGTGGAATGGAATCAACCCGAATGGAATGGAAAGGAATGTAATCAACCCGAATGGAATGGAAGGGAGGGGAATGGAAGGGAATGGAATCAACCCGAATGGAAGGGAAAGGAATGGAATGTAATGGAAAGGAATGGAATCAACACGAATGGAATGGAACGGAATGGAATGCAATGGAATGGAGTGGATTCAACCCGAATGGAATGGAATGGAATGCAATGCAATGGAATGGAATGGAATGGAATGGAATGGAATGGAATAAACCGGAATGAAATGTAATGGAATGGAATGGAATGGAATGGAATGGAATCAACTCGAATGGCATGGAATGGAATGGAATGGAACAATATGCATGGATTGGAATGGAATCAACCCGAACGGGATGGGATGAAATGCAATGGAATGGAAAGGAATCAACCCGAATGGAGTGGAATGCAATGGAATGGAATGGAATGGAATGGAATGGAACTGAACGGAATGGAATCAACACGAAAGGAATGGAATGCAATGGAATGGAATGGAATGGAACAGAATCGACCCAAAAAGAAAGGAATGGATTTGAATGGAATGGAATGGAATGGAATTGAATGGAATGGAATCAACCCGAAAGGAATGGAATGGAATGGAATGGAATGGAATGGAATGGAATGGAATGGAATGGAATGGAAACAACCCGAATGGAAAGGAATGGAATGGGATGGAATCAACCCGAATGGAATGGAATGGAATGGATGTAACACGAATGGAATGGAATGGAATGGAATGGAATGGAATGGAATTGGATGGAATGGAATCCAGCCGAATGGAATGGAATGGAATGGAATCAATTCATATGTAATGGAATGGAATGGAATGGAATGGAATGGAATCAACCGGAATGGAATAGAATGGAATGGAATGACATGGAATGAAATGGAATGCAATGGAATCAACCCAAATGGAATGGAATGGAATGGAATCAACACGAATGGAATTTAATGGAAAGGAATGCAATGGAATGGAATGGAATCAATCCGAATGGAATGGAATGGAATGGAATGGAATCAACCCGAATGAAATGGAATGGAATGGAATGGAATGGAATCAATCCGAATGGAATGGAATGGAATGGAATGGAAAGGAGTGGAATGGAATGGAATGTAATGGAACGGAATGGAATGGAAACAACCCGAATGGAAAGGAATGGAATGGGATGGAATCAACCCGAATGGAATGGAATGGAATGGATGTAACACGAATGGAATGGAATGGAATGGAATGGAATGGAATGGAATGGAATCAATCCGAATGGAATCGAATGGAATGGAATGGAATCAACCCAAATGGAATGGAATGGAATGGAATGGAAGCAACACGAATGGAATGGAATGGAATGGAATGAATGGAATGGAATGGAATCAACCCGAATGGAGTGGAATGGAATGGAACGGAATGGACAGGAATGGAATCAACCCGAATGGAATGGAATGGAATGGAATGGAAAGATATGGAATGGAATCAACCTGAATGGAACGGAATGGAATGGAATGGAATGGAATCAAAGCGAATGGAATTGAATGGAATGGAATCAACCCGAATGGAATGGAATGGAAAGGAATGGAATGGAATGGAATGGAATGGAATCAATCCGAATGGAAAGGAATGGAGTGGAATGGAATCAACCCGAATGGAATGGAAAGGAATGGAATGGAATGGAATGGAATGGATGTAACACGAACGGAATGGAATGGAATGGAATGGAATGGAATGGAATGGAATGGAATGGAATCAACCCGAATGGAATGGAATGGAATGGAATCAACCCGAATGGAATGGAATGGAATGCAATTGAATGGAATGGAATCAACACGAATGGAATGGAATGGAATGGAATGGAATGGAATGGAATGGATGTAACACGAACGGAATGGAATGGAATGGAATGGAATGGAATGGAATGGAATGGAAAGGAATCAAGCCGAATGGAATGGAATGGAATGGAATCAACCCGAATGGAATGGAATGGAATGCAATTGAATGGAATGGAATCAACACGAATGGAATGGAATGGAATGGAATGGAATGGAATGGAATCAACCCGAATGTAATGGAATGGAATAGAATGAAATGGAATAGAATGGAATAGAATCACCCCGAAAGGAATGGAATGGAATGGAATGGAATGGAATGGAATGGAGTCAACCCGAATGGAATGGAATGGCATGGAATGGAATGCAATGGAATGGAATGAACCCAAATGGAATGGAATGGAATGGAATCAACACGAATGGAATGGAATGCAATGGAATGGAAAGGAATGGAATCAAATCGAATGGAATGGAATGGAATGGAATGGAATGGAGTGGAATGGAAAGGAATGGAATCAACCCGATTGGAATGGAATTGAATGGAATGGAATGGATTGGAATGAAGTTAACCCAAATGGAATGGAACGGAATGGAATGGAACGGAATGGAATGGAATCAAACCGAAAGAATTGGAATGGAATGGAATGGAATGGAATGGAATAGAATGACCCCGAAAGGAATAGAGTGGGATGGAATGGAAAGGAATGGAATGGAATGGAATGACTTGGAATCAACTCGAATGGAATGGAATGGAATGGAATGGAATGGATTCAACCTGAATGGAATAGAATGGAATGGAATGGCATGGAATGGCGTGGAATGGAATGGAATGGAATGGAATCAAAACGAATGGAATGGAATGGAATGGAATAGAATGGAATGGAATGGCATGGAATGGAATGCAATGGCATGGAATGGAATGGAAGGGAATGAAAAGGAATCAATCCGAATGGAATGGAATGGAATGGAACGGAATGCAATGGAATGGAGTCAACCCGAAAGGGATGGAACGGAATGGAAAGGAATGGAATGGAATGGAATGGAATCAATCCGAATGGAATGGAATGGCATGGAATGGAGTGGAATGGAAAGGAATGGAATCAACCCGAATGGAATGGAATGGAATGGAATGGAATGGAATGGAGTTAACCCAAATGGAATGGAACGGAATGGAATGGAACGGAATGGAAGGCAATCAACCCGAATGGAATGGAAAGGAATGGAATGGAATGGAATGGAATGGAATAGAATAACCTCGAAAGGAATAGAGTGGAATGGAATGTAACGGAATGAAATGGAATGGAATGACTTGGAATCAACTCGAATGGAATGGAATGGAATGGAATGGAATGGAATGGATGTAACACGAATGGAATAGAATGGAATGGAATGGAATGCAATGGAGTGGAATGGAATGGAATGGAATCAACCCGAATGGAATGGAATGGAATGGAACGGAATGGAATGGAATGGAATCAACCCGAATGGAATGGAATGGAATGGAACGGAATGGAATGGAATGGAATCAACCCTAATGGAATGGAATGGAATGGAATGGAATGGAATTTAATGGAATGGAATGGAATAGAATGGAATGGAATGGAATCAACCCGAATGGAATGGAATGGAACGGAATGGAATGGAATGGAATGCAATGGAATGGAACCAACCCGAATGGAATGGAAAGGAATGGAATCAACCGGAATGGAATAGAATGGAGGGGAATGGAAGGGAATGGAATCAACCCGAATGGAAGTGAATGGAAAGGATTGGAATGGAAAGGAATGGAATCAACACGAAAGGAATGGAACGGAATGGAATGCAATGGAATGGAGAGGAATCAACCGGAATGGAATGGAATGGAATGGAATGGAATGGAATGAAATGGAATCAACCGGAATGTAATGGAATGGAATGGAATGGAATGGAATGGAAAGGAATCAACTCGAATGGCATGGAATGGAATGGAATGGAATCACATGGCATGGAATGGAATGGAATCAACCCGAACGGAATGGAATGGAATGCAGTGGAATGGAATGGAATCAACCCGAATGGAGTGCAATGCAATGGACTGGAATAGAATGGAATGGAATGGAATGGAATGGAATGGAACGGAATGGAAACAACACGAAAGGAATGGAATGCAATGGAAGGGAATGGAATGGAACACAATCGAACCGAAAAGAATGGAATGAAATGGAATGGAATGGAATGGAATGGAATCAACCCGAAAGGAATGGAATGCAATGGCATGGAATGGAATGGATTGGAATGGAATGGAATGCAATGGAATCTACACGAATGGAATGGAATGGAATGGAATGGGATGGAATGGACTGGATTGGAATCAACCCGAATGGAATGGAATGGAATGGAATGGAATCAACCCGAATGGAATGGAATGGAATGGAGTGGAATGGAATCAACACGAGTGGAATGGAATGGAATGGAATGGAATGGAATCAACCCGAATCTATTGGAATGGAAAGGAATGGAATGGAATGGAATCGAATGGAATGGAATCAATCCGAATGGATTGGAATGGAATGGAAAGGAATGGAATGGAATGGAATGGAATGGAATGGAATGGAATGCAATCAACCCGAATGGAAAGGAATGGAATGGAATGGAATCAACACGAATGGAATGGAATGGAATGGAACGGAATGCAATGGAATGGAGTCAAACCGAAAGGAATGGAACGGAATGGAATGGAATGGATTGGAATCAATCCGAATGGAATGGAATGGCATGGAATGGAATGGAATGGAATGGAATCAACCCGAATGGAATGGAATGGAATGGAATTGAATCAACCCGAATGGAATATAATGGAATCAACTCGAGTGGAATTGAATTTAATGGAATGGAAATAACCCAAATGGAACGGAATGGAATGGAGTGGAATCAACGAGAATTGAATCGAATGGAATGGAATCAACCCGAATGGAGTGGAATGCAATGGAATGGAATGGAATGGAATGGAACGGAATGGAATGGAATCAACACGAAAGGAATGGAATGCAATGGAATGGAATGGAATGGAATATAATCGACCCGAAAGGAATGGAATGTAATGCAATGGAATGGAATGGAATGGAATCAACCCGAATGGAATGCAATGGAAAGGAAAGGAATCAAGACGAATGGAATCGAATGGAATGGGATGCAGTGGAATGGAATCAACCCGAATGGAATGGAAAGGAATGTAATCAACCCGAATGGAATGGAAGGGAGGGGAATGGAAGGGAATGGAATCAACCCGAATGGAAGGGAAAGGAATGGAATGTAATGGAAAGGAATGGAATCAACACGAATGGAATGGAACGGAATGGAATGCAATGGAATGGAGTGGATTCAACCCGAATGGAATGGAATGGAATGCAATGCAATGGAATGGAATGGAATGGAATGGAATGGAATAAACCGGAATGAAATGTGATGGAATGGAATGGAATGGAATGGAATGGAATCAACTCGAATGGCATGGAATGGAATGGAATGGAACAATATGCATGGATTGGAATGGAATCAACCCGAACGGAATGGGATGAAATGCAATGGAATGGAAAGGAATCAACCCGAATGGAGTGGAATGCAATGGAATGAAATGGAATGGAATGGAATGGAACTGAACGGAATGGAATCAACACGAAAGGAATGGAATGCAATGGAATGGAATGGAATGGAAAGGAATCAAGCCGAATGGAATGGAATGGAATGGAATCAACCCGAATGGAATGGAATGGAATGCAATTGAATGGAATGGAATCAACACGAATGGAATGGAATGGAATGGAATGGAATGGAATGGAATCAACCCGAATGTAATGGAATGGAATAGAATGAAATGGAATAGAATGGAATAGAATCACCCCGAAAGGAATGGAATGGAATGGAATGGAATGGAATGGAGTCAACCCGAATGGAATGGAATGGCATGGAATGGAATGCAATGGAATGGAATGAACCCAAATGGAATGGAATGGAATGGAATCAACACGAATGGAATGGAATGCAATGGAATGGAAAGGAATGGAATCAAATCGAATGGAATGGAATGGAATGGAATGGAATGGAGTGGAATGGAAAGGAATGGAATCAACCCGATTGGAATGGAATTGAATGGAATGGAATGGATTGGAATGAAGTTAACCCAAATGGAATGGAACGGAATGGAATGGAACGGAATGGAATGGAATCAAACCGAAAGAATTGGAATGGAATGGAATGGAATGGAATGGAATAGAATGACCCCGAAAGGAATAGAGTGGGATGGAATGGAAAGGAATGGAATGGAATGGAATGACTTGGAATCAACTCGAATGGAATGGAATGGAATGGAATGGAATGGATTCAACCTGAATGGAATAGAATGGAATGGAATGGCATGGAATGGCGTGGAATGGAATGGAATGGAATGGAATCAAAACGAATGGAATGGAATGGAATGGAATAGAATGGAATGGAATGGCATGGAATGGAATGCAATGGCATGGAATGGAATGGAAGGGAATGGAAAGGAATCAATCCGAATGGAATGGAATGGAATGGAACGGAATGCAATGGAATGGAGTCAACCCGAAAGGGATGGAACGGAATGGAAAGGAATGGAATGGAATGGAATGGAATCAATCCGAATGGAATGGAATGGCATGGAATGGAGTGGAATGGAAAGGAATGGAATCAACCCGAATGGAATGGAATGGAATGGAATGGAATGGAATGGAGTTAACCCAAATGGAATGGAACGGAATGGAATGGAACGGAATGGAAGGCAATCAACCCGAATGGAATGGAAAGGAATGGAATGGAATGGAATGGAATGGAATAGAATAACCTCGAAAGGAATAGAGTGGAATGGAATGTAACGGAATGAAATGGAATGGAATGACTTGGAATCAACTCGAATGGAATGGAATGGAATGGAATGGAATGGAATGGATGTAACACGAATGGAATAGAATGGAATGGAATGGAATGCAATGGAGTGGAATGGAATGGAATGGAATCAACCCGAATGGAATGGAATGGAATGGAACGGAATGGAATGGAATGGAATCAACCCGAATGGAATGGAATGGAATGGAACGGAATGGAATGGAATGGAATCAACCCTAATGGAATGGAATGGAATGGAATGGAATGGAATTTAATGGAATGGAATGGAATAGAATGGAATGGAATGGAATCAACCCGAATGGAATGGAATGGAACGGAATGGAATGGAATGGAATGCAATGGAATGGAACCAACCCGAATGGAATGGAAAGGAATGGAATCAACCGGAATGGAATAGAATGGAGGGGAATGGAAGGGAATGGAATCAACCCGAATGGAAGTGAATGGAAAGGATTGGAATGGAAAGGAATGGAATCAACACGAAAGGAATGGAACGGAATGGAATGCAATGGAATGGAGAGGAATCAACCGGAATGGAATGGAATGGAATGGAATGGAATGGAATGAAATGGAATCAACCAGAATGTAATGGAATGGAATGGAATGGAATGGAATGGAAAGGAATCAACTCGAATGGCATGGAATGGAATGGAATGGAATCACATGGCATGGAATGGAATGGAATCAACCCGAACGGAATGGAATGGAATGCAGTGGAATGGAATGGAATCAACCCGAATGGAGTGCAATGCAATGGACTGGAATAGAATGGAATGGAATGGAATGGAATGGAATGGAACGGAATGGAAACAACACGAAAGGAATGGAATGCAATGGAAGGGAATGGAATGGAACACAATCGAACCGAAAAGAATGGAATGAAATGGAATGGAATGGAATGGAATGGAATCAACCCGAATGGAATGGAATGCAATGGCATGGAATGGAATGGATTGGAATGGAATGGAATGCAATGGAATCTACACGAATGGAATGGAATGGAATGGAATGGGATGGAATGGACTGGATTGGAATCAACCCGAATGGAATGGAATGGAATGGAATGGAATGGAATGGAATCAACCCGAATGGAATGGAATGGAATGGAGTGGAATGGAATCAACACGAGTGGAATGGAATGGAATGGAATGGAATGGAATCAACCCGAATCTATTGGAATGGAAAGGAATGGAATGGAATGGAATCGAATGGAATGGAATCAATCCGAATGGATTGGAATGGAATGGAAAGGAATGGAATGGAATGGAATGGAATGGAATGGAATGGAATGGAATGCAATCAACCCGAATGGAAAGGAATGGAATGGAATGGAATCAACACGAATGGAATGGAATGGAATGGAACGGAATGCAATGGAATGGAGTCAAACCGAAAGGAATGGAACGGAATGGAATGGAATGGATTGGAATCAATCCGAATGGAATGGAATGGCATGGAATGGAATGGAATGGAATGGAATCAACCCGAATGGAATGGAATGGAATGGAATTGAATCAACCCGAATGGAATATAATGGAATCAACTCGAGTGGAATTGAATTTAATGGAATGGAAATAACCCAAATGGAACGGAATGGAATGGAGTGGAATCAACGAGAATTGAATCGAATGGAATGGAATCAACCCGAATGGAGTGGAATGCAATGGAATGGAATGGAATGGAATGGAACGGAATGGAATGGAATCAACACGAAAGGAATGGAATGCAATGGAATGGAATGGAATGGAATATAATCGACCCGAAAGGAATGGAATGTAATGCAATGGAATGGAATGGAATGGAATCAACCCGAATGGAATGCAATGGAAAGGAAAGGAATCAAGACGAATGGAATCGAATGGAATGGGATGCAGTGGAATGGAATCAACCCGAATGGAATGGAAAGGAATGTAATCAACCCGAATGGAATGGAAGGGAGGGGAATGGAAGGGAATGGAATCAACCCGAATGGAAGGGAAAGGAATGGAATGTAATGGAAAGGAATGGAATCAACACGAATGGAATGGAACGGAATGGAATGCAATGGAATGGAGTGGATTCAACCCGAATGGAATGGAATGGAATGCAATGCAATGGAATGGAATGGAATGGAATGGAATGGAATAAACCGGAATGAAATGTAATGGAATGGAATGGAATGGAATGGAATGGAATCAACTCGAATGGCATGGAATGGAATGGAATGGAACAATATGCATGGATTGGAATGGAATCAACCCGAACGGGATGGGATGAAATGCAATGGAATGGAAAGGAATCAACCCGAATGGAGTGGAATGCAATGGAATGGAATGGAATGGAATGGAATGGAACTGAACGGAATGGAATCAACACGAAAGGAATGGAATGCAATGGAATGGAATGGAATGGAACAGAATCGACCCAAAAAGAAAGGAATGGATTTGAATGGAATGGAATGGAATGGAATTGAATGGAATGGAATCAACCCGAAAGGAATGGAATGGAATGGAATGGAATGGAATGGAATGGAATGGAATGGAATGGAATGGAATGGAAACAACCCGAATGGAAAGGAATGGAATGGGATGGAATCAACCCGAATGGAATGGAATGGAATGGATGTAACACGAATGGAATGGAATGGAATGGAATGGAATGGAATGGAATTGGATGGAATGGAATCCAGCCGAATGGAATGGAATGGAATGGAATCAATTCATATGTAATGGAATGGAATGGAATGGAATGGAATGGAATCAACCGGAATGGAATAGAATGGAATGGAATGACATGGAATGAAATGGAATGCAATGGAATCAACCCAAATGGAATGGAATGGAATGGAATCAACACGAATGGAATTTAATGGAAAGGAATGCAATGGAATGGAATGGAATCAATCCGAATGGAATGGAATGGAATGGAATGGAATCAACCCGAATGAAATGGAATGGAATGGAATGGAATGGAATCAATCCGAATGGAATGGAATGGAATGGAATGGAAAGGAGTGGAATGGAATGGAATGTAATGGAACGGAATGGAATGGAAACAACCCGAATGGAAAGGAATGGAATGGGATGGAATCAACCCGAATGGAATGGAATGGAATGGATGTAACACGAATGGAATGGAATGGAATGGAATGGAATGGAATGGAATGGAATCAATCCGAATGGAATCGAATGGAATGGAATGGAATCAACCCAAATGGAATGGAATGGAATGGAATGGAAGCAACACGAATGGAATGGAATGGAATGGAATGAATGGAATGGAATGGAATCAACCCGAATGGAGTGGAATGGAATGGAACGGAATGGACAGGAATGGAATCAACCCGAATGGAATGGAATGGAATGGAATGGAAAGATATGGAATGGAATCAACCTGAATGGAACGGAATGGAATGGAATGGAATGGAATCAAAGCGAATGGAATTGAATGGAATGGAATCAACCCGAATGGAATGGAATGGAAAGGAATGGAATGGAATGGAATGGAATGGAATCAATCCGAATGGAAAGGAATGGAGTGGAATGGAATCAACCCGAATGGAATGGAAAGGAATGGAATGGAATGGAATGGAATGGATGTAACACGAACGGAATGGAATGGAATGGAATGGAATGGAATGGAATGGAATGGAATGGAATCAACCCGAATGGAATGGAATGGAATGGAATCAACCCGAATGGAATGGAATGGAATGCAATTGAATGGAATGGAATCAACACGAATGGAATGGAATGGAATGGAATGGAATGGAATGGAATGGATGTAACACGAACGGAATGGAATGGAATGGAATGGAATGGAATGGAATGGAATGGAAAGGAATCAAGCCGAATGGAATGGAATGGAATGGAATCAACCCGAATGGAATGGAATGGAATGCAATTGAATGGAATGGAATCAACACGAATGGAATGGAATGGAATGGAATGGAATGGAATGGAATCAACCCGAATGTAATGGAATGGAATAGAATGAAATGGAATAGAATGGAATAGAATCACCCCGAAAGGAATGGAATGGAATGGAATGGAATGGAATGGAATGGAGTCAACCCGAATGGAATGGAATGGCATGGAATGGAATGCAATGGAATGGAATGAACCCAAATGGAATGGAATGGAATGGAATCAACACGAATGGAATGGAATGCAATGGAATGGAAAGGAATGGAATCAAATCGAATGGAATGGAATGGAATGGAATGGAATGGAGTGGAATGGAAAGGAATGGAATCAACCCGATTGGAATGGAATTGAATGGAATGGAATGGATTGGAATGAAGTTAACCCAAATGGAATGGAACGGAATGGAATGGAACGGAATGGAATGGAATCAAACCGAAAGAATTGGAATGGAATGGAATGGAATGGAATGGAATAGAATGACCCCGAAAGGAATAGAGTGGGATGGAATGGAAAGGAATGGAATGGAATGGAATGACTTGGAATCAACTCGAATGGAATGGAATGGAATGGAATGGAATGGATTCAACCTGAATGGAATAGAATGGAATGGAATGGCATGGAATGGCGTGGAATGGAATGGAATGGAATGGAATCAAAACGAATGGAATGGAATGGAATGGAATAGAATGGAATGGAATGGCATGGAATGGAATGCAATGGCATGGAATGGAATGGAAGGGAATGAAAAGGAATCAATCCGAATGGAATGGAATGGAATGGAACGGAATGCAATGGAATGGAGTCAACCCGAAAGGGATGGAACGGAATGGAAAGGAATGGAATGGAATGGAATGGAATCAATCCGAATGGAATGGAATGGCATGGAATGGAGTGGAATGGAAAGGAATGGAATCAACCCGAATGGAATGGAATGGAATGGAATGGAATGGAATGGAGTTAACCCAAATGGAATGGAACGGAATGGAATGGAACGGAATGGAAGGCAATCAACCCGAATGGAATGGAAAGGAATGGAATGGAATGGAATGGAATGGAATAGAATAACCTCGAAAGGAATAGAGTGGAATGGAATGTAACGGAATGAAATGGAATGGAATGACTTGGAATCAACTCGAATGGAATGGAATGGAATGGAATGGAATGGAATGGATGTAACACGAATGGAATAGAATGGAATGGAATGGAATGCAATGGAGTGGAATGGAATGGAATGGAATCAACCCGAATGGAATGGAATGGAATGGAACGGAATGGAATGGAATGGAATCAACCCGAATGGAATGGAATGGAATGGAACGGAATGGAATGGAATGGAATCAACCCTAATGGAATGGAATGGAATGGAATGGAATGGAATTTAATGGAATGGAATGGAATAGAATGGAATGGAATGGAATCAACCCGAATGGAATGGAATGGAACGGAATGGAATGGAATGGAATGCAATGGAATGGAACCAACCCGAATGGAATGGAAAGGAATGGAATCAACCGGAATGGAATAGAATGGAGGGGAATGGAAGGGAATGGAATCAACCCGAATGGAAGTGAATGGAAAGGATTGGAATGGAAAGGAATGGAATCAACACGAAAGGAATGGAACGGAATGGAATGCAATGGAATGGAGAGGAATCAACCGGAATGGAATGGAATGGAATGGAATGGAATGGAATGAAATGGAATCAACCGGAATGTAATGGAATGGAATGGAATGGAATGGAATGGAAAGGAATCAACTCGAATGGCATGGAATGGAATGGAATGGAATCACATGGCATGGAATGGAATGGAATCAACCCGAACGGAATGGAATGGAATGCAGTGGAATGGAATGGAATCAACCCGAATGGAGTGCAATGCAATGGACTGGAATAGAATGGAATGGAATGGAATGGAATGGAATGGAACGGAATGGAAACAACACGAAAGGAATGGAATGCAATGGAAGGGAATGGAATGGAACACAATCGAACCGAAAAGAATGGAATGAAATGGAATGGAATGGAATGGAATGGAATCAACCCGAAAGGAATGGAATGCAATGGCATGGAATGGAATGGATTGGAATGGAATGGAATGCAATGGAATCTACACGAATGGAATGGAATGGAATGGAATGGGATGGAATGGACTGGATTGGAATCAACCCGAATGGAATGGAATGGAATGGAATGGAATCAACCCGAATGGAATGGAATGGAATGGAGTGGAATGGAATCAACACGAGTGGAATGGAATGGAATGGAATGGAATGGAATCAACCCGAATCTATTGGAATGGAAAGGAATGGAATGGAATGGAATCGAATGGAATGGAATCAATCCGAATGGATTGGAATGGAATGGAAAGGAATGGAATGGAATGGAATGGAATGGAATGGAATGGAATGCAATCAACCCGAATGGAAAGGGATGGAATGGAATGGAATCAACACGAATGGAATGGAATGGAATGGAACGGAATGCAATGGAATGGAGTCAAACCGAAAGGAATGGAACGGAATGGAATGGAATGGATTGGAATCAATCCGAATGGAATGGAATGGCATGGAATGGAATGGAATGGAATGGAATCAACCCGAATGGAATGGAATGGAATGGAATTGAATCAACCCGAATGGAATATAATGGAATCAACTCGAGTGGAATTGAATTTAATGGAATGGAAATAACCCAAATGGAACGGAATGGAATGGAGTGGAATCAACGAGAATTGAATCGAATGGAATGGAATCAACCCGAATGGAGTGGAATGCAATGGAATGGAATGGAATGGAATGGAACGGAATGGAATGGAATCAACACGAAAGGAATGGAATGCAATGGAATGGAATGGAATGGAATATAATCGACCCGAAAGGAATGGAATGTAATGCAATGGAATGGAATGGAATGGAATCAACCCGAATGGAATGCAATGGAAAGGAAAGGAATCAAGACGAATGGAATCGAATGGAATGGGATGCAGTGGAATGGAATCAACCCGAATGGAATGGAAAGGAATGTAATCAACCCGAATGGAATGGAAGGGAGGGGAATGGAAGGGAATGGAATCAACCCGAATGGAAGGGAAAGGAATGGAATGTAATGGAAAGGAATGGAATCAACACGAATGGAATGGAACGGAATGGAATGCAATGGAATGGAGTGGATTCAACCCGAATGGAATGGAATGGAATGCAATGCAATGGAATGGAATGGAATGGAATGGAATGGAATAAACCGGAATGAAATGTGATGGAATGGAATGGAATGGAATGGAATGGAATCAACTCGAATGGCATGGAATGGAATGGAATGGAACAATATGCATGGATTGGAATGGAATCAACCCGAACGGAATGGGATGAAATGCAATGGAATGGAAAGGAATCAACCCGAATGGAGTGGAATGCAATGGAATGAAATGGAATGGAATGGAATGGAACTGAACGGAATGGAATCAACACGAAAGGAATGGAATGCAATGGAATGGAATGGAATGGAAAGGAATCAAGCCGAATGGAATGGAATGGAATGGAATCAACCCGAATGGAATGGAATGGAATGCAATTGAATGGAATGGAATCAACACGAATGGAATGGAATGGAATGGAATGGAATGGAATGGAATCAACCCGAATGTAATGGAATGGAATAGAATGAAATGGAATAGAATGGAATAGAATCACCCCGAAAGGAATGGAATGGAATGGAATGGAATGGAATGGAGTCAACCCGAATGGAATGGAATGGCATGGAATGGAATGCAATGGAATGGAATGAACCCAAATGGAATGGAATGGAATGGAATCAACACGAATGGAATGGAATGCAATGGAATGGAAAGGAATGGAATCAAATCGAATGGAATGGAATGGAATGGAATGGAATGGAGTGGAATGGAAAGGAATGGAATCAACCCGATTGGAATGGAATTGAATGGAATGGAATGGATTGGAATGAAGTTAACCCAAATGGAATGGAACGGAATGGAATGGAACGGAATGGAATGGAATCAAACCGAAAGAATTGGAATGGAATGGAATGGAATGGAATGGAATAGAATGACCCCGAAAGGAATAGAGTGGGATGGAATGGAAAGGAATGGAATGGAATGGAATGACTTGGAATCAACTCGAATGGAATGGAATGGAATGGAATGGAATGGATTCAACCTGAATGGAATAGAATGGAATGGAATGGCATGGAATGGCGTGGAATGGAATGGAATGGAATGGAATCAAAACGAATGGAATGGAATGGAATGGAATAGAATGGAATGGAATGGCATGGAATGGAATGCAATGGCATGGAATGGAATGGAAGGGAATGGAAAGGAATCAATCCGAATGGAATGGAATGGAATGGAACGGAATGCAATGGAATGGAGTCAACCCGAAAGGGATGGAACGGAATGGAAAGGAATGGAATGGAATGGAATGGAATCAATCCGAATGGAATGGAATGGCATGGAATGGAGTGGAATGGAAAGGAATGGAATCAACCCGAATGGAATGGAATGGAATGGAATGGAATGGAATGGAGTTAACCCAAATGGAATGGAACGGAATGGAATGGAACGGAATGGAAGGCAATCAACCCGAATGGAATGGAAAGGAATGGAATGGAATGGAATGGAATGGAATAGAATAACCTCGAAAGGAATAGAGTGGAATGGAATGTAACGGAATGAAATGGAATGGAATGACTTGGAATCAACTCGAATGGAATGGAATGGAATGGAATGGAATGGAATGGATGTAACACGAATGGAATAGAATGGAATGGAATGGAATGCAATGGAGTGGAATGGAATGGAATGGAATCAACCCGAATGGAATGGAATGGAATGGAACGGAATGGAATGGAATGGAATCAACCCGAATGGAATGGAATGGAATGGAACGGAATGGAATGGAATGGAATCAACCCTAATGGAATGGAATGGAATGGAATGGAATGGAATTTAATGGAATGGAATGGAATAGAATGGAATGGAATGGAATCAACCCGAATGGAATGGAATGGAACGGAATGGAATGGAATGGAATGCAATGGAATGGAACCAACCCGAATGGAATGGAAAGGAATGGAATCAACCGGAATGGAATAGAATGGAGGGGAATGGAAGGGAATGGAATCAACCCGAATGGAAGTGAATGGAAAGGATTGGAATGGAAAGGAATGGAATCAACACGAAAGGAATGGAACGGAATGGAATGCAATGGAATGGAGAGGAATCAACCGGAATGGAATGGAATGGAATGGAATGGAATGGAATGAAATGGAATCAACCAGAATGTAATGGAATGGAATGGAATGGAATGGAATGGAAAGGAATCAACTCGAATGGCATGGAATGGAATGGAATGGAATCACATGGCATGGAATGGAATGGAATCAACCCGAACGGAATGGAATGGAATGCAGTGGAATGGAATGGAATCAACCCGAATGGAGTGCAATGCAATGGACTGGAATAGAATGGAATGGAATGGAATGGAATGGAATGGAACGGAATGGAAACAACACGAAAGGAATGGAATGCAATGGAAGGGAATGGAATGGAACACAATCGAACCGAAAAGAATGGAATGAAATGGAATGGAATGGAATGGAATGGAATCAACCCGAATGGAATGGAATGCAATGGCATGGAATGGAATGGATTGGAATGGAATGGAATGCAATGGAATCTACACGAATGGAATGGAATGGAATGGAATGGGATGGAATGGACTGGATTGGAATCAACCCGAATGGAATGGAATGGAATGGAATGGAATGGAATGGAATCAACCCGAATGGAATGGAATGGAATGGAGTGGAATGGAATCAACACGAGTGGAATGGAATGGAATGGAATGGAATGGAATCAACCCGAATCTATTGGAATGGAAAGGAATGGAATGGAATGGAATCGAATGGAATGGAATCAATCCGAATGGATTGGAATGGAATGGAAAGGAATGGAATGGAATGGAATGGAATGGAATGGAATGGAATGGAATGCAATCAACCCGAATGGAAAGGAATGGAATGGAATGGAATCAACACGAATGGAATGGAATGGAATGGAACGGAATGCAATGGAATGGAGTCAAACCGAAAGGAATGGAACGGAATGGAATGGAATGGATTGGAATCAATCCGAATGGAATGGAATGGCATGGAATGGAATGGAATGGAATGGAATCAACCCGAATGGAATGGAATGGAATGGAATTGAATCAACCCGAATGGAATATAATGGAATCAACTCGAGTGGAATTGAATTTAATGGAATGGAAATAACCCAAATGGAACGGAATGGAATGGAGTGGAATCAACGAGAATTGAATCGAATGGAATGGAATCAACCCGAATGGAGTGGAATGCAATGGAATGGAATGGAATGGAATGGAACGGAATGGAATGGAATCAACACGAAAGGAATGGAATGCAATGGAATGGAATGGAATGGAATATAATCGACCCGAAAGGAATGGAATGGAATGCAATGGAATGGAATGGAATGGAATCAACCCGAATGGAATGCAATGGAAAGGAAAGGAATCAAGACGAATGGAATCGAATGGAATGGGATGCAGTGGAATGGAATCAACCCGAATGGAATGGAAAGGAATGTAATCAACCCGAATGGAATGGAAGGGAGGGGAATGGAAGGGAATGGAATCAACCCGAATGGAAGGGAAAGGAATGGAATGTAATGGAAAGGAATGGAATCAACACGAATGGAATGGAACGGAATGGAATGCAATGGAATGGAGTGGATTCAACCCGAATGGAATGGAATGGAATGCAATGCAATGGAATGGAATGGAATGGAATGGAATGGAATAAACCGGAATGAAATTTAATGGAATGGAATGGAATGGAATGGAATGGAATCAACTCGAATGGCATGGAATGGAATGGAATGGAACAATATGCATGGATTGGAATGGAATCAACCCGAACGGGATGGGATGAAATGCAATGGAATGGAAAGGAATCAACCCGAATGGAGTGGAATGCAATGGAATGGAATGGAATGGAATGGAATGGAACTGAACGGAATGGAATCAACACGAAAGGAATGGAATGCAATGGAATGGAATGGAATGGAACAGAATCGACCCAAAAAGAAAGGAATGGATTTGAATGGAATGGAATGGAATGGAATTGAATGGAATGGAATCAACCCGAAAGGAATGGAATGGAATGGAATGGAATGGAATGGAATGGAATGGAATGGAATGGAATGGAATCAACACGAATGCAATAGAATGGAATGGAATGGGATGGAATGGAATTGGATGGAATGGAATCCAGCCGAATGGAATGGAATGGAATGGAATCAATTCATATGTAATGGAATGGAATGGAATGGAATGGAATGGAATCAACCGGAATGGAATAGAATGGAATGGAATGACATGGAATGAAATGGAATGCAATGGAATCAACCCAAATGGAATGGAATGGAATGGAATCAACACGAATGGAATTTAATGGAAAGGAATGCAATGGAATGGAATGGAATCAATCCGAATGGAATGGAATGGAATGGAATGGAATCAACCCGAATGAAATGGAATGGAATGGAATGGAATGGAATCAATCCGAATGGAATGGAATGGAATGGAATGGAAAGGAGTGGAATGGAATGGAATGTAATGGAACGGAATGGAATGGAAACAACCCGAATGGAAAGGAATGGAATGGGATGGAATCAACCCGAATGGAATGGAATGCAATGGAATGGAATGGAATGGAATCAATCCGAATGTAATGGAATGGCATGGAATGGAGTGGAATGGAAAGGAATGGAATCAACCCGATTGGAATGGAATGGAATGGAATGGAATGGAATGGAATGGAATGCAATGGAATGGAGTTAACCCAAATGGAATGGAACGGAATGGAATGGAACAGAATGGAATGGAATCAACCAAAATGGAATGGAATGGAATGGAATGGAATAGAATCACCCCGAAAGGAATAGTGTGGAATGGAATGGAACGGAATGGAATGGAATGGAATGACTTGGAATCAACTCGAACGGAATGGAATGGAATGGAATGGAATGGATTCAACCTGAATGGAATAGAATGGCATGGAATGGCATGGAATGGAGTGCAATGGAATGGAACGGAATCAACACGAATGGAATGGAATGGAATGGAACGGAATTGAGTGGAATGGAATCAACCCGAATGGAATGGAATGGAATGCAATAGAATGGAATGGAATGGCATGGAATGGAATGGAATGGAATGGAATGGAATGAACCCGAATGGAATGGAATGGAATGGAACGGAATGCAATGGAATGGAGTCAACCCGAAAGGAATGGAACGGAATGGAAAGGAATGGAATGGAATCAATCCGAATGGAATGGAATGGCATGGAATGGATTGGAACGGAATCAACCCGAATGGAATGGATTGGAATGGAATGAATGTAACACGAATGGAATGGAATGGAATGGAATGGAATCAACCCGAATGGAATGGAATGGAATGGAATGGAATGGAATGGAATGGAGTCAACCCGAAAGGAATGGAACGGAATGGAATGGAATGGAATGGAATCAATCCGTATGGAATGGAATGGAATGGAATGGAATCAACGAGAAAGGAATCGAATGAAATGGAATGGAGTGGAATGGAATTGAATGGAATGGAATCAACCCGAATGAAATGGAATGGAATGGAATGGAATCAAAACGAATGGAATGGAATGGAATGGAAAGGAATGGAATGGAATCAAGCCGAATGGAATGGAATGGAATGGAATCATTCCGAATGGAATGGAATGGAATCAAATGGAATGGAATGGAATGGAATGGAATGGAATGAAATCAACCAGAATGGAATGGAATGGAATGCAATTGAATGGAATGGAATCAACCCGAATGGAGTGGAATGGAATGGAATGGAATCAACCCGAATGGAATGGAATGGAATGGAATGGAATCAACGAGAAAGGAATCGAATGAAATGGAATGGATTGGAATGGAATTGAATGGAATGGAATCAACCCGAATGAAATGGAATGGAATGGAATGGAATCAAAACGAATGGAATGGAATGGAATGGAAAGGAATGGAATGGAATCAAGCCGAATGGAATGGAATGGAATGGAATCATTCCGAATGGAATGGAATGGAATCAAATGGAATGGAATGGAATGGAATGGAATGGAATGGAATGGAATGGAATGGAATGGAATGAAATCAACCAGAATGGAATGGAATGGAATGCAATTGAATGGAATGGAATCAACCCGAATGGAGTGGAATGGAATGGAATGGAATCAACCCGAATGGAATGGAATGGAATAGAATGAAATGGAATAGAATGGAATAGAATCACCCAGAAAGGAATGGAATGGAATGGAATGGAATGCAATGGAAAAAACCCGACTGAAATGGAATGGCATAGAATGGAATGGAATGGAATGGAATGCAATCAACACAAAAGGAATGGAATGGAATGGAATGGAATGGAATGGAATGGAATGGAATCAACCCGATTGGAATGGAATGGAATGGAATGGAATGGAGTTAACCCAAATGGAATGGAATGGAATGGAATGGAGTGGAAGGGAATGGAATGGAATGGAATCAACCCGAATGGAATGGAATGGAATGGAATGGAATGGAATGGAATGGAATAGAATCACCCCGAAAGGAATGGAGTGGAATGGAATGGAACGGAATGGAATGGAATAGAATGATTTGGAATCAACCCGAATGGAATGGAATGGAATGGAATGGAATCAACCCGAATGGAATATAATGGTATGGAATGGAATGGAATGGAATGGAGTCAACCTGAAAGGAATGGAATGGAATGGAATGGAATGGAATGGAATGGAATGGAATGGAAGGCAATGGAATCAACACGAATGGAATGGAATGGAATGGAATGGAATCAACCAGAATAGAATATAATGGAATGACCCCGAGTGGAATTGAAAGGAATGGAATGGAAATAACCCGAATGGAATTGAATGTAATGGAATGGAATCAACGAGAATGAAATGGAATGGAATGGAATGGAGTGGAATGGAATTGAATGGAATGGAATCAACTCGAATGGAATGGAATTTAATGGAATGGAATCAAAACGAATGGAATGGAATGGAATGGAATGGAATGGAACTGAACGGAATGGAATCAACACGAAAGGAATGGAATGCAATGGAATGGAATGGAATGGAAAGGAATCAAGCCGAATGGAATGGAATGGAATGGAATCAACCCGAATGGAATGGAATGGAATGCAATTGAATGGAATGGAATCAACACGAATGGAATGGAATGGAATGGAATGGAATGGAATGGAATCAACCCGAATGGAATGGAATGGAATAGAATGAAATGGAATAGAATGGAATAGAATCACCCCGAAAGGAATGGAATGGAATGGAATGGAATGGAATGGAATGGAGTCAACCCGAATGGAATGGAATGGCATGGAATGGAATGCAATGGAATGGAATGAACCCAAATGGAATGGAATGGAATGGAATCAACATGAATGGAATGGAATGCAATGGAATGGAAAGGAATGGAATCAAATCGAATGGAATGGAATGGAATGGAATGGAATGGAGTGGAATGGAAAGGAATGGAATCAACCCAATTGGAATGGAATTGAATGGAATGGAATGGATTGGAATGAAGTTAACCCAAATGGAATGGAACGGAATGGAATGGAACGGAATGGAATGGAATCAAACCGAAAGAATTGGAATGGAATGGAATGGAATGGAATGGAATAGAATGACCCCGAAAGGAATAGAGTGGGATGGAATGGAAAGGAATGGAATGGAATGGAATGACTTGGAATCAACTCGAATGGAATGGAATGGAATGGAATGGAATGGATTCAACCTGAATGGAATAGAATGGAATGGAATGGCATGGAATGGAGTGGAATGGAATGGAATGGAATGGAATCAAAACGAATGGAATGGAATGGAATGGAATAGAATGGAATGGAATGGCATGGAATGGAATGCAATGGCATGGAATGGAATGGAAGGGAATGGAAAGGAATCAATCCGAATGGAATGGAATGGAATGGAATGGAATGCAATGGAATGGAGTCAACCCGAAAGGGATGGAACGGAATGGAAAGGAATGGAATGGAATGGAATGGAATCAATCCGAATGGAAAGGAATGGCATGGAATGGAGTGGAATGGAAAGGAATGGAATCAACCCGAATGGAATGGAATGGAATGGAATGGAATGGAATGGAGTTAACCCAAATGGAATGGAACGGAATGGAATGGAACGGAATGGAAGGCAATCAACCCGAATGGAATGGAAAGGAATGGAATGGAATGGAATGGAATGGAATAGAATAACCTCGAAAGGAATAGAGTGGAATGGAATGTAACGGAATGAAATGGAATGGAATGACTTGGAATCAACTCGAATGGAATGGAATGGAATGGAATGGAATGGAATGGATGTAACACGAATGGAATAGAATGGAATGGAATGGAATGCAATGGAGTGGAATAGAATGGAATGGAATCAACCCGAATGGAATGGAATGGAATGGAACGGAATGGAATGGAATGGAATCAACCCGAATGGAATGGAATGGAATGGAACGGAATGGAATGGAATGGAATCAACCCTAATGGAATGGAATGGAATGGAATGGAATGGAATTTAATGGAATGGAATGGAATAGAATGGAATGGAATGGAATCAACCCGAATGGAATGGAATGGAACGGAATGGAATGGAATGGAATGCAATGGAATGGAACCAACCCGAATGGAATGGAAAGGAATGGAATCAACCGGAATGGAATAGAATGGAGGGGAATGGAAGGGAATGGAATCAACCCGAATGGAAGTGAATGGAAAGGATTGGAATGGAAAGGAATGGAATCAACACGAAAGGAATGGAACGGAATGGAATGCAATGGAATGGAGAGGAATCAACCGGAAGGGAATGGAATGGAATGGAATGGAATGGAATGAAATGGAATCAACCGGAATGTAATGGAATGGAATGGAATGGAATGGAATGGAAAGGAATCAACTCGAATGGCATGGAATGGAATGGAATGGAATCACATGGCATGGAATGGAATGGAATCAACCCGAACGGAATGGAATGGAATGCAGTGGAATGGAATGGAATCAACCCGAATGGAGTGCAATGCAATGGACTGGAATAGAATGGAATGGAATGGAATGGAATGGAATGGAACGGAATGGAAACAACACGAAAGGTATGGAATGCAATGGAAGGGAATGGAATGGAACACAATCGAACCGAAAAGAATGGAATGAAATGGAATGGAATGGAATGGAATGGAATCAACCCGAATGGAATGGAATGCAATGGCATGGAATGGAATGGATTGGAATGGAATGGAATGCAATGGAATCTACACGAATGGAATGGAATGGAATGGAATGGGATGGAATGGACTGGATTGGAATCAACCCGAATGGAATGGAATGCAATGGAATGGAATGGAATGGAATCAACCCGAATGGAATGGAATGGAATGGAGTGGAATGGAATCAACACGAGTGGAATGGAATGGAATGGAATGGAATGGAATCAACCCGAATCTATTGGAATGGAAAGGAATGGAATGGAATGGAATCGAATGGAATGGAATCAATCCGAATGGATTGGAATGGAATGGAAAGGAATGGAATGGAATGGAATGGAATGGAATGGAATGCAATCAACCCGAATGGAAAGGAATGGAATGGAATGGAATCAACACGAATGGAATGGAATGGAATGGAACGGAATGCAATGGAATGGAGTCAAACCGAAAGGAATGGAACGGAATGGAATGGAATGGATTGGAATCAATCCGAATGGAATGGAATGGCATGGAATGGAATGGAATGGAATGGAATCAACCCGAATGGAATGGAATGGAATGGAATTGAATCAACCCGAATGGAATATAATGGAATCAACTCGAGTGGAATTGAATTTAATGGAATGGAAATAACCCAAATGGAACGGAATGGAATGGAGTGGAATCAACGAGAATTGAATCGAATGGAATGGAATCAACCCGAATGGAGTGGAATGCAATGGAATGGAATGGAATGGAATGGAACGGAATGGAATGGAATCAACACGAAAGGAATGGAATGCAATGGAATGGAATGGAATGGAATATAATCGACCCGAAAGGAATGGAATGTAATGCAATGGAATGGAATGGAATGGAATCAACCCGAATGGAATGCAATGGAAAGGAAAGGAATCAAGACGAATGGAATCGAATGGAATGGGATGCAGTGGAATGGAATCAACCCGAATGGAATGGAAAGGAATGTAATCAACCCGAATGGAATGGAAGGGAGGGGAATGGAAGGGAATGGAATCAACCCGAATGGAAGGGAAAGGAATGGAATGTAATGGAAAGGAATGGAATCAACACGAATGGAATGGAACGGAATGGAATGCAATGGAATGGAGTGGATTCAACCCGAATGGAATGGAATGGAATGCAATGCAATGGAATGGAATGGAATGGAATGGAATGGAATAAACCGGAATGAAATGTGATGGAATGGAATGGAATGGAATGGAATGGAATCAACTCGAATGGCATGGAATGGAATGGAATGGAACAATATGCATGGATTGGAATGGAATCAACCCGAACGGAATGGGATGAAATGCAATGGAATGGAAAGGAATCAACCCGAATGGAGTGGAATGCAATGGAATGGAATGGAATGGAATGGAATGGAACTGAACGGAATGGAATCAACACGAAAGGAATGGAATGCAATGGAATGGAATGGAATGGAAAGGAATCAAGCCGAATGGAATGGAATGGAATGGAATCAACCCGAATGGAATGGAATGGAATGCAATTGAATGGAATGGAATCAACACGAATGGAATGGAATGGAATGGAATGGAATGGAATGGAATCAACCCGAATGTAATGGAATGGAATAGAATGAAATGGAATAGAATGGAATAGAATCACCCCGAAAGGAATGGAATGGAATGGAATGGAATGGAATGGAGTCAACCCGAATGGAATGGAATGGCATGGAATGGAATGCAATGGAATGGAATGAACCCAAATGGAATGGAATGGAATGGAATCAACACGAATGGAATGGAATGCAATGGAATGGAAAGGAATGGAATCAAATCGAATGGAATGGAATGGAATGGAATGGAATGGAGTGGAATGGAAAGGAATGGAATCAACCCGATTGGAATGGAATTGAATGGAATGGAATGGATTGGAATGAAGTTAACCCAAATGGAATGGAACGGAATGGAATGGAACGGAATGGAATGGAATCAAACCGAAAGAATTGGAATGGAATGGAATGGAATGGAATGGAATAGAATGACCCCGAAAGGAATAGAGTGGGATGGAATGGAAAGGAATGGAATGGAATGGAATGACTTGGAATCAACTCGAATGGAATGGAATGGAATGGAATGGAATGGATTCAACCTGAATGGAATAGAATGGAATGGAATGGCATGGAATGGAGTGGAATGGAATGGAATGGAATGGAATCAAAACGAATGGAATGGAATGGAATGGAATAGAATGGAATGGAATGGCATGGAATGGAATGCAATGGCATGGAATGGAATGGAAGGGAATGGAAAGGAATCAATCCGAATGGAATGGAATGGAATGGAACGGAATGCAATGGAATGGAGTCAACCCGAAAGGGATGGAACGGAATGGAAAGGAATGGAATGGAATGGAATGGAATCAATCCGAATGGAATGGAATGGCATGGAATGGAGTGGAATGGAAAGGAATGGAATCAACCCGAATGGAATGGAATGGAATGGAATGGAATGGAATGGAGTTAACCCAAATGGAATGGAACGGAATGGAATGGAACGGAATGGAAGGCAATCAACCCGAATGGAATGGAAAGGAATGGAATGGAATGGAATGGAATGGAATAGAATAACCTCGAAAGGAATAGAGTGGAATGGAATGTAACGGAATGAAATGGAATGGAATGACTTGGAATCAACTCGAATGGAATGGAATGGAATGGAATGGAATGGAATGGATGTAACAAGAATGGAATAGAATGGAATGGAATGGAATGCAATGGAGTGGAATGGAATGGAATGGAATCAACCCGAATGGAATGGAATGGAATGGAACGGAATGGAATGGAATGGAATCAACCCGAATGGAATGGAATGGAATGGAACGGAATGGAATGGAATGGAATCAACCCTAATGGAATGGAATGGAATGGAATGGAATGGAATGGAATTTAATGGAATGGAATGGAATAGAATGGAATGGAATGGAATCAACCCGAATGGAATGGAATGGAACGGAATGGAATGGAATGGAATGCAATGGAATGGAACCAACCCGAATGGAATGGAAAGGAATGGAATCAACCGGAATGGAATAGAATGGAGGGGAATGGAAGGGAATGGAATCAACCCGAATGGAAGTGAATGGAAAGGATTGGAATGGAAAGGAATGGAATCAACACGAAAGGAATGGAACGGAATGGAATGCAATGGAATGGAGAGGAATCAACCGGAATGGAATGGAATGGAATGGAATGGAATGGAATGAAATGGAATCAACCGGAATGTAATGGAATGGAATGGAATGGAATGGAATGGAAAGGAATCAACTCGAATGGCATGGAATGGAATGGAATGGAATCACATGGCATGGAATGGAATGGAATCAACCCGAACGGAATGGAATGGAATGCAGTGGAATGGAATGGAATCAACCCGAATGGAGTGCAATGCAATGGACTGGAATAGAATGGAATGGAATGGAATGGAATGGAATGGAACGGAATGGAAACAACACGAAAGGAATGGAATGCAATGGAAGGGAATGGAATGGAACACAATCGAACCGAAAAGAATGGAATGAAATGGAATGGAATGGAATGGAATGGAATCAACCCGAATGGAATGGAATGCAATGGCATGGAATGGAATGGATTGGAATGGAATGGAATGCAATGGAATCTACACGAATGGAATGGAATGGAATGGAATGGGATGGAATGGACTGGATTGGAATCAACCCGAATGGAATGGAATGGAATGGAATGGAATGGAATGGAATCAACCCGAATGGAATGGAATGGAATGGAGTGGAATGGAATCAACACGAGTGGAATGGAATGGAATGGAATGGAATGGAATCAACCCGAATCTATTGGAATGGAAAGGAATGGAATGGAATGGAATCGAATGGAATGGAATCAATCCGAATGGATTGGAATGGAATGGAAAGGAATGGAATGGAATGGAATGGAATGGAATGGAATGGAATGGAATGCAATCAACCCGAATGGAAAGGAATGGAATGGAATGGAATCAACACGAATGGAATGGAATGGAATGGAACGGAATGCAATGGAATGGAGTCAAACCGAAAGGAATGGAACGGAATGGAATGGAATGGATTGGAATCAATCCGAATGGAATGGAATGGCATGGAATGGAATGGAATGGAATGGAATCAACCCGAATGGAATGGAATGGAATGGAATTGAATCAACCCGAATGGAATATAATGGAATCAACTCGAGTGGAATTGAATTTAATGGAATGGAAATAACCCAAATGGAACGGAATGGAATGGAGTGGAATCAACGAGAATTGAATCGAATGGAATGGAATCAACCCGAATGGAGTGGAATGCAATGGAATGGAATGGAATGGAATGGAACGGAATGGAATGGAATCAACACGAAAGGAATGGAATGCAATGGAATGGAATGGAATGGAATATAATCGACCCGAAAGGAATGGAATGTAATGCAATGGAATGGAATGGAATGGAATCAACCCGAATGGAATGCAATGGAAAGGAAAGGAATCAAGACGAATGGAATCGAATGGAATGGGATGCAGTGGAATGGAATCAACCCGAATGGAATGGAAAGGAATGTAATCAACCCGAATGGAATGGAAGGGAGGGGAATGGAAGGGAATGGAATCAACCCGAATGGAAGGGAAAGGAATGGAATGTAATGGAAAGGAATGGAATCAACACGAATGGAATGGAACGGAATGGAATGCAATGGAATGGAGTGGATTCAACCCGAATGGAATGGAATGGAATGCAATGCAATGGAATGGAATGGAATGGAATGGAATGGAATAAACCGGAATGAAATGTAATGGAATGGAATGGAATGGAATGGAATGGAATCAACTCGAATGGCATGGAATGGAATGGAATGGAACAATATGCATGGATTGGAATGGAATCAACCCGAACGGGATGGGATGAAATGCAATGGAATGGAAAGGAATCAACCCGAATGGAGTGGAATGCAATGGAATGGAATGGAATGGAATGGAATGGAACTGAACGGAATGGAATCAACACGAAAGGAATGGAATGCAATGGAATGGAATGGAATGGAACAGAATCGACCCAAAAAGAAAGGAATGGATTTGAATGGAATGGAATGGAATGGAATTGAATGGAATGGAATCAACCCGAAAGGAATGGAATGGAATGGAATGGAATGGAATGGAATGGAATGGAATGGAATGGAATGGAATGGAAACAACCCGAATGGAAAGGAATGGAATGGGATGGAATCAACCCGAATGGAATGGAATGGAATGGATGTAACACGAATGGAATGGAATGGAATGGAATGGAATGGAATGGAATTGGATGGAATGGAATCCAGCCGAATGGAATGGAATGGAATGGAATCAATTCATATGTAATGGAATGGAATGGAATGGAATGGAATGGAATCAACCGGAACGGAATAGAATGGAATGGAATGACATGGAATGAAATGGAATGCAATGGAATCAACCCAAATGGAATGGAATGGAATGGAATCAACACGAATGGAATTTAATGGAAAGGAATGCAATGGAATGGAATGGAATCAATCCGAATGGAATGGAATGGAATGGAATGGAATCAACCCGAATGAAATGGAATGGAATGGAATGGAATGGAATCAATCCGAATGGAATGGAATGGAATGGAATGGAAAGGAGTGGAATGGAATGGAATGTAATGGAACGGAATGGAATGGAAACAACCCGAATGGAAAGGAATGGAATGGGATGGAATCAACCCGAATGGAATGGAATGGAATGGATGTAACACGAATGGAATGGAATGGAATGGAATGGAATGGAATGGAATGGAATGGAATCAATCCGAATGGAATCGAATGGAATGGAATGGAATCAACCCAAATGGAATGGAATGGAATGGAATGGAAGAAACACGAATGGAATGGAATGGAATGGAATGAATGGAATGGAATGGAATCAACCCGAATGGAGTGGAATGGAATGGAACGGAATGGACAGGAATGGAATCAACCCGAATGGAATGGAATGGAATGGAATGGAAAGATATGGAATGGAATCAACCTGAATGGAACGGAATGGAATGGAATGGAATGGAATCAAAGCGAATGGAATTGAATGGAATGGAATCAACCCGAATGGAATGGAATGGAAAGGAATGGAATGGAATGGAATGGAATGGAATCAATCCGAATGGAAAGGAATGGAGTGGAATGGAATCAACCCGAATGGAATGGAAAGGAATGGAATGGAATGGAATGGAATGGATGTAACACGAACGGAATGGAATGGAATGGAATGGAATGGAATGGAATGGAATGGAATGGAATCAACCCGAATGGAATGGAATGGAATGGAATGGAATGGAATGGAGTCAACCCGAAAGCAATGGAACGGAATGGAATGGAATGGAATGGAATGGAATGGAATGGAATCAATCCGAATGGAATGGAATGGAATGGAATGGAATGGAATGGAATGGAATGGAACGGAACGGAATGGATTCAACCCCAATGCAATGGAATGGAATGGAATGGAATCATCCCGAATGGAATATAATGGAATCAACCCGAGTGGAATTGAGTGGAATGGAATGGAAATAACCTGAATGGAATGGAATGGAATGGAATGGAATCAACGAGAATGGAATCGAATGGAATGGAATGTAGTGAAATGGAATTGAATGGAATGGAATCAAGCCGAATGGAATGGAATGGAATGGAATCCTCCCGAATGGAATGGAATGGAATCAGATGGAATGTAATGGAATGGAATGGAATAAAACCGAATGGAATGGAATGGAATAGAATGGAATGGAATCAACGCGAATGGAATGGAATGGAATGCAATTGAATGGAATGGAATCAACCCAAAAGGAATGGAATGGAATGGAATGGAATCAACCCGAATGGAATGGAATGGAATAGAATGAAATGGAATAGAATGGAATAGAATCACCCCGAAAGGAATGGAATGGAATGGAGTGGAATGGAAAGAACCCGAATGGAATGGAATGGCATGGAATGGAATTGAATGGAATGGAATGGAATGGAAACAACCCGATTGGAATGGAATGGAATGGAATGGAATGGAATGGAGTGGATTTAACCCAAATGGAATGGAATGGAATGGAATGGAGTTGAAGGGAATGGAATGGATTGGAATCAACCCAAATGGAATGGAATGGAATGGAATGGAATGGAATGCAATAGAGTCACCCCGAAACGAATGGAGTGGAATCGAATGGAACGGAATGGAATGGAATAGAATGATTTGGAATCAACACGAATGTAATGGAATGGAATGGAAAGGAATTGATGTAACACGAATGGAATGGAATGGAATGGAATGGAATGGAATCAACACGAATGGAATGGAATGGAATGGAATGGAAAGGAATGGAATGGAGTCAACCTGAAATGAATGGAATGGAATGGAATGGAATGGAATGGAATCAAACAGAATGAAATGGAATGGAATGGAATGGAATGGAATGGAATCAACCCGATTGGAATGGAATGGAATGGAATGGAATGGAATGGAATGGAATGGCATGCAATGCAATGGAGTTAACCGAAAAGGAATGGAATGGAATGGAGTGGAATGGAATGGAAAAGAATCACCCCGAAAGGAATGGAGTGGAATGGAATGGAACGGAATGGAATGGAATAGAATGATTTGGAATCAACCCGAATGGAATGGAATGGAATGGAATGGAATGGAATGGATGTAACACGAATGGAATGGAATGGAATGGAATGGAATGGAATCAACCCGAATGGAATGGAATGGAATGGAAAGGAATGGAATGGAATGGAATCAACACGAAAGGAATGGAATACAATGGAATGGAATGGAATGGAATGGAAGAGAATCGACCCGAAAAGATTGGAATGGAATTGAGTGGAATAGAATGGAATTGAATGGAATGGAATCAACCCGAATGGAATGGAATGGAATGGAATCAACACGAATGGAAGAGAATGGAATGGAATGGGATGGAATGGAATTGAATGGAATGGAATCCAGCCGAATGGAATGGAATGGAATGGAATGAAATAAAGCCGAATGGAATGGAATGGAATGGAATGGAATGGAATCAACCCAAATGCAATGGAATTTAATGGAATCAACACAAATGGAATATAATGTAATCAACCCGAGTGGAATTGAATGGAATGGAATTGAAAGAAATCGAATGGAATGGAATGGATTGGAATGGAATCAACGAGAATGGAATCGAATGGAATGGAATGGAGTGGAATGGAACTGAATGGAAAGGAATCAACCCGAATGGAATGGAATGGAATGGAATGGAATCAAAACGAATGGAATGGAATGGAATGGAATCAAAACGAATGGAATGGAATGGAATAGAAGGGAATGAAATCAAGCTGAATGGAATAGAATGGAATGGAATCATCCCGAATGGAATGGAATGGAATGAAATGGAATGGAATGGAATGGAAAGGAATGGAATAGAATGGAATGGAATAAAACAGAATGGAATGGAATGGAATGGAATGCAATCAACCCTAATGGCATGGAATGGAATGGAATCATCCCGAATGGAATGGAATGGAATGAAATGGAATGGAATGGAATGGAATGGAATAGAATGGAATGGAATAAAACAGAATGGAATGGAATGGAATGGAAGGCAATCAACCCGAATGGAATGGAATGGAATGCAATTGAATGGAATGGAATCAACCCGAATGGAAAGGAATGGAATGGAATGGAATGGAATGGAATGGAATCAAGTCATATGTAATGGAATGGAATGGAATGGAATGGAAGCAACACGAATGGAATGTAGTGGAATGGAATGGAATGGAATGGAATCTACCCGAATGGAATGGAATGGAATGGAATGGAATGGAATGGAATGGAATGGAATGGAATGGACTGGAATGCAATCAACCCGAATGGAATGGAATGGAATGGAATGGAATGGAATGGAATGGAATGGAATGGAATCAACCCGAATGGAACGGAATGGAATGGAATGGAATGGCATCAAAACGAATGGAATGGAATGGAATGGAATCAACCCGAATGGAATGGAAGGGAAAGGAATGGAGTGGAATGGAATGGAATGGAATCAATCTGAATGGAATGGAAAGGAATGGAATGGAATGGAGTCAACCCGAATGGAAAGGAATGGAATGGAATGGAATCAACCCGAATGGAATGGAACGGTATGGAATGGAATGGAGTCAACCCGAGAGGAATGGAACGGAATGGAATGGAATGGAATGGAATGGAATGGAATCATTCCGAATGGAATGGAATGGAATGGAATGGAATGGAATGGAATGGAATGGAATGGAATGGAATCAACGGGAATATAATGGAATGGAATGGAATGGAATGGTATTGAATGGAATGGAGTGGAATGGAATCAACACGAATGGAATGGAATGGTATTGAATGGAATGGAGTGGAATGGAATCAACACGAATGGAATGGAATGGAATGGAATCAACCTGAATGAAATGGAATGGAAAGGAATGAAATGGAATGGAATGGAATGGAATCAATCCGAATGGTATGCAATGGAATGGAAAGGAATGGAATGGAATGGAATGAAATGGAATGGAATGGAATGGAATTAACCCAAATGGAAAGGAATGGAATGGAATGGAATCAACACGAATGGAATGGAATGGAATGGAATGGAATGGAATCAACCAGAATGGAATGGAATGGAATAGAATGAAATGGAGTAGAATGGAATAGAATCACCACGAAAGGAATGGAATGGAATGGAATGGAATGGAGTGGAATGGAATAAACCCGAATGGAATGGAATGGAATGGAATGGAATAGAATGGTATGGAATCAACCCAAATGGAATGGAATGGAATGGAAAGAATCAAAACCAATGGAATGGAATGGAATGGAAAGGAATGGAATGGAATCAAGCCGAAAGGAATGGAATGGAACGGAATCAACCCGAATGGAATGGAATGGAATGGAATGGAATGGATGTAACACGAATGGAATGGTATGAAATGGAATGGAATGGAATGGTATGAAATGGAATGGAATGGAATGGAATGGAATGGAATGGAATGGAATGGAATGGATTCAACCCGAGTGGAATGGAATGGAATGGAACGGAATGCAATGGAATGGAGTCAACCCGAAAGGAGTGGAACGGAATGGAAAGGAATGGAATGGAATGGAATGGAATCAATCCGAATGGAATGGATTGGCATGGAATGGAATGGAATGGAATGGAATGGAATCAACCTGAATGGAATGGGATGGAATGGATTGGAATCAACCCGAATGAAATATAATGGAAACAACCAGAGTGGAATTGAATGGAATGGAATGGAAATAACCCGAATGGAACGGAATGGAATGGAGTGGAATCAACGAGAATGGAATCACATGGAATGGAATGGAGAGGAATGTAATTGAATGGAATGGAATGGAGTGGAATCAACGAGAATGGAATCACATGGAATGGAATGGAGAGGAATGTAATTGAATGGAAGGGAATCAACCCGAATGGAGTGGAATGCAATGGAATGGAATGGAATGGAATGGAACGGAATGGAATGGAATCAACACGAAAGGAATGGAATGCAATGGAATGGAATGGAATGGAATAGAATCGACCCGAAAGGAATGGAATGGAATGGAATGGAATGGAATGGAATGGAATGGAATGGAATCAACCCGAATGGAATGGAATGGAATGGAATGGAATGGAGTCAACCCGAAAGCAATGGAACGGAATGGAATGGAATGGAATGGAATGGAATGGAATGGAATCAATCCGAATGGAATGGAATGGAATGGAATGGAATCAATCCGAATGGAATGGAATGGCATGGAATGGATTGGAACGGAATCAACCCGAATGGAATGGATTGGAATGGAATGGATGTAACACGAATGGAATGGAATGGAATGGAATGGAATGGAATGGAATGGAATCAATCCGTATGGAATGGAATCAACGAGAAAGGAATCGAATGAAATGGAATGGAGAGGAATGGAATTGAATGGAATGGAATCAACCCGAATGAAATGGAATGGAATGGAATGGAATCAAAACGAATGGAATGGAATGGAATGGAAAGGAATGGAATGGAATCAAGCCGAATGGAATGGAATGGAATGGAATCATTCCGAATGGAATGGAATGGAATCAAATGGAATGGAATGGAATGGAATGGAATGGAATGAAATCAACCAGAATGGAATGGAATGGAATGCAATTGAATGGAATGGAATCAACCCGAATGGAGTGGAATGGAATGGAATTGAATCAACTCGAATGGAATGGAATGGAATAGAATGAAATGGAATAGAATGGAATAGAATCACCCAGAAAGGAATGGAATGGAATGGAATGGAATGCAATGGAAAAAACCCGACTGAAATGGAATGGCATAGAAAGGAATGGAATGGAATGGAATGCAATCAACACAAAAGGAATGGAATGGAATGGAATGGAATGGAATGGAATGGAATCAACCCGATTGGAATGGAATGGAATGGAATGGAATGGAGTTAACCCAAATGGAATGGAATGGAATGGAATGGAGTGGAAGGGAATGGAATAGAATGGAATCACCCCGAATGGAATGGAATGGAATGGAATGGAATGGAATGGAATGGAATAGAATCACCCCGAAAGGAATGGAGTGGAATGGAATGGAACGGAATGGAATGGAATAGAATGATTTGGAATCAACCCGAATGGAATGGAATGGAATGGAATGGAATCAACCCGAATGGAATATAATGGTATGGAATGGAATGGAATGGAATGGAGTCAACCTGAAAGGAATGGAATGGAATGGAAAGGAATGGAATGGAATGGAATGGAATGGAATGGAATCAATCCGAAAGGAATGGAATGGAATGGAATGGAATGGAATGGAATGCAATGGAATCAACACGAATGGAATGGAATGGAATGGAATGGAATCAACCAGAATAGAATATAATGGAATGACCCCGAGTGGAATTGAAAGGAATGGAATGGAAATAACCCGAATGGAATTGAATGTAATGGAATGGAATCAACGAGAATGAAATGGAATGGAATGGAATGGAGTGGAATGGAATTGAATGGAATGGAATCAACTCGAATGGAATGGAATTTAATGGAATGGAATCAAAACGAATGGAATGGATTGGAATGGAATGGAATGGAATGGAATGGAATGGAATGGAAAGGAATCAAGCCGAATGGAATGGAATGGAATGGAATCAACCCGAATGGAATGGAATGGAATGCAATTGAATGGAATGGAATCAACACGAATGGAATGGAATGGAATGGAATGGAATGGAATGGAATCAACCCGAATGGAATGGAATGGAATAGAATGAAATGGAATAGAATGGAATAGAATCACCCCGAAAGGAATGGAATGCAATGGAATGGAATGGAATGGAGTCAACCCGAATGGAATGGAATGGCATGGAATGGAATGCAATGGAATGGAATGAACCCAAATGGAATGGAATGGAATGGAATCAACACGAATGGAATGGAATGCAATGGAATGGAAAGGAATGGAATCAAATCGAATGGAATGGAATGGAATGGAATGGAATGGAGTGGAATGGAAAGGAATGGAATCACCCCGATTGGAATGGAATTGAATGGAATGGAATGGATTGGAATGAAGTTAACCCAAATGGAATGGAACGGAATGGAATGGAACGGAATGGAATGGAATCAAACCGAAAGAATTGGAATGGAATGGAATGGAATGCAATGGAATAGAATCACCCCGAAAGGAATAGAGTGGGATGGAATGGAAAGGAATGGAATGGAATGGAATGGATTCAACCTGAATGGAATAGAATGGAATGGAATGGCATGGAATGGAGTGGAATGGAATGGAATGGAATGGAATCAACACGAATGGAATGGAATGGAATGGAATAGAATGGAATGGAATGGCATGGAATGGAGTGGAATGGCATGGAATGGAATGGAAGGGAATGGAATGGAATCAATCCGAATGGAATGGAATGGAATGGAACGGAATGCAATGGAATGGAGTCAACCCGAAAGGGATGGAACGGAATGGAAAGGAATGGAATGGAATGGAATGGAATCAATCCGAATGGAATGGAATGGCATGGAATGGAGTGGAATGGAAAGGAATGGAATCAACCCGAATGGAATGGAATGGAATGGAATGGAATGGAATGGAATGGAATGGAATGGAGTTAACACAAATGGAATGGAACGGAATTGAATGGAACGGAATGGAAGGGAATCAACCCGAATGGAATGCAAAGGAATGGAATGGAATGGAATGGAATGGAATAGAATCACCTCGACAGGAATAGAGTGGAATGGAATGGAACGGAATGAAATGGAATGGAATGAGTTGGAATCAACTCGAATGGAATGGAATGGAATGGAATGGAATGGATGTAACACGAATGGAATAGAATGGAATGGAATGGAATGCAATGGAGTGGAATGGAATGGAATGGAATCAACCCGAATGGAATGGAATTGAATGGAACGGAATGGAATGGAATGGAATCAACCCGAATGGAATGGAATGGAATGGAACGGAATGGAATGGAATGGAATCAACCCTAGTGGAATGGAATGGAATGGAATGGAATGGAATTTAATGGAATGGAATGGAATAGAATGGAATGGAATGGTATCAACCCGAATGGAATGGAATGGAACGGAATGGAATGGAATGGAATGCAATGGAATGGAACCAACCCGAATGGAATGGAAAGGAATGGAATCAACCGGAATGGAATGGAATGGAGGGGAATGGAAGGGAATGGAATCAACCCGAATAGAAGTGAATGGAAAGGATTGGAATGGAAAGGAATGGAATCAACACGAAAGGAATGGAACGGAATGGAATGCAATGGAATGGAGTGGAATCAACCGGAATGGAATGGAATGGAATGGAATGGAATGGAATGGAATGAAATGGAATCAACCGGAATGTATTGGAATGGAATGGAATGGAAAGGAATCAACTCGAATGGCATGGAATGGAATGGAATGGAATCACATGGCATGGAATGGAATGGAATCAACCCGAACGGAATGGAATGGAATGCAGTGGAATGGAATGGAATCAACCCGAATGGAGTGCAATGCAATGGACTGGAATAGAATGGAATGGAATGGAATGGAATGGAATGGAACGGAATGGAAACAACACGAAAGGAATGGAATGCAATGGAAGGGAATGGAATGGAACACAATCGAACCGAAAAGAATGGAATGTAATGGAATGGAATGGAATGGAATGGAATCAACCCGAATGGAATGGAATGCAATGGCATGGAATGGAATGGATTGGAATGGAATGGAATGCAATGGAATCTACACGAATGGAATGGAATGGAATGGAATGGGATGGAATGGACTGGATTGGAATCAACCCGAATGGAATGGAATGGAATGGAGTGGAATGGAATCAACCCGATTGGAATGGAATGGAATGGAATGGAATGGAATGGAATGGAATGGCATGCAATGCAATGGAGTTAACCGAAAAGGAATGGAATGGAATGGAGTGGAATGGAATGGAAAAGAATCACCCCGAAAGGAATGGAGTGGAATGGAATGGAACGGAATGGAATGGAATAGAATGATTTGGAATCAACCCGAATGGAATGGAATGGAATGGAATGGAATGGAATGGATGTAACACGAATGGAATGGAATGGAATGGAATGGAATGGAATCAACCCGAATGGAATGGAATGGAATGGAAAGGAATGGAATGGAATGGAATCAACACGAAAGGAATGGAATACAATGGAATGGAATGGAATGGAATGGAAGAGAATCGACCCGAAAAGATTGGAATGGAATTGAGTGGAATAGAATGGAATTGAATGGAATGGAATCAACCCGAATGGAATGGAATGGAATGGAATCAACACGAATGGAAGAGAATGGAATGGAATGGGATGGAATGGAATTGAATGGAATGGAATCCAGCCGAATGGAATGGAATGGAATGGAATGAAATAAAGCCGAATGGAATGGAATGGAATGGAATGGAATGGAATCAACCCAAATGCAATGGAATTTAATGGAATCAACACAAATGGAATATAATGTAATCAACCCGAGTGGAATTGAATGGAATGGAATTGAAAGAAACCGAATGGAATGGAATGGATTGGAATGGAATCAACGAGAATGGAATCGAATGGAATGGAATGGAGTGGAATGGAACTGAATGGAAAGGAATCAACCCGAATGGAATGGAATGGAATGGAATGGAATCAAAACGAATGGAATGGAATGGAATGGAATCAAAACGAATGGAATGGAATGGAATAGAAGGGAATGAAATCAAGCTGAATGGAATAGAATGGAATGGAATCATCCCGAATGGAATGGAATGGAATGAAATGGAATGGAATGGAAAGGAAAGGAATGGAATAGAATGGAATGGAATAAAACAGAATGGAATGGAATGGAATGGAATGCAATCAACCCTAATGGCATGGAATGGAATGGAATCATCCCGAATGGAATGGAATGGAATGAAATGGAATGGAATGGAATGGAATGGAATAGAATGGAATGGAATAAAACAGAATGGAATGGAATGGAATGGAAGGCAATCAACCCGAATGGAATGGAATGGAATGCAATTGAATGGAATGGAATCAACCCGAATGGAAAGGAATGGAATGGAATGGAATGGAATGGAATGGAATCAAGTCATATGTAATGGAATGGAATGGAATGGAATGGAAGCAACACGAATGGAATGTAGTGGAATGGAATGGAATGGAATGGAATCTACCCGAATGGAATGGAATGGAATGGAATGGAATGGAATGGAATGGAATGGACTGGAATGCAATCAACCCGAATGGAATGGAATGGAATGGAATGGAATGGAATGGAATGGAATGGAATGGAATCAACCCGAATGGAACGGAATGGAATGGAATGGAATGGCATCAAAACGAATGGAATGGAATGGAATGGAATCAACCCGAATGGAATGGAAGGGAAAGGAATGGAGTGGAATGGAATGGAATGGAATCAATCTGAATGGAATGGAAAGGAATGGAATGGAATGGAGTCAACCCGAATGGAAAGGAATGGAATGGAATGGAATCAACCCGAATGGAATGGAACGGTATGGAATGGAATGGAGTCAACCCGAGAGGAATGGAACGGAATGGAATGGAATGGAATGGAATGGAATGGAATCATTCCGAATGGAATGGAATGGAATGGAATGGAATGGAATGGAATGGAATGGAATGGAATCAACGGGAATATAATGGAATGGAATGGAATGGAATGGTATTGAATGGAATGGAGTGGAATGGAATCAACACGAATGGAATGGAATGGTATTGAATGGAATGGAGTGGAATGGAATCAACACGAATGGAATGGAATGGAATGGAATCAACCTGAATGAAATGGAATGGAAAGGAATGAAATGGAATGGAATGGAATGGAATCAATCCGAATGGTATGCAATGGAATGGAAAGGAATGGAATGGAATGGAATGAAATGGAATGGAATGGAATGGAATTAACCCAAATGGAAAGGAATGGAATGGAATGGAATCAACACGAATGGAATGGAATGGAATGGAATGGAATGGAATCAACCAGAATGGAATGGAATGGAATAGAATGAAATGGAGTAGAATGGAATAGAATCACCACGAAAGGAATGGAATGGAATGGAATGGAATGGAGTGGAATGGAATAAACCCGAATGGAATGGAATGGAATGGAATGGAATAGAATGGTATGGAATCAACCCAAATGGAATGGAATGGAATGGAAAGAATCAAAACCAATGGAATGGAATGGAATGGAAAGGAATGGAATGGAATCAAGCCGAAAGGAATGGAATGGAACGGAATCAACCCGAATGGAATGGAATGGAATGGAATGGAATGGATGTAACACGAATGGAATGGTATGAAATGGAATGGAATGGAATGGTATGAAATGGAATGGAATGGAATGGAATGGAATGGAATGGAATGGAATGGAATGGATTCAACCCGAGTGGAATGGAATGGAATGGAACGGAATGCAATGGAATGGAGTCAACCCGAAAGGAGTGGAACGGAATGGAAAGGAATGGAATGGAATGGAATGGAATCAATCCGAATGGAATGGATTGGCATGGAATGGAATGGAATGGAATGGAATGGAATCAACCTGAATGGAATGGGATGGAATGGATTGGAATCAACCCGAATGAAATATAATGGAAACAACCAGAGTGGAATTGAATGGAATGGAATGGAAATAACCCGAATGGAACGGAATGGAATGGAGTGGAATCAACGAGAATGGAATCACATGGAATGGAATGGAGAGGAATGTAATTGAATGGAATGGAATGGAGTGGAATCAACGAGAATGGAATCACATGGAATGGAATGGAGAGGAATGTAATTGAATGGAAGGGAATCAACCCGAATGGAGTGGAATGCAATGGAATGGAATGGAATGGAATGGAACGGAATGGAATGGAATCAACACGAAAGGAATGGAATGCAATGGAATGGAATGGAATGGAATAGAATCGACCCGAAAGGAATGGAATGGAATGGAATGGAATGGAATGGAATGGAATGGAATGGAATCAACCCGAATGGAATGGAATGGAATGGAATGGAATGGAGTCAACCCGAAAGCAATGGAACGGAATGGAATGGAATGGAATGGAATGGAATGGAATGGAATCAATCCGAATGGAATGGAATGGAATGGAATGGAATCAATCCGAATGGAATGGAATGGCATGGAATGGATTGGAACGGAATCAACCCGAATGGAATGGATTGGAATGGAATGGATGTAACACGAATGGAATGGAATGGAATGGAATGGAATGGAATGGAATGGAATCAATCCGTATGGAATGGAATCAACGAGAAAGGAATCGAATGAAATGGAATGGAGAGGAATGGAATTGAATGGAATGGAATCAACCCGAATGAAATGGAATGGAATGGAATGGAATCAAAACGAATGGAATGGAATGGAATGGAAAGGAATGGAATGGAATCAAGCCGAATGGAATGGAATGGAATGGAATCATTCCGAATGGAATGGAATGGAATCAAATGGAATGGAATGGAATGGAATGGAATGGAATGAAATCAACCAGAATGGAATGGAATGGAATGCAATTGAATGGAATGGAATCAACCCGAATGGAGTGGAATGGAATGGAATTGAATCAACTCGAATGGAATGGAATGGAATAGAATGAAATGGAATAGAATGGAATAGAATCACCCAGAAAGGAATGGAATGGAATGGAATGGAATGCAATGGAAAAAACCCGACTGAAATGGAATGGCATAGAAAGGAATGGAATGGAATGGAATGCAATCAACACAAAAGGAATGGAATGGAATGGAATGGAATGGAATGGAATGGAATCAACCCGATTGGAATGGAATGGAATGGAATGGAATGGAGTTAACCCAAATGGAATGGAATGGAATGGAATGGAGTGGAAGGGAATGGAATGGAATGGAATCACCCCGAATGGAATGGAATGGAATGGAATGGAATGGAATGGAATGGAATAGAATCACCCCGAAAGGAATGGAGTGGAATGGAATGGAACGGAATGGAATGGAATAGAATGATTTGGAATCAACCCGAATGGAATGGAATGGAATGGAATGGAATCAACCCGAATGGAATATAATGGTATGGAATGGAATGGAATGGAATGGAGTCAACCTGAAAGGAATGGAATGGAATGGAAAGGAATGGAATGGAATGGAATGGAATGGAATGGAATCAATCCGAAAGGAATGGAATGGAATGGAATGGAATGGAATGGAATGCAATGGAATCAACACGAATGGAATGGAATGGAATGGAATGGAATCAACCAGAATAGAATATAATGGAATGACCCCGAGTGGAATTGAAAGGAATGGAATGGAAATAACCCGAATGGAATTGAATGTAATGGAATGGAATCAACGAGAATGAAATGGAATGGAATGGAATGGAGTGGAATGGAATTGAATGGAATGGAATCAACTCGAATGGAATGGAATTTAATGGAATGGAATCAAAACGAATGGAATGGATTGGAATGGAATGGAATGGAATGGAATGGAATGGAAAGGAATCAAGCCGAATGGAATGGAATGGAATGGAATCAACCCGAATGGAATGGAATGGAATGCAATTGAATGGAATGGAATCAACACGAATGGAATGGAATGGAATGGAATGGAATGGAATGGAATCAACCCGAATGGAATGGAATGGAATAGAATGAAATGGAATAGAATGGAATAGAATCACCCCGAAAGGAATGGAATGCAATGGAATGGAATGGAATGGAGTCAACCCGAATGGAATGGAATGGCATGGAATGGAATGCAATGGAATGGAATGAACCCAAATGGAATGGAATGGAATGGAATCAACACGAATGGAATGGAATGCAATGGAATGGAAAGGAATGGAATCAAATCGAATGGAATGGAATGGAATGGAATGGAATGGAGTGGAATGGAAAGGAATGGAATCACCCCGATTGGAATGGAATTGAATGGAATGGAATGGATTGGAATGAAGTTAACCCAAATGGAATGGAACGGAATGGAATGGAACGGAATGGAATGGAATCAAACCGAAAGAATTGGAATGGAATGGAATGGAATGCAATGGAATAGAATCACCCCGAAAGGAATAGAGTGGGATGGAATGGAAAGGAATGGAATGGAATGGAATGGATTCAACCTGAATGGAATAGAATGGAATGGAATGGCATGGAATGGAGTGGAATGGAATGGAATGGAATGGAATCAACACGAATGGAATGGAATGGAATGGAATAGAATGGAATGGAATGGCATGGAATGGAGTGGAATGGCATGGAATGGAATGGAAGGGAATGGAATGGAATCAATCCGAATGGAATGGAATGGAATGGAACGGAATGCAATGGAATGGAGTCAACCCGAAAGGGATGGAACGGAATGGAAAGGAATGGAATGGAATGGAATGGAATCAATCCGAATGGAATGGAATGGCATGGAATGGAGTGGAATGGAAAGGAATGGAATCAACCCGAATGGAATGGAATGGAATGGAATGGAATGGAATGGAATGGAATGGAGTTAACACAAATGGAATGGAACGGAATTGAATGGAACGGAATGGAAGGGAATCAACCCGAATGGAATGCAAAGGAATGGAATGGAATGGAATGGAATGGAATAGAATCACCTCGACAGGAATAGAGTGGAATGGAATGGAACGGAATGAAATGGAATGGAATGAGTTGGAATCAACTCGAATGGAATGGAATGGAATGGAATGGAATGGATGTAACACGAATGGAATAGAATGGAATGGAATGGAATGCAATGGAGTGGAATGGAATGGAATGGAATCAACCCGAATGGAATGGAATTGAATGGAACGGAATGGAATGGAATGGAATCAACCCGAATGGAATGGAATGGAATGGAACGGAATGGAATGGAATGGAATCAACCCTAGTGGAATGGAATGGAATGGAATGGAATGGAATTTAATGGAATGGAATGGAATAGAATGGAATGGAATGGTATCAACCCGAATGGAATGGAATGGAACGGAATGGAATGGAATGGAATGCAATGGAATGGAACCAACCCGAATGGAATGGAAAGGAATGGAATCAACCGGAATGGAATGGAATGGAGGGGAATGGAAGGGAATGGAATCAACCCGAATAGAAGTGAATGGAAAGGATTGGAATGGAAAGGAATGGAATCAACACGAAAGGAATGGAACGGAATGGAATGCAATGGAATGGAGTGGAATCAACCGGAATGGAATGGAATGGAATGGAATGGAATGGAATGGAATGAAATGGAATCAACCGGAATGTATTGGAATGGAATGGAATGGAAAGGAATCAACTCGAATGGCATGGAATGGAATGGAATGGAATCACATGGCATGGAATGGAATGGAATCAACCCGAACGGAATGGAATGGAATGCAGTGGAATGGAATGGAATCAACCCGAATGGAGTGCAATGCAATGGACTGGAATAGAATGGAATGGAATGGAATGGAATGGAATGGAACGGAATGGAAACAACACGAAAGGAATGGAATGCAATGGAAGGGAATGGAATGGAACACAATCGAACCGAAAAGAATGGAATGTAATGGAATGGAATGGAATGGAATGGAATCAACCCGAATGGAATGGAATGCAATGGCATGGAATGGAATGGATTGGAATGGAATGGAATGCAATGGAATCTACACGAATGGAATGGAATGGAATGGAATGGGATGGAATGGACTGGATTGGAATCAACCCGAATGGAATGGAATGGAATGGAGTGGAATGGAATCAACACGAATGGAATGGAATGGAATGGAATGGAATGGAATCAACCCGAATCTATTGGAATGGAATGGAATGGAATGGAATGGAATGGAATGGAATCGAATGGAATGGAATCAATCCGAATGGATTGGAATGGAATGGAAAGGAATGGAATGGAATGGAATGGAATGGAATGGAATGGAATGCAATCAACCCGAATGGAAAGGAATGGAATGGAATGGAATCAACACGAATGGAATGGAATGGAATGGAATGGAATGGAATGGAATGGAATGGAATGGATGTAACACGAATGGTATGGAATGGAAAGGAATGGAATGGAATGGAATGGAATCAACCCGAATGGAATGGAATGGAATGGAACGGAATGCAATGGAATGGAGTCAAACCGAAAGGAATGGAACGGAATGGAATGGAATGGATTGGAATCAATCCGAATGGAATGGAATGGCATGGAATGGAATGGAATGGAATGGAATCAACCCGAATGGAATGGAATGGAATGGAATTGAATCAACCCGAATGGAATATAATGGAATCAACTCGAGTGGAATTGAATTTAATGGAATGGAAATAACCCAAATGGAACGGAATGGAATGGAGTGGAATCAACGAGAATTGAATCGAATGGAATGGAATCAACCCGAATGGAGTGGAATGCAATGGAATGGAATGGAATGGAATGGAACAGAATGGAATGGAATCAACACGAAAGGAATGGAATGCAATGGAATGGAATGGAATGGAATATAATCGACCCGAAAGGAATGGAATGGAATGCAATGGAATGGAATGGAATGGAATCAACCCGAATGGAATGCAATGGAAAGGAAAGGAATCAAGACGAATGGAATCGAATGGAATGGGATGCAGTGGAATGGAATCAACCCGAATGGAATGGAAAGGAATGTAATCAACCCGAATGGAATGGAAGGGAGGGGAATGGAAGGGAATGGAATCAACCCGAATGGAAGGGAAAGGAATGGAATGTAATGGAAAGGAATGGAATCAACACGAATGGAATGGAACGGAATGGAATGCAATGGAATGGAGTGGATTCAACCCGAATGGAATGGAATGGAATGCAATGCAATGGAATGGAATGGAATGGAATGGAATGGAATAAACCGGAATGAAATGTAATGTAATGGAATGGAATGGAATGGAATGGAATCAACTCGAATGGCATGGAATGGAATGGAATGGAACCATATGCATGGATTGGAATGGAATGAACCCGAACGGAATGGAATGAAATGCAATGGAATGCAAAGGAATGAACCCGAATGGAGTGGAATGCAATGGAATGGAATGGAATGGAATGGAATGGAACTGAACGGAATGGAATCAACACGAAAGGAATGGAATGCAATGGAATGGAATGGAATGGTACAGAATCGACCCGAAAAGAAAGGAATGGATTTGAATGGAATGGAATGGAATGGAATTGAATGGAATGGAATCAACCCGAATGGAATGGAATGGAATGGAATGGAATGGAATGGAATGGAATGGAATGGAATCAACACGAATGCAATAGAATGGAATGGAATGGGATGGAATGGAATTGGATGGAATGGAATCCAGCCGAATGGAATGGAATCAATTCACATGTAATGGAATGGAATGGAATGGAATGGAATGGAATCAACCGGAATGGAATAGAATGGAATGGAATGACATGGAATAAAATGGAATGCAATGGAATCAACCCAAATGGAATGGAATGGAATGGAATCAACACGAATGGAATTTAATGGAAAGGAATGCAATGGAATGGAATGGAATCAATCCGAATGGAATGGAATCGAATCAACCCGAATGAAATGGAATGGAATGGAATGAAATGGAATCAATCCGAGTGGAATGGAATGGAATGGAATGGAAAGGAGTGGAATGGAATGGAATGTAATGGAACGGAATGGAATGGAAACAACCCGAATGGAAAGGAATGGAATGGGATGGAATCAACCCGAATGGAATGGAATGGAATGGAATGGAATGGATGTAACACGAATGGAATGGAATGGAATGGAATGGAATGGAATGGAATGGAATGGAATCAATCCGAATGGAATCGAATGGAATGGAATGGAATCAACCCAAATGGAATGGAATGGAATGGAATGGAAGCAACACGAATGGAATGGAATGGAATGGAATGGAATGAATGGAATGGAATGGAATCAACCCGAATGGAGTGGAATGGAATGGAACGGAATGGACAGGAATGGAATCAACCCGAATGGAATGGAATGGAATGGAATGGAAAGATATGGAATGGAATCAACCTGAATGGAACGGAATGGAATGGAATGGAATGGAATCAAAGCGAATGGAATTGAATGGAATGGAATCAACCCGAATGGAATGGAATGGAAAGGAATGGAATGGAATGGAATGGAATGGAATCAATCCGAATGGAATCGAAAGGAATGGAATGGAATGGAATGGAATGGAGTCAACCCGAATGGAAAGGAATGGAATGGAATGGAATCAACCCGAATGGAATGGAAAGGAATGGAATGGAATGGAATGGAATGGATGTAACACGAACGGAATGGAATGGAATGGAACGGAATGGAATGGAATGGAATCAACCCGAATGGAATCGAATGGAATGGAATGGAATGGAGTCAACCCGAAAGCAATGGAACGGAATGGAATGGAATGGAATGGAATGGAATGGAATCAATCCGAATGGAATGGAATGGAATGGAATGGAATGGAATGGAATGGAATGGAATGGAACGGAACGGAATGGATTCAACCCCAATGTAATGGAATGGAATGGAATGGAATCATCCCGAATGGAATATAATGGAATCAACCCCAGTGGAATTGAATGGAATGGAATGGAAATAACCTGAATGGAATGGAATGGAATGGAATGGAATCAACGAGAATGGAATCGAATGGAATGGAATGTAGTGAAATGGAATTGAATGGAATGGAATCAAGCCGAATGGAATGGAATGGAATGGAATCATCCCGAATGGAATGGAATGGAATCAGATGGAATGTAATGTAATGGAATGGAATAAAACCGAATGGAATGGAATGGAATAGAATGGAATGGAATCAACGCGAATGGAATGGAATGGAATGCAATTGAATGGAATGGAATCAACCCAAAAGGAATGGAATGGAATGGAATGGAATCAACCCGAATGGAATGGAATGGAATAGAATGAAATGGAATAGAATGGAATAGAATCACCCCGAAAGCAATGGAATGGAATGGGATGGAATGGAGTGGAATGGAATGAACCCGAATGGAATGGAATGGCATGGAATGGAATTGAATGGAATGGAATGGAATGGAAACAACCCGATTGGAATGGAATGGAATGGAATGGAATGGAATGGAATGGATTTAACCCAAATGGAATGGAATGGAATGGAATGGAGTTGAAGGGAATGGAATGGATTGGAATCAAACCAAATGGAATGGAATGGAATGGAATGGAATGGAATGGAATAGAGTCACCCCGAAACGAATGGAGTGGAATCGAATGGAACGGAATGGAATGGAATAGAATGATTTGGAATCAACACGAATGTAATGGAATGGAATGGAAAGGAATGGATGTAACACGAATGGAATGGAATGGAATGGAATGGAATGGAATGGAATCAACCCGAATGGAATGGAATGGAATGGAATGGAATGGAATGGAATGGAAAGGAATGGAATGGAGTCAACCTGAAATGAATGGAATGGAATGGAATGGAATGGAATGGAATTAAACAGAATGGAATGGAATGGAATGGAATGGAATGGAATGGAATCAACCCGATTGGAATGGAATGGAATGGAATGGAATGGAATGGAATGGAATGGCATGCAATGCAATGGAGTTAACCGAAAAGGAATGGAATGGAATGGAGTGGAATGGAATGGAAAAGAATCACCCCGAAAGGAATGGAATGGTATGGAATGGAACGGAATGGAATGGAATAGAATGATTTGGAATCAACATGAATGGAATGGATTGGAATGGATGTAACACGAAAGGAATGGAATGGAATGGAATGGAATCAACCCGAATGGAATGGAATGGAATGGAATGGAATGGAAAGGAATGGAATGGAATCAATTAGAATGGAATGGAATGGAATGGAATGGAATGGAATCAACCCGATTGGAATGGAATGGAATGGAATGGAATGGAATGGAATGGAATGGAATGGAATGGAATGCAATGGAGTTAACCCAAATGGAATGGAATGGAATGGAGTGGAATGGAATGGAATGGAATGGAATCACCCCGAATGGAATGGAATGGAATGGAATGGAATGGAATGGAATAGAATCACCCCGAAAGGAATGGAGTGGAATGGAATGGAACGGAATGGAATGGAATAGAATGATTTGGAATCAACACGAATGGAATGGAATGGAATGGAATGGAATGGATGTAACACGAATGGAATGGAATGGAATGGAATGGAATCAACCCGAATGGAATGGAATGGAATGGAAAGGAATGGAATGGAATGGAATCAACACGAAAGGAATGGAATGCAATGGAATGGAATGGAATGGAACAGAATCGACCCGAAAAGAATGGAATGGAATTGAATGGAATGGAATGGAATGGAATGGAATGGAATCATACCGAATGGAATGGAATGGAATGAAATGGAATGGAATGGAATGGAATGGAATGGAATGGAAAGGAATGGAATGGAATCAATTAGAATGGAATGGAATGGAATTGAATGGAATGGAATGGAATGGAATCAACCCGATTGGAATGGAATGAAATGGAATGGAATGCAATGGAATGGAATGGAATGCAATGCAATGGAGTTAACCCAAATGGAATGGAAAGGAATGGAGTGGAATGGAATGGAATGGAGTGGAATCACCCCGAATGGAATGGAATGGAATGGAATGGAATGGAATAGAATCACCCCGAAAGGAATGGAGTGGAATGGAATGGAACGGAATGGAATGGAATAGAATGATTTGGAATAATCCCGAATGGAATGGAATGGAATGGAATGGAATGGATGTAACTCGAATGGAATGGAATGGAATGGAATGGAATCAACCCGAATGGAATGGAATGGAATGGAAAGGAATGGAATGGAATGGAATCAACACGAAAGGAATGGAATGCAATGGAATGGAATGGAATGGAACAGAATCGACCCGAAAATAATGGAGTGGAATTGAATGGAATGGAATGGAATGGAATGGAATGGAATCAAAACGAATGGAATGGAATGGAATGGAATCAACCCGAATGGAATGGAATGGAAAGGAATGGAATGGAATGGAATCAATCCGAATGGAATGGAAAGGAATGGAATGGAATGGAATGGAATGGAGTCAACCCGAATGGAAAGGAATGGAATGGAATGGAATCAACCGGAATGGAATGGAATGGAATGGAATGGAATGGAATGGAATGGAATGGAATCAACCCGAATGGAATGGAATGGAATGGAGCAAACCCGAATGGAATGGAATGGAATGGAATGGAATGGAATGGAATGGAATGGAAACAACCCGAATGGAATGGAATTGAATAGAATGGAATGAAATGGAATGGAATGGAATGGAATGGAATGGAATGGAATGCAATGCAATGGAGTTAACCCAAATGGAATGGAAAGGAATGGAGTGGAATGGAATGGAATGGAATGCAATCACCCCGAATGGAATGGAATGGAATGGAATGGAAACAATCCGAATGGAATGGAATGGAATGGAATGGAATGGAATGGAATGGAATGGAATCAACACGAATGGAATGGGATGGAATGGAATGGAATCAACCAGTATAGAATATAATGGAATCAACCCGAGTGGAATTGAATGGAATGGAATGGAAAAAACACGAATGGAATGGAATGTAATGGAATGGAATCAACGAGAATGGAATCGAATTGAATGGAATGGAGTGGAATGGAATTGAATGGAATGGAATCAACCCGAATTGAATGGAATTTAATGGAATGGAATCAAAAAGAATGGAATGGAATGGAATGGAAAGGAATTGAATCAAGCCGAATGGAATGGAATGGAATGGAATCATCCCGAATGGAATGGAATGGAATGAAGTGGAATGGAATGGAATGGAATGGAATGGAATAAACCCGAATGGAATGGAATGGAATGGAATGGAATGGAATAGAATGGAATGGAATCAACCCAAATGGAATGGAATGGAATGCAATTGAAAGGAATGGAATCAACCCGAATGAAATGGAATGGAATGCAATGGAATGGAATGGAATGGAATGGAATCAACCCGAATGGAATGGAATGGAATAGAATGAAATGGAATAGAATGGAATAGAATCACCCCGAAAGGAATGGAATGTAATGGAATGGAATGGAATGGAATCAACCCGAATGGAATGGAATGGCATGGAATGGAATGGAATGGAATGGAATCAACCCAAATGCAATGGAATGGAATGGAATGGAATGGAATGGAATGGAATCAACACGAATGGAATGGAATGCAAAGGAATGGAATGGAATGGAATCAAATCGAATGGAATGCAACGGAATGGAATGGAATGGAAAGGAATGGAATCAACCCGATTGGAATGGAATGGAATACAATGGAAAGGAATGGAATGGAATGGAGTTAACCCAAATGGAATGGAACCGAATGGAATGGAACGTAATGGAATGGAATCAACCCGAATGGAATGGAATGGAATGGAATGGAATCAACCCGAATGGAATGGAATGGTATGGAATGGAATGCAATGGAATAGAATCACCCCGAAAGGAATGGAGTGGAATGGAATGGAACGGAATGGAATGGAATAGAATGATTTGGAATCAACCTGAATGGAATGGAATGGAATGGAATGGATGTAACACGAATGGAATGGAATGGAATGGAATGGAATCAACCCGAATGGAATGGAATGGAATGGAATGGAATGGAATGGAACAGAATCACCCCGAAAGGAATGGAGTGGAATGGAATGGAACGGAATGGAATGGAATAGAATGATTTGGAATCAACATGAATGGAATGGATTGGAATGGATGTAACACGAAAGGAATGGCATGGAATGGAATGGAATCAACCCGAATGGAATGGAATGGAATGGAATGGAATGGAATGGAATGGAAAGGAATGGAATGGAATCAATTAGAATGGAATGGAATGGAATGGAATGGAATGGAATGGAATGGAATCAACCCGATTGGAATGGAATGGAATGGAATGGAATGGAATGGAATGGAATGGAATGGAATGGAATGAAATGCAACGGAGTTAACCCAAATGGAATGGAATGGAATGGAGTGGAATGGAATGGAATGGAATGGAATAACCCCGAATGGAATGGAATGGAATGCAATGGAATGGAATGGAATAGAATCACCCCGAAAGGAATGGAGTGGAATGGAATGGAACGGAATGGAATGGAATAGAATGATTTGGAATCAACCCGAATGGAATGGAATGGAATGGAATGGAATGGATGTAACACGAATGGAATGGAATGGAATGGAATGGAATCAACCCGAATGGAATGGAAAGGAATGGAATGGAATGGAATCAACACGAAAGGAATGGAATGCAATGGAATGGAATTGAATGGAACAGAATCGACCCGAAAAGAATGGAATGGAATGGAATGGAATGGAATCAACCCGATTGGAATGGAATGGAATGGAATGGAATGGAATGCAATGCAATGGAGTTAACCCAAATGGAATGGAACGGAGTGGAATGGAATGGAATGGAATGGAATCACCCCGAATGGAATGGAATGGAATGGAATGGAATGGAATGGAATGGAATGGAATAGAATCACCCCGAAAGGAATGGAGAGGAATGGAATGGAACGGAATGGAATGGAATAGAATGATTTGGAATCAACCCGAATGGAATGGAATGGAATGGAATGGAATGGATGTAACACGAATGGAATGGAATGGAATGGAATGGAATCAACCCGAATGGAATGGAATGGAATGGAAAGGAATGGAATGGAATGGAATCAACACGAAAGGAATGGAATGCAATGGAATGGAATGGAATGGAACAGAATTGACCCGAAAAGAATGGAATGGATTGGAATGGAATGGAATGGAATGGAATGGAATGGAATGGAATCAAAACGAATGGAATGGAATGGAATGGAATCAACCCGAATGGAATGGAATGGAAAGGAATGGAATGGAATGGAATCAATCCGAATGGAATGGAAAGGAATGGAATGGAATGGAATGGAATGGAGTCAACCCGAATGGAAAGGAATGGAATGGAATGGAATCAACCGGAATGGAATGGAATGGAATGGAATGGAATGGAATGGAATGGAATGGAATGGAATCAACCCGAATGGAATGGAATGGAATGGAGCAAATCCGAATGGAATGGAATGGAATGGAATGGAGTGGAATGGAATGGAATGGCAACAACCCGAATGGAATGGAATTGAATAGAATGGAATGGAATGGAATGGAATGGAATGGAATGGAATGGAATGGAATGCAATGCAATGGAGTTAACCCAAATGGAATGGAAAGGAATGGAGTGGAATGGAATGGAATGGAATGGAATCACCCCGAATGGAATGGAATGGAATGGAATGGAATGGAATGGAATGGAATGGAATAGAATCACCCTGAAAGGAATGGAGTGGAATGGAATGGAATGGAATGGAATGGAATAGAATGATTTGGAATCAACCCGAATGGAATGGAATGGAATGGAATGGAATGGATGTAACACGAAAGGAATGGAATGGAATGGAATGGAATCAACCCGAATGGAATGGAATGGAAAGGAATGGAATGGAAAGAATGGAATGGAATCAATTAGAATGGAATGGAATGGAATGGAATGGAATGGAATGGAATGGAATGGAATCAACCCGCTTGGAATGGAATGGAATGGAATGGAATGCAATGCAATGGAGTTAACCCAAATGGAATGGAATGGAATGGAGTGGAATGGAATGGAATGGAATGGAATCACCCCGAATGGAATGGAATGGAATGGAATGGAATGGAATAGAATCACCCCGAAAGGAATAGAGTGGAATGGAATGGAACGGAATGGAATGGAATAGAATGATTTGGAATAAACCCGAATGGAATGGAATGGAATAGAATGGATGTAACACGAAAGGAATGGAATGGAATGGAATGGAATCATCCCGAATGGAATGGAATGGAATTAAATGGAATGGAATGGAATGGAATGGAAAGGAATGGAATGGAATCAATTAGAATGGAATGGAATGGAATGGAATGGAATCAACCCGATTGGAATGGAATGGAATGGAGTGGAATGGAATGGAATGGAATGGAATGCAATGCAATGGAGTTAACCCAAATGGAATGGAATGGAATGGAGTGGAATGGAATGGAATGGAATGGAATCACCCCGAATGGAATGGAATGGAATGGAATAGAATCACCCCGAAAGGAATGGAGTGGAATGGAATGGAACGGAATGGAATGGTATAGAATGATTTGGAATCAACCCGAATGGAATGGAGTGGAATGGAATGGAATGGATGTAGCACGAATGGAATGGAATGGAATGGAATGGAATAAACCCGAATGGAATGGAATGGAATGGAAAGGAATGGAATGGAATGGAATCAACACGAAAGGAATGGAATGCAATGGAATGGAATGGAATGGAACAGAATCGACCCGAAAAGAATGGAATGGAATTGAATGGAATGGAATGGAATGGAATGGAATGGAATAGAATCAAAACGAATGGAATGGAATGGACTGGAATCAACCCGAATGGAATGGAATGGAAAGGAATGGAATGGAATGGAATCAATCCGAATGGAATGGAAAGGAATGGAATGGAATGGAATGGAATTTAGTCAACACGAATGGAAAGGAATGGAATGGAATGGAATCAACCGGAATGGAATGGAATGGAATGAAATGGAATGGAATGGAATGGAATCAACCCGAATGGAATGGAATGGAATGGAATCATCCCGAATGGAATGGAATGGAATCAAAAGAATTGGAATGGAATAAAACCGAATGGAATTTAATGGAATGGAATGGAATGGAATCACCCCGAATGGAATGGAAGTGAATGGAATGGAATGGAATGGAATAGAATCACCCAGAAAGGAATGGTGTGGAATGGAATGGAACGGAATGGAATGGAATAGAATGATTCGGAATCAACACGAATGGAATGGAATGGAATGGAATGGAATGGATGTAACACGAAAGGAATGGAATGGAATGGAATGGAATCAACCCGAATGGAATGGAATGTAAAGGAATGGAATGGAAAGGAATGGAATGGAATCAATTAGAATGGAATGGAATGGAATGGAATGGAATGGGATGGAATGGAATGGAATGGAATGGAATCAACCCGATTGGAATGGAATGGAATGGAATGGAATGGAATGGAATGGAATGGAATGGAATGCAATGCAATGGAGTTAACCCAAATGGAATGGAATGGAATGGTGTGGAATGGAATGGAATGGAATGGAATCACCCCGAATGGAATGGAATGGAATGGAATGGAATGGAATGGAATGGAATAGAATCACCCCGAAAGGAATAGAGTGGAATGGAATGGAACGGAATGGAATGGAATAGAATGATTTGGAATCAACCCGAATGGAATGGAATGGAATGGAATGGAATGGATGTAACACGAAAGGAATGGAATGGAATGGAATGGAATGGAATGGAATCATCCCGAATGGAATGGAATGGAATTAAATGGAATGGAATGGAATGGAATGGAAAGGAATGGAATGGAATCAATTAGAATGGAAAGGAATGGAATGGAATGGAATCAACCCGATTGGAATGGAATGGAATGGAGTGGAATGGAGTGGAATGGAATGGAATGCAATGCAATGGAGTTAACCCAAATGGAATGGAATGGAATGGAGTGGAATGGAATGGAAAGGAATGGAATCACCCCGAATGGAATGGAATGGAATGGAATGGAATGGAATAGAATCGCCCCGAAAGGAATGGAGTGGAATGGAATAGAACGGAATGGAATGGTATAGAATGATTTTAATCAACCCGAATGGAATGGAGTGGAATGGAATGGAAAGGATGTAGCACGAATGGAATGGAATGGAATGGAATGGAATAAACCCGAATGGAATGGAAAGGAATGGAAAGGAATGGAATGGAATGGAATCAACACGAAAGGAATGGAATGCAATGGAATGGAAAGGAATGGAACAGAATCGACCCGAAAAGAATGGAATTGAATGGAATGGAATGGAATGGAATGGAATGGAAAGGAATAGAATCAAAACGAATGGAATGGAATGGAATCAACCCGAATGGAATGGAATGGAAAGGAATGGAATGCAATGGAATCAATCCGAATGGAATGGAAAGGAATGGAATGGAATGGAATGGAATTTAGTCAACACGAATGGAAAGGAATGGAATGGAATGGAATCAACCGGAATGGAATGGAATGGAATGGAATGGAATGGAATGGAACGGAATCAACCCGAATGGAATGGAATGGAATGGAATCATCCCGAATGAAATGGAATGGAATCAAAAGAATTGGAATGGAATAAAACCGAATGGAATTTAATGGAATGGAATGGAATGGAATCAACCCGAATGGAATGGAATGGAATGCAACTGAATGGAATGGAATCCATCCGAATGGAATGGAATGGTATGGAATGGAATGTAAAGGAACAGAATCACCCCGAAAGGAATGGAGTCGAATGGAATGGAACGGAATGGAATGGAATAGAATGATTCGGAATCAACCTGAATGGAATGGAATGGAATGGAATGGAATGGATATAACACGAATGGAATGGAATGGAATGGAATGGAATGGAATCAACCCGAATGGAATGGAATGGAATGGAATGGAATAGAATCACCGCGAAAGTAATGGAGTGGAATGGAATGGAACGGAATGGAATGGAATAGAATGATTTGGAATCAACCTGAATGGAATGGAATGGAATGGAATGGAATGGAATGGATGTAAAACGAATGAAATGGAATGGAATGGAATGGAGTCAACCCGAATGGAATGGAATGGAATGGAATGGAAAGGAATAGAATCACCCCGAAAGGAATGGAGTGGAATGGAATGGAACGGAATGGAATGGAATAGAATGATTTGGAATCAACATGAATGGAATGGATTGGAATGGATGTAACACGAAAGGAATGGAATGGAATGGAATGGAATCAACCCGAATGGAATGGAATGGAATGGAATGGAATGGAAAGGAATGGAATGGAATCAATTAGAATGGAATGGAATGGAATGGAATGGAATGGAATCAACCCGATTGGAATGGAATGGAATGGAATGGAATGGAATGGAATGGAATGCAATGCAAAGGAGTTAACCCAAATGGAATGGAATGGGATGGAGTGGAATGGAATGGAATGGAATGGAATCACACCGAATGGAATGGAATGGAATGGAATGGAATGGAATGGAATAGAATCACCCCGAAAGGAATGGAGTGGAATGGAATGGAACGGAATGGAATGGAATAGAATGATTTGGAATCAACCCGAATGGAATGGAATGGAATGGAATGGAATGGATGTAACACGAATGGAATGGAATGGAATGGAATGGAATGGAATCAACCCGAATGGAATGGAATGGAATGGAAAGGAATGGAATGGAATGGAATCAACACGAAAGGAATGGAATGCAATGGAATGGAATGGAATGGAATGGAATGGAATGGAATGGAATGGAATGGAATGGAATGGAATGGAATCAATTAGAATGGAATGGAATGGAATGGAATGGAATGGAATGGAATGGAATGGAATCATCCCGAATGAAATGGAATGGAATGAAATGGAATGGAATGGAATGGAATGGAATCAACCCGAATGGAATGGAATGGAATAGAATGAAATGGAATAGAATGGAATAGAATCACCCCGAAAGGAATGGAATGGAATGGAATAGAATGGAATGGAATCAACCCGAATGGAATGGAATGGCATGGAATGGAATGGAATGGAATGGAATCACCCCAAATGCAATGGAATGGAATGGAATGGAATGGAATGGAATGGAATGGAATGGAATGGAATCAACACGAATGGAATGGAATGCAAAGGAATGAAATGGAATGGAATCAAATCGAATGGAATGCAATGGAATGGAATGGAATGGAAAGGAATGGAATCAACCCGATTGGAATGGAATGGAATACAATGGAAAGGAATGGAATGGAATGGAGTTAACCCAAATGGAATGGAACCGAATGGAATGGAACGTAATGGAATGGAATAAACCCGAATGGAATGGAATGGAATGGAATGGAATCAACCCGAATGGAATGGAATGGTATGGAATGGAATGTAATGGAATAGAATCACCCCGAAAGGAAGGGAGTGGAATGGAATGGAAATGAATGGAATGGAATAGAATGATTTGGAATCAACCTGAATGGAATGGAATGGAATGGAATGGAATGGATGTAAGACGAATGGAATGAAATGGAATGGAATGGAATCAACCCGAATGGAATGGAATGGAATGGAATGGAATGGAATAGAATCACCCCGAAAGGAATGGAGTGTAATGGAATGGAACGGAATGGAATGAAATAGAATGATTTGGAATCAACCTGAATGGAATGGAATGGAATGGAATGGAATGGAATAAACCCGAATGGAATGGAATGGAATGGAAAGGAATGGAATGGAATGAAATCAACACGAAAGGAATGGAATGCAATGGAATGGAATGGAATGGAATAGAATCGACCCGAAAAGAATGGAATGGAATTGAATGGAATGGAATGGAATGGAATGAAATGGAATGGAATCAAAACGAATGGAATGGAATGGAATGGAATGGAATGGAATGGAATGGAATGGAATGGAGTGGAATCAACCCGAATGGAATGGAATGGAATGGAATCATCCCGAATGGAATGGAATGGAATCTAAAGAATTGGAATGGAATAAAACCGAATGGAATTTAATGGAATGGAATGGAATCTTAAGAATTGGAATGGAATAAAACCGAATGGAATTTAATGGAATGGAATGGAATGGAATCAACCCGAATGGAATGGAATGGAATGAAACTTAATGGAATGGAATCAACCCGAATGGAATGGAATGGTATGGAATGGAATGTAAAGGAACAGAATCACCCCGAAAGGAATGGAGTCAAATGGAATGGAACGGAATGGAATGGAATAGAACGATTTGGAATCAACCTGAATGGAATGGAATGCAATGGAATGGAATGGATATAACACGAATGGAATGGAATGGAATGGAATGGAATCAACCCGAATGGAATGGAATGGAATGGAAAGGAACGGAATGGAATGGAATCAACACGAATGGAATGGAATGCAATGGAATGGAACAGAATCGACCCGAAAAGAATGGAATGGAATGGAATGGAATGGAATGGAATGGAATGGAATCAAAACGAATGGAATGGAATGGAATGGAATGGAATCAACCCGAATGAAATGGAATGGAAAGGAATGGAATGGAATGGAATCAATCCGAATGGAATGGAAATGAATGGAATGGAATGGAATGGAATGGAATGGAGTCAACCCGAATGGAAAGGAATGGAATGGAATGGAATCAACCGGAATGGAATGGAATGGAATGGAATGGAATGGAATGGAATGGAATCAACCCGAATGTAATGGAATGGAATGGAATCATCCCGAATGGAATTGAATGGAATCATATGGAATGGAATGGAATAAAACCGAATGGAATTTAATGGAATGGAATGGAATGGAATGCAACTGAATGGAATGGAATCAACCCGAATGGAATGGAATGGTATGGAATGGAATGTAAAGGAATAGAATCACCCCGAAAGGAATGGAGTCGAATGGAATGGAACGGAATGGAATGAAATAGAATGATTTGGAATCAACCTGAGTGGAATGGAATGGAATGGAATGGAATGGAATGGAATGGATATAACACGAGTGGAATGGAATGGAATGGAATGGAATCAACCCGAATGGAATGGAATGGAATGGAATGGAATGGAATGGAATGGAATGGAATTGAATGGAAAGGAACGGAGTCAACCTGAAAGGAATGGAATGGAATGGAATGGAATGGAATGGAATGGAATGCAATCAATCCGAATGGAATGGAATGGAATGGAATGGAATGGAATGGAATGGAATGGAATGGATTGGAATCAACCCGAATGGAATGGAATGGAACGGAGTCAACCTGAAAGGAATGCAATGGAATGGAATGGAATGGAATGGAATGGAATGGAATGGAAACAATCCGAATGGAATGGAATGGAATGGAATGGAATGGAATGGAATGGAATGGAATCAACACGAATGGAATGGGATGGAATGGAATGGAATCAACCAGAATAGAATATAATGGAATCAACCCGAGTGGAATTGAATGGAATGGAATGGAAATAACACGAATGGAATGGAATGTAATGGAGTGGAATCAACGAGAATGGAATCGAATGGAATGGAATGGAGTGGAACGGAATTGAATGGAATGGAATCAACCCGAATGGAATGGAATTTAATGGAATGGAATCAAAACGAATGGAATGGAATGGAATGGAATGGAAAGGAATTGAATCAAGCCGAATGGAATGGAATGGAATGGAATCATCCCGAATGGAATGGAATGGAATGAAATGGAATGGAATGGAATGGAATGGAATGGAATAAACCCGAATGGAATGGAATGGAATGGAATGGAATGGAATAGAATGGAATGGAATCCACCCAAATGGAATGGAATGGAATGCAATTGAAAGGAATGGAATCAACCAGAATGGAATGGAATGGAATGGAATGCAATGGAATGGAATGGAATGGAATGGAATCAACCCGAATGGAATGGAATGGAATAGAATGAAATGGAATAGAATGGAATAGAATCACCCCGAAAGGAATGGAATGGAATGGAATGGAATGGAATGGAATCAACCCGAATGGAATGGAATGGCATGGAATGGAATGGAATGGAATGGAATCAACCCAAATGCAATGGAATGGAATGGAATGGAATGGAATGGAATGGAATGGAATGGAATCAACACGAATGGAATGGAATGCAAAGGAATGGAATGGAATGGAATCAAATCGAATGGAATGCAATGGAATGGAATGGAATGGAAAGGAATGGAATCAACCCGATTGGAATGGAATGGAATACAATGGAAAGGAATGGAATGGTATGGAGTTTACCCAAATGGAATGGAACCGAATGGAATGGAACGTAATGGAATGGAATCAACCCGAATGGAATGGAATGGAATGGAATGGAATCAACCCGAATGGAATGGAATGGTATGGAATGGAATGTAATGGAATAGAATCACCCCGAAAGGAATGGAGTGCAATGGAATGGAACGGAATGGAATGGAATAGAATGATTTGGAATCAACCTGAATGGAATGGAATGGAATGGAATGGATGTAACACGAATGGAATGGAATGGAATGGAATGGAATCAACCCGAATGGAATGGAATGGAATGGAATGGAATGGAATGGAATGGAATGGAATGGAATGGAATGGAATAGAATCACCCCGAAAGGAATGGAGTGGAATGGAATGGAACGGAATGGAATGGAATAGAATGATTTGGAATCAACATGAATGGAATGGATTGGAATGGATGTAACACGAAAGGAATGGAATGGAATGGAATGGAATCAACCCGAATGGAATGGAATGGAATGGAATGGAATGGAAAGGAATGGAATGGAATCAATTGGAATGGAATGGAATGGAATGGAATGGAATGGAATCAACCCGGATGGAATGGAATGGAATGGAATGGAATGGAATGGAATGGAATGGAATGGAACGGAGACAACCTGAAAGGAATGGAATGGAATGGAATGGAATGGAATGGAATCAACCCGAATGGAATGGAATGGAATGGAATGGAATGGAATGGAATTGAATGGAAGGGAACGGAGTCAACCTGAAAGGAATGGAATGGAATGGAATGGAATGGAACGGAATGCAATCAATCCGAATGGAATGGAATGGAATGGAATGGATTGGAATCAACCCGAATGGAATGGAATGGAACGGAGTCAACCTGAAAGGAATGCAATGGAATGGAATGGAATGGAATGGAAACAATCCGAATGGAATGGAATGGAATGGAATGGAATGGAATGGAATGGAATCAACACGAATGGAATGGGATGGAATGGAATGGAATCAACCAGAATAGAATATAATGGAATCAACCCGAGTGGAATTGAATGGAATGGAATGGAAATAACACGAATGGAATGAAATGTAATGGAGTGGAATCAACGAGAATGGAATCGAATGGAATGGAATGGAGTGGAATGGAATTGAATGGAATGGAATCAACCCGAATGGAATGGAATTTAATGGAATGGAATCAAAACGAATGGAATGGAATGGAATGGAATGGAAAGGAATTGAATCAAGCCGAATGGAATGGAATGGAATGGAATCATCCCGAATGGAATGGAATGGAATGAAATGGAATGGAATGGAATGGAATGGAATGGAATAAACCCGAATGGAATGGAATGGAATGGAATGGAATGGAATAGAATGGAATGGAATCCACCCAAATGGAATGGAATGGAATGCAATTGAAAGGAATGGAATCAACCAGAATGGAATGGAATGGAATGGAATGGAATCAACCCGAATGGAATGGAATGGAATAGAATGAAATGGAATAGAATGGAATAGAATCACCCCGAAATGAATGGAATGGAATGGAATGGAATGGAATGGAATCAACCCGAATGGAATGGAATGGCATGGAATGGAATGGAATGGAATGGAATCAACCCAAATGCAATGGAATGGAATGGAATGGAATGGAATGGAATGGAATGGAATGGAATGGAATGGAATCAACACGAATGGAATGGAATGCAAAGGAATGGAATGGAATGGAATCAAATCGAATGGAATGCAATGGAATGGAATGGAATGGAAAGGAATGGAATCAACCCGATTGGAATGGAATGGAATACAATGGAAAGGAATGGAATGGAATGGAGTTTACCCAAATGGAATGGAACCGAATGGAATGGAACGTAATGGAATGGAATCAACCCGAATGGAATGGAATGGAATGGAATGGAATCAACCCGAATGGAATGGAATGGTATGGAATGGAATGTAATGGAATAGAATCACCCCGAAAGGAATGGAGTGCAATGGAATGGAACGGAATGGAATGGAATAGAATGATTTGGAATCAACCTGAATGGAATGGAATGGAATGGAATGGATGTAACACGAATGGAATGGAATGGAATGGAATGGAATCAACCCGAATGGAATGGAATGGAATGGAATGGAATGGAATGGAATGGAGTGGAATGGAATAGAATCACCCCGAAAGGAATGGAGTGGAATGGAATGGAACGGAATGGAATGGAATAGAATGATTTGGAATCAACATGAATGGAATGGATTCGAATGGATGTAACACGAAAGGAATGGAATGGAATGGAATGGAATCAACCCGAATGGAATGGAATGGAATGGAATGGAATGGAAAGGAATGGAATGGAATCAATTAGAATGGAATGGAATGGAATGGAATGGAATGGAATCAACCCGGATGGAATGGAATGGAATGGAATGGAATGGAATGGAATGGAATGGAAGGGAACGGAGTCAACCTGAAAGGAATGGAATGGAATGGAATGGAATGGAATGGAATCAACCCGAATGGAATGGAATGGAATGGAATGGAATGGAATGGAATGGAATGGAATGGAATTGAATGGAAGGGAACGGAGTCAACCTGAAAGGAATGGAATGGAATGGAATGGAATGTAATGGAATGCAATCAATCCGAATGGAATGGAATGGAATGGAATGGAATGGAATGGATTGGAATCAACCCGAATGGAATGGAATGGAACGGAGTCAACCTGAAAGGAATGCAATGGAATGGAATGGAATGGAATGGAATGGAATGGAAACAATCCGAATGGAATGGAATGGAATGGAATGGAATGGAATGGAATGGAATCAACACGAATGGAATGGGATGGAATGGAATGGAATCAACCAGAATAGAATATAATGGAATCAACCCGAGTGGAATTGAATGGAATGGAATGGAAATAACACGAATGGAATGGAATGTAATGGAGTGGAATCAACGAGAATGGAAACGAATGGAATGGAATGGAGTGGAATGGAATTGAATGGAATGGAATCAACCCGAATGGAATGGAATTTAATGGAATGGAATCAAAACGAATGGAATGGAATGGAATGGAATGGAAAGGAATTGAATCAAGCCGAATGGAATGGAATGGAATGGAATCATCCCGAATGGAATGGAATGGAATGAAATGGAATGGAATGGAATGGAATGGAATGGAATAAACCCGAATGGAATGGAATGGAATGGAATGGAATGGAATAGAATGGAATGGAATCCACCCAAATGGAATGGAATGGAATGCAGTTGAAAGGAATGGAATCAACCAGAATGGAATGGAATGGAATGCAATGGAATGGAATGGAATGGAATGGAATCAACCCGAATGGAATGGAATGGAATAGAATGAAATGGAATAGAATGGAATAGAATCACCCCGAAAGGAATGGAATGGAATGGAATGGAATGGAATGGAATCAACCCGAATGGAATGGAATGGCATGGAATGGAATGGAATGGAATGGAATCAACCCAAATGCAATGGAATGGAATGGAATGGAATGGAATGGAATCAACACGAATGGAATGGAATGCAAAGGAATGGAATGGAATGGAAACAAATCGAATGGAATGCAATGGAATGGAATGGAATGGAAAGGAATGGAATGGAATGGAGTTTACCCAAATGGAATGGAACCGAATGGAATGGAACGTAATGGAATGGAATCAACCCGAATGGAATGGAATGGAATGGAATGGAATGGAATCAACCCGAATGGAATGGAATGGCATGGAATGGAATGGAATGGAATGGAATCAACCCAAATGCAATGGAATGGAATGGAATGGAATGGAATGGAATGGAATGGAATGGAATGGAATGGAATGGAATCAACACGAATGGAATGGAATGCAAAGGAATGGAATGGAATGGAATCAAATCGAATGGAATGCAATGGAATGGAATGGAATGGAAAGGAATGGAATCAACCCGATTGGAATGGAATGGAATACAATGGAAAGGAATGGAATGGAATGGAGTTTACCCAAATGGAATGGAACCGAATGGAATGGAACGTAATGGAATGGAATCAACCCGAATGGAATGGAATGGAATGGAATGGAATCAACCCGAATGGAATGGAATGGTATGGAATGGAATGTAATGGAATAGAATCACCCCGAAAGGAATGGAGTGCAATGGAATGGAACGGAATGGAATGGAATAGAATGATTTGGAATCAACCTGAATGGAATGGAATGGAATGGAATGGATGTAACACGAATGGAATGGAATGGAATGGAATGGAATCAACCCGAATGGAATGGAATGGAATGGAATGGAATGGAATGGAATGGAGTGGAATGGAATAGAATCACCCCGAAAGGAATGGAGTGGAATGGAATGGAACGGAATGGAATGGAATAGAATGATTTGGAATCAACATGAATGGAATGGATTCGAATGGATGTAACACGAAAGGAATGGAATGGAATGGAATGGAATCAACCCGAATGGAATGGAATGGAATGGAATGGAATGGAAAGGAATGGAATGGAATCAATTAGAATGGAATGGAATGGAATGGAATGGAATGGAATCAACCCGGATGGAATGGAATGGAATGGAATGGAATGGAATGGAATGGAATGGAATGGAAGGGAACGGAGTCAACCTGAAAGGAATGGAATGGAATGGAATGGAATGGAATGGAATCAACCCGAATGGAATGGAATGGAATGGAATGGAATGGAATGGAATGGAATGGAATGGAATGGAATGGAATTGAATGGAAGGGAACGGAGTCAACCTGAAAGGAATGGAATGGAATGGAATGGAATGTAATGGAATGCAATCAATCCGAATGGAATGGAATGGAATGGAATGGAATGGAATGGAATGGATTGGAATCAACCCGAATGGAATGGAATGGAACGGAGTCAACCTGAAAGGAATGCAATGGAATGGAATGGAATGGAATGGAATGGAATGGAAACAATCCGAATGGAATGGAATGGAATGGAATGGAATGGAATGGAATGGAATCAACACGAATGGAATGGGATGGAATGGAATGGAATCAACCAGAATAGAATATAATGGAATCAACCCGAGTGGAATTGAATGGAATGGAATGGAAATAACACGAATGGAATGGAATGTAATGGAGTGGAATCAACGAGAATGGAAACGAATGGAATGGAATGGAGTGGAATGGAATTGAATGGAATGGAATCAACCCGAATGGAATGGAATTTAATGGAATGGAATCAAAACGAATGGAATGGAATGGAATGGAATGGAAAGGAATTGAATCAAGCCGAATGGAATGGAATGGAATGGAATCATCCCGAATGGAATGGAATGGAATGAAATGGAATGGAATGGAATGGAATGGAATGGAATAAACCCGAATGGAATGGAATGGAATGGAATGGAATGGAATAGAATGGAATGGAATCCACCCAAATGGAATGGAATGGAATGCAGTTGAAAGGAATGGAATCAACCAGAATGGAATGGAATGGAATGCAATGGAATGGAATGGAATGGAATGGAATCAACCCGAATGGAATGGAATGGAATAGAATGAAATGGAATAGAATGGAATAGAATCACCCCGAAAGGAATGGAATGGAATGGAATGGAATGGAATGGAATCAACCCGAATGGAATGGAATGGCATGGAATGGAATGGAATGGAATGGAATCAACCCAAATGCAATGGAATGGAATGGAATGGAATGGAATGGAATCAACACGAATGGAATGGAATGCAAAGGAATGGAATGGAATGGAAACAAATCGAATGGAATGCAATGGAATGGAATGGAATGGAAAGGAATGGAATGGAATGGAGTTTACCCAAATGGAATGGAACCGAATGGAATGTAACGTAATGGAATGGAATCAACCCGAATGGAATGGAATGGAATGGAATGGAATCAACCCGAATGGAATGGAATGGTATGGAATGGAATGTAATGGAATAGAATCACCCCGAAAGGAATGGAGTGCAATGGAATGGAACGGAATGGAATGGAATAGAATGATTTGGAATCAACCTGAATGGAATGGAATGGAATGGAATGGATGTAACACGAATGGAATGGAATGGAATGGAATGGAATCAACCCGAATGGAATGGAATGGAATGGAATGGAATGGAATGGAATAGAATCACCCCGAAAGGAATGGAGTGGAATGGAATGGAACGGAATGGAATGGAATAGAATGATTTGGAATCAACATGAATGGAATGGATTGGAATGGATGTAACACGAAAGGAATGGAATGGAATGGAATGGAATCAACCCGAATGGAATGGAATGGAATGGAATGGAATGGAAAGGAATGGAATGGAATCAATTAGAATGGAATGGAATGGAATGGAATGGAATGGAATCAACCCGGATGGAATGGAATGGAATGGAATGGAATGGAAAGGAATTGAATGGAAGGGAACGGAGTCAACCTGAAAGGAATGGAATGGAATGGAATGGAATGGAATGGAATCAACCCGAATGGAATGGAATGGAATGGAATGGAATGGAATGGAATTGAATGGAAGGGAACGGAGTCAACCTGAAAGGAATGGAATGGAATGGAATGGAATGGAATGGAATGGAATGGAATGGATTGGAATCAACCCGAATGGAATGGAATGGAACGGAGTCAACCTGAAAGGAATGCAATGGAATGGAATGGAATGGAATGGAATGGAATGGAATGGAAACAATCCGAATGGAATGGAATGGAATGGAATGGAATGGAATGGAATGGAATCAACACGAATGGAATGGGATGGAATGGAATGGAATCAACCAGAATAGAATATAATGGAATCAACCCGAGTGGAATTGAATGGAATGGAATGGAAATAACACGAATGGAATGGAATGTAATGGAGTGGAATCAACGAGAATGGAATCGAATGGAATGGAATGGAGTGGAATGGAATTGAATGGAATGGAATCAACCCGAATGGAATGGAATTTAATGGAATGGAATCAAAACGAATGGAATGGAATGGAATGGAATGGAAAGGAATTGAATCAAGCCGAATGGAATGGAATGGAATGGAATCATCCCGAATGGAATGGAATGGAATGAAATGGAATGGAATGGAATGGAATGGAATAAACCCGAATGGAATGGAATGGAATGGAATGGAATGGAATGGAATAGAATGGAATGGAATCCACCCAAATGGAATGGAATGGAATGCAATTGAAAGGAATGGAATCAACCAGAATGGAATGGAATGGAATGCAATGGAATGGAATGGAATGGAATGGAATCAACCCGAATGGAATGGAATGGAATAGAATGAAATGGAATAGAATGGAATAGAATCACCCCGAAAGGAATGGAATGGAATGGAATGGAATGGAATGGAATCAACCCGAATGGAATGGAATGGCATGGAATGGAATGGAATGGAATGGAATCAACCCAAATGCAATGGAATGGAATGGAATGGAATGGAATGGAATCAACACGAATGGAATGGAATGCAAAGGAATGGAATGGAATGGAATCAAATCGAATGGAATGCAATGGAATGGAATGGAATGGAAAGGAATGGAATCAACCCGATTGGAATGGAATGGAATACAATGGAAAGGAATGGAATGGAATGGAGTTTACCCAAATGCAATGGAACCGAATGGAATGGAACGTAATGGAATGGAATCAACCCGAATGGAATGGAATGGAATGGAATGGAATCAACCCGAATGGAATGGAATGGTATGGAATGGAATGTAATGGAATAGAATCACCCCGAAAGGAATGGAGTGCAATGGAATGGAACGGAATGTAATGGAATAGAATGATTTGGAATCAACCTGAATGGAATGGAATGGAATGGAATGGATGTAACACGAATGGAATGGAATGGAATGGAATGGAATCAACCCGAATGGAATGGAATGGAATGGAATGGAATGGAATGGAATGGAATAGAATCACCCCGAAAGGAATGGAGTGGAATGGAATGGAACGGAATGGAATGGAATAGAATGATTTGGAATCAACATGAATGGAATGGATTGGAATGGATGTAACACGAAAGGAATGGAATGGAATGGAATGGAATCAACCCGAATGGAATGGAATGGAATGGAATGGAATGGAAAGGAATGGAATGGAATCAATTGGAATGGAATGGAATGGAATGGAATGGAATGGAATGGAATGGAATGGAATCAACCCTATTGCAATGGAATGGAATGGAATGGAATGGAATGGAATGGAATGGAATGCAATGCAAAGGAGTTAACCCAAATGGAATGGAATGGAATGGAGTGGAATGGAATGGAATGGAATGGAATCACCCCGAATGGAATGGAATGGAATGGAATGGAATGGAATGGAATAGAATCACCCCGAAAGGAATGGAGTGGAATGGAATGGAACGGAATGGAATGGAATAGAATGATTTGGAATCAACACGAATGGAATGGAATGGAATGGAATGGAATGGATGTAACACGAATGGAATGGAATGGAATGGAATGGAATGGAATCAACCCGAATGGAATGGAATGGAATGGAAAGGAATGGAATGGAATGGAATCAACACGAAAGGAATGGAATGGAATGGAATGGAATGGAATGGAATGGAATCAACACGAATGGAATGGAATGCAAAGGAATGGAATGGAATGGAATCAAATCGAATGGAATGCAATGGAATGGAATGGAATGGAAAGGAATGGAATCAACCCGATTGGAATGGAATGGAATACAATGGAAAGGAATGGAATGGAATGGAGTTTACCCAAATGGAATGGAACCGAATGGAATGGAACGTAATGGAATGGAATCAACCCGAATGGAATGGAATGGAATGGAATCAACCCGAATGGAATGGAATGGTATGGAATGGAATGTAATGGAATAGAATCACCCCGAAAGGAATGGAGTGCAATGGAATGGAACGGAATGGAATGGAATAGAATGATTTGGAATCAACCTGAATGGAATGGAATGGAATGGAATGGATGTAACACGAATGGAATGGAATGGAATGGAATGGAATCAACCCGAATGGAATGGAATGGAATGGAATGGAATGGAATGGAATGGAATGGAATGGAATAGAATCACCCCGAAAGGAATGGAGTGGAATGGAATGGAACGGAATGGAATGGAATAGAATGATTTGGAATCAACATGAATGGAATGGATTGGAATGGATGTAACACGAAAGGAATGGAATGGAATGGAATGGAATCAACCCGAATGGAATGGAATGGAATGGAATGGAATGGAATGGAATGGAAAGGAATGGAATGGAATCAATTAGAATGGAATGGAATGGAATGGAATGGAATGGAATCAACCCGGATGGAATGGAATGGAATGGAATGGAATGGAATGGAATGGAAGGGAACGGAGTCAACCTGAAAGGAATGGAATGGAATGGAATGGAATGGAATGGAATGGAATGGAATGGAATGGAATGGAATGGAATCAACCGGAATGGAATGGAATGGAATGGAATGGAATGGAATGGAATGAAATGGAATTGAATGGAAGGGAACGGAGTCAACATGAAAGGAATGGAATGGAATGGAATGGAATGGAATGGAATGCAATCAATCCGAATGGAATGGAATGGAATGGAATGGAATGGAATGGAATGGATTGGAATCAACCCGAATGGAATTGAATGGAACGGAGTCAACCTGAAAGGAATGCAATGGAATGGAATGGAATGGAATGGAATGGAATGGAATGGAAACAATCCGAATGGAATGGAATGGAATGGAATGGAATGGAATGGAATGGAATCAACACGAATGGAATGGGATGGAATGGAATGGAATCAACCAGAATAGAATACAATGGAATCAACCCGAGTGGAATTGAATGGAATGGAATGGAAATAACACGAATGGAATGGAATGTAATGGAGTGGAATCAACGAGAATGGAATCGAATGGAATGGAATCGAGTGGAATGGAATTGAATGGAATGGAATCAACCCGAATGGAATGGAATTTAATGGAATGGAATCAAAACGAATGGAATGGAATGGAATGGAATGGAAAGGAATTGAATCAAGCCGAATGGAATGGAATGGAATGGAATCATCCCGAATGGAATGGAATGGAATGAAATGGAATGGAATGGAATGGAATGGAATGGAATAAACCCGAATGGAATGGAATGGAATGGAATGGAATGGAATAGAATGGAATGGAATCCACCCAAATGGAATGGAATGGAATGCAATTGAAAGGAATGGAATCAACCAGAATGGAATGGAATGGAATGCAATGGAATGGAATGGAATGGAATGGAATCAACCCGAATGGAATGGAATGGAATAGAATGAAATGGAATAGAATGGAATAGAATCACCCCGAAAAGAATGGAATGGAATGGAATGGAATGGAATGGAATCAACCCGAATGGAATGGAATGGCATGGAATGGAATGGAATGGAATGGAATCAACCCAAATGCAATGGAATGGAATGGAATGGAATGGAATGGAATCAACACGAATGGAATGGAATGCAAAGGAATGGAATGGAATGCAATCAAATCGAATGAAATGCAATGGAATGGAATGGAATGGAAAGGAATGGAATCAACCCGATTGGAATGGAATGGAATACAATGGAAAGGAATGGAATGGAATGGAGTTTACCCAAATGGAATGGAACCGAATGGAATGGAACGTAATGGAATGGAATCAACCCGAATGGAATGGAATGGAATGGAATGGAATCAACCCGAATGGAATGGAATGGTATGGAATGGAATGTAATGGAATAGAATCACCCCGAAAGGAATGGAGTGCAATGGAATGGAACGGAATGGAATGGAATAGAATGATTTGGAATCAACCTGAATGGAATGGAATGGAATGGAATGGATGTAACACGAATGGAATGGAATGGAATGGAATGGAATCAACCCGAATGGAATGGAATGGAATGGAATGGAATGGAATGGAATGGAATGGAATAGAATCACCCCGAAAGGAATGGAGTGGAATGGAATGGAACGGAATGGAATGGAATAGAATGATTTGGAATCAACATGAATGGAATGGATTGGAATGGATGTAACACGAAAGGAATGGAATGGAATGGAATGGAATCAACCCGAATGGAATGGAATGGAATGGAATGGAATGGAATGGAAAGGAATGGAATGGAATCAATTAGAATGGAATGGAATGGAATGGAATGGAATGGAATCAACCCGGATGGAATGGAATGGAATGGAATGGAATGGAAAGGAATTGAATGGAAGGGAACGGAGTCAACCTGAAAGGAATGGAATGGAATGGAATGGAATGGAATGGAATCAACCCGAATGGAATGGAATGGAATGGAATGGAATGGAATGGAATTGAATGGAAGGGAACGGAGTCAACCTGAAAGGAATGGAATGGAATGGAATGGAATATAATGGAATGCAATCAATCCGAATGAAATGGAATGGAATGGAATGGAATGGAATGGAATGGATTGGAATCAACCCGAATGGAATGGAATGGAACGGAGTCAACCTGAAAGGAATGCAATGGAATGGAATGGAATGGAATGGAATGGAATGGAAACAATCCGAATGGAATGGAATGGAATGGAATGGAATGGAATGGAATGGAATGGAATCAACACGAATGGAATGGGATGGAATGGAATGGAATCAACCAGAATAGAATATAATGGAATCAACCCGAGTGGAATTGAATGGAATGGAATGGAAATAACACGAATGGAATGGAATGTAATGGAGTGGAATCAACGAGAATGGAATCGAATGGAATGGAATTGAGTGGAATGGAATTGAATGGAATGGAATCAACCCGAATGGAATGGAATTTAATGGAATGGAATCAAAACGAATGGAATGGAATGGAATGGAATGGAAAGGAATTGAATCAAGCCGAATGGAATGGAATGTAATGGAATCATCCCGAATGGAATGGAATGGAATGAAATGGAATGGAATGGAATGGAATGGAATGGAATCAACCCGAATGGAATGGAATGGTATGGAATGGAATGTAATGGAATAGAATCACCCCGAAAGGAATGGAGTGCAATGGAATGGAACGGAATGGAATGGAATAGAATGATTTGGAATCAACCTGAATGGAATGGAATGGAATGGAATGGATGTAACACGAATGGAATGGAATGGAATGGAATGGAATCAACCCGAATGGAATGGAATGGAATGGAATGGAATGGAATGGAATGGAGTGGAATGGAATAGAATCACCCCGAAAGGAATGGAGTGGAATGGAATGGAACGGAATGGAATGGAATAGAATGATTTGGAATCAACATGAATGGAATGGATTCGAATGGATGTAACACGAAAGGAATGGAATGGAATGGAATGGAATCAACCCGAATGGAATGGAATGGAATGGAATGGAATGGAAAGGAATGGAATGGAATCAATTAGAATGGAATGGAATGGAATGGAATGGAATGGAATCAACCCGGATGGAATGGAATGGAATGGAATGGAATGGAATGGAATGGAATGGAAGGGAACGGAGTCAACCTGAAAGGAATGGAATGAAATGGAATGGAATGGAATGGAATCAACCCGAATGGAATGGAATGGAATGGAATGGAATGGAATGGAATGGAATGGAATGGAATGGAATGGAATGGAATTGAATGGAAGGGAACGGAGTCAACCTGAAAGGAATGGAATGGAATGGAATGGAATGTAATGGAATGCAATCAATCCGAATGGAATGGAATGGAATGGAATGGAATGGAATGGAATGGATTGGAATCAACCCGAATGGAATGGAATGGAACGGAGTCAACCTGAAAGGAATGCAATGGAATGGAATGGAATGGAATGGAATGGAATGGAAACAATCCGAATGGAATGGAATGGAATGGAATGGAATGGAATGGAATGGAATCAACACGAATGGAATGGGATGGAATGGAATGGAATCAACCAGAATAGAATATAATGGAATCAACCCGAGTGGAATTGAATGGAATGGAATGGAAATATCACGAATGGAATGGAATGTAATGGAGTGGAATCAACGAGAATGGAAACGAATGGAATGGAATGGAGTGGAATGGAATTGAATGGAATGGAATCAACCCGAATGGAATGGAATTTAATGGAATGGAATCAAAACGAATGGAATGGAATGGAATGGAATGGAAAGGAATTGAATCAAGCCGAATGGAATGGAATGGAATGGAATCATCCCGAATGGAATGGAATGGAATGAAATGGAATGGAATGGAATGGAATGGAATGGAATAAACCCGAATGGAATGGAATGGAATGGAATGGAATGGAATAGAATGGAATGGAATCCACCCAAATGGAATGGAATGGAATGCAGTTGAAAGGAATGGAATCAACCAGAATGGAATGGAATGGAATGCAATGGAATGGAATGGAATGGAATGGAATCAACCCGAATGGAATGGAATGGAATAGAATGAAATGGAATAGAATGGAATAGAATCACCCCGAAAGGAATGGAATGGAATGGAATGGAATGGAATGGAATCAACCCGAATGGAATGGAATGGCATGGAATGGAATGGAATGGAATGGAATCAACCCAAATGCAATGGAATGGAATGGAATGGAATGGAATGGAATCAACACGAATGGAATGGAATGCAAAGGAATGGAATGGAATGGAAACAAATCGAATGGAATGCAATGGAATGGAATGGAATGGAAAGGAATGGAATGGAATGGAGTTTACCCAAATGGAATGGAACCGAATGGAATGGAACGTAATGGAATGGAATCAACCCGAATGGAATGGAATGGAATGGAATGGAATCAACCCGAATGGAATGGAATGGTATGGAATGGAATGTAATGGAATAGAATCACCCCGAAAGGAATGGAGTGCAATGGAATGGAACGGAATGGAATGGAATAGAATGATTTGGAATCAACCTGAATGGAATGGAATGGAATGGAATGGATGTAACACGAATGGAATGGAATGGAATGGAATGGAATCAACCCGAATGGAATGGAATGGAATGGAATGGAATGGAATGGAATAGAATCACCCCGAAAGGAATGGAGTGGAATGGAATGGAACGGAATGGAATGGAATAGAATGATTTGGAATCAACATGAATGGAATGGATTGGAATGGATGTAACACGAAAGGAATGGAATGGAATGGAATGGAATCAACCCGAATGGAATGGAATGGAATGGAATGGAATGGAAAGGAATGGAATGGAATCAATTAGAATGGAATGGAATGGAATGGAATGGAATGGAATCAACCCGGATGGAATGGAATGGAATGGAATGGAATGGAAAGGAATTGAATGGAAGGGAACGGAGTCAACCTGAAAGGAATGGAATGGAATGGAAAGGAATGGAATGGAATCAACCCGAATGGAATGGAATGGAATGGAATGGAATGGAATGGAATTGAATGGAAGGGAACGGAGTCAACCTGAAAGGAATGGAATGGAATGGAATGGAATGGAATGGAATGGAATGGAATGGATTGGAATCAACCCGAATGGAATGGAATGGAACGGAGTCAACCTGAAAGGAATGCAATGGAATGGAATGGAATGGAATGGAATGGAATGGAATGGAAACAATCCGAATGGAATGGAATGGAATGGAATGGAATGGAATGGAATGGAATGGAATCAACACGAATGGAATGGGATGGAATGGAATGGAATCAACCAGAATAGAATATAATGGAATCAACCCGAGTGGAATTGAATGGAATGGAATGGAAATAACACGAATGGAATGGAATGTAATGGAGTGGAATCAACGAGAATGGAATCGAATGGAATGGAATGGAGTGGAATGGAATTGAATGGAATGGAATCAACCCGAATGGAATGGAATTTAATGGAATGGAATCAAAACGAATGGAATGGAATGGAATGGAATGGAAAGGAATTGAATCAAGCCGAATGGAATGGAATGGAATGGAATCATCCCGAATGGAATGGAATGGAATGAAATGGAATGGAATGGAATGGAATGGAATGGAATAAACCCGAATGGAATGGAATGGAATGGAATGGAATGGAATAGAATGGAATGGAATCCACCCAAATGGAATGGAATGGAATGCAATTGAAAGGAATGGAATCAACCAGAATGGAATGGAATGGAATGCAATGGAATGGAATGGAATGGAATGGAATCAACCCGAATGGAATGGAATGGAATAGAATGAAATGGAATAGAATGGAATAGAATCACCCCGAAAGGAATGGAATGGAATGGAATGGAATGGAATGGAATCAACCCGAATGGAATGGAATGGCATGGAATGGAATGGAATGGAATGGAATCAACCCAAATGCAATGGAATGGAATGGAATGGAATGGAATGGAATCAACACGAATGGAATGGAATGCAAAGGAATGGAATGGAATGGAATCAAATCGAATGGAATGCAATGGAATGGAATGGAATGGAAAGGAATGGAATCAACCCGATTGGAATGGAATGGAATACAATGGAAAGGAATGGAATGGAATGGAGTTTACCCAAATGCAATGGAACCGAATGGAATGGAACGTAATGGAATGGAATCAACCCGAATGGAATGGAATGGAATGGAATGGAATCAACCCGAATGGAATGGAATGGTATGGAATGGAATGTAATGGAATAGAATCACCCCGAAAGGAATGGAGTGCAATGGAATGGAACGGAATGTAATGGAATAGAATGATTTGGAATCAACCTGAATGGAATGGAATGGAATGGAATGGATGTAACACGAATGGAATGGAATGGAATGGAATGGAATCAACCCGAATGGAATGGAATGGAATGGAATGGAATGGAATGGAATGGAATAGAATCACCCCGAAAGGAATGGAGTGGAATGGAATGGAACGGAATGGAATGGAATAGAATGATTTGGAATCAACATGAATGGAATGGATTGGAATGGATGTAACACGAAAGGAATGGAATGGAATGGAATGGAATCAACCCGAATGGAATGGAATGGAATGGAATGGAATGGAAAGGAATGGAATGGAATCAATTGGAATGGAATGGAATGGAATGGAATGGAATGGAATGGAATGGAATGGAATCAACCCTATTGCAATGGAATGGAATGGAATGGAATGGAATGGAATGGAATGCAATGCAAAGGAGTTAACCCAAATGGAATGGAATGGAATGGAGTGGAATGGAATGGAATGGAATGGAATCACCCCGAATGGAATGGAATGGAATGGAATGGAATGGAATGGAATAGAATCACCCCGAAAGGAATGGAGTGGAATGGAATGGAACGGAATGGAATGGAATAGAATGATTTGGAATCAACACGAATGGAATGGAATGGAATGGAATGGAATGGATGTAACACGAATGGAATGGAATGGAATGGAATGGAATGGAATCAACCCGAATGGAATGGAATGGAATGGAAAGGAATGGAATGGAATGGAATCAACACGAAAGGAATGGAATGGAATGGAATGGAATGGAATGGAATGGAATGGAATCAACACGAATGGAATGGAATGCAAAGGAATGGAATGGAATGGAATCAAATCGAATGGAATGCAATGGAATGGAATGGAATGGAAAGGAATGGAATCAACCCGATTGGAATGGAATGGAATACAATGGAAAGGAATGGAATGGAATGGAGTTTACCCAAATGGAATGGAACCGAATGGAATGGAACGTAATGGAATGGAATCAACCCGAATGGAATGGAATGGAATGGAATCAACCCGAATGGAATGGAATGGTATGGAATGGAATGTAATGGAATAGAATCACCCCGAAAGGAATGGAGTGCAATGGAATGGAACGGAATGGAATGGAATAGAATGATTTGGAATCAACCTGAATGGAATGGAATGGAATGGAATGGATGTAACACGAATGGAATGGAATGGAATGGAATGGAATCAACCCGAATGGAATGGAATGGAATGGAATGGAATGGAATGGAATGGAATGGAATGGAATAGAATCACCCCGAAAGGAATGGAGTGGAATGGAATGGAACGGAATGGAATGGAATAGAATGATTTGGAATCAACATGAATGGAATGGATTGGAATGGATGTAACACGAAAGGAATGGAATGGAATGGAATGGAATCAACCCGAATGGAATGGAATGGAATGGAATGGAATGGAATGGAAAGGAATGGAATGGAATCAATTAGAATGGAATGGAATGGAATGGAATGGAATGGAATCAACCCGGATGGAATGGAATGGAATGGAATGGAATGGAATGGAATGGAAGGGAACGGAGTCAACCTGAAAGGAATGGAATGGAATGGAATGGAATGGAATGGAATGGAATGGAATGGAATGGAATCAACCGGAATGGAATGGAATGGAATGGAATGGAATGGAATGGAATGAAATGGAATTGAATGGAAGGGAACGGAGTCAACATGAAAGGAATGGAATGGAATGGAATGGAATGGAATGGAATGCAATCAATCCGAATGGAATGGAATGGAATGGAATGGAATGGAATGGAATGGATTGGAATCAACCCGAATGGAATTGAATGGAACGGAGTCAACCTGAAAGGAATGCAATGGAATGGAATGGAATGGAATGGAATGGAATGGAATGGAAACAATCCGAATGGAATGGAATGGAATGGAATGGAATGGAATGGAATGGAATCAACACGAATGGAATGGGATGGAATGGAATGGAATCAACCAGAATAGAATACAATGGAATCAACCCGAGTGGAATTGAATGGAATGGAATGGAAATAACACGAATGGAATGGAATGTAATGGAGTGGAATCAACGAGAATGGAATCGAATGGAATGGAATCGAGTGGAATGGAATTGAATGGAATGGAATCAACCCGAATGGAATGGAATTTAATGGAATGGAATCAAAACGAATGGAATGGAATGGAATGGAATGGAAAGGAATTGAATCAAGCCGAATGGAATGGAATGGAATGGAATCATCCCGAATGGAATGGAATGGAATGAAATGGAATGGAATGGAATGGAATGGAATGGAATAAACCCGAATGGAATGGAATGGAATGGAATGGAATGGAATAGAATGGAATGGAATCCACCCAAATGGAATGGAATGGAATGCAATTGAAAGGAATGGAATCAACCAGAATGGAATGGAATGGAATGCAATGGAATGGAATGGAATGGAATGGAATCAACCCGAATGGAATGGAATGGAATAGAATGAAATGGAATAGAATGGAATAGAATCACCCCGAAAGGAATGGAATGGAATGGAATGGAATGGAATGGAATGGAATCAACCCGAATGGAATGGAATGGCATGGAATGGAATGGAATGGAATGGAATCAACCCAAATGCAATGGAATGGAATGGAATGGAATGGAATGGAATCAACACGAATGGAATGGAATGCAAAGGAATGGAATGGAATGCAATCAAATCGAATGAAATGCAATGGAATGGAATGGAATGGAAAGGAATGGAATCAACCCGATTGGAATGGAATGGAATACAATGGAAAGGAATGGAATGGAATGGAGTTTACCCAAATGGAATGGAACCGAATGGAATGGAACGTAATGGAATGGAATCAACCCGAATGGAATGGAATGGAATGGAATGGAATCAACACGAATGGAATGGAATGGTATGGAATGGAATGTAATGGAATAGAATCACCCCGAAAGGAATGGAGTGCAATGGAATGGAACGGAATGGAATGGAATAGAATGATTTGGAATCAACCTGAATGGAATGGAATGGAATGGAATGGATGTAACACGAATGGAATGGAATGGAATGGAATGGAATCAACCCGAATGGAATGGAATGGAATGGAATGGAATGGAATGGAATGGAATGGAATAGAATCACCCCGAAAGGAATGGAGTGGAATGGAATGGAACGGAATGGAATGGAATAGAATGATTTGGAATCAACATGAATGGAATGGATTGGAATGGATGTAACACGAAAGGAATGGAATGGAATGGAATGGAATCAACCCGAATGGAATGGAATGGAATGGAATGGAATGGAAAGGAATGGAATGGAATCAATTAGAATGGAATGGAATGGAATGGAATGGAATGGAATCAACCCGGATGGAATGGAATGGAATGGAATGGAATGGAAAGGAATTGAATGGAAGGGAACGGAGTCAACCTGAAAGGAATGGAATGGAATGGAATGGAATGGAATGGAATCAACCCGAATGGAATGGAATGGAATGGAATGGAATGGAATGGAATTGAATGGAAGGGAACGGAGTCAACCTGAAAGGAATGGAATGGAATGGAATGGAATATAATGGAATGCAATCAATCCGAATGGAATGGAATGGAATGGAATGGAATGGAATGGAATGGATTGGAATCAACCCGAATGGAATGGAATGGAACGGAGTCAACCTGAAAGGAATGCAATGGAATGGAATGGAATGGAATGGAATGGAATGGAAACAATCCGAATGGAATGGAATGGAATGGAATGGAATGGAATGGAATGGAATGGAATGGAATCAACACGAATGGAATGGGATGGAATGGAATGGAATCAACCAGAATAGAATATAATGGAATCAACCCGAGTGGAATTGAATGGAATGGAATGGAAATAACACGAATGGAATGGAATGTAATGGAGTGGAATCAACGAGAATGGAATCGAATGGAATGGAATTGAGTGGAATGGAATTGAATGGAATGGAATCAACCCGAATGGAATGGAATTTAATGGAATGGAATCAAAACGAATGGAATGGAATGGAATGGAATGGAAAGGAATTGAATCAAGCCGAATGGAATGGAATGTAATGGAATCATCCCGAATGGAATGGAATGGAATGAAATGGAATGGAATGGAATGGAATGGAATGGAATAAACCCGAATGGAATGGAATGGAATGGAATGGAATGGAATAGAATGGAATGGAATCCACCCAAATGGAATGGAATGGAATGCAATTGAAAGGAATGGAATCAACCAGAATGGAATGGAATGGAATGCAATGGAATGGAATGGAATGGAATGGAATCAACCCGAATGGAATGGAATGGAATAGAATGAAATGGAATAGAATGGAATAGAATCACCCCGAAATGAATGGAATGGAATGGAATGGAATGGAATGGAATCAACCCGAATGGAATGGAATGGCATGGAATGGAATGGAATGGAATGGAATCAACCCAAATGCAATGGAATGGAATGGAATGGAATGGAATGGAATGGAATGGAATGGAATCAACACGAATGGAATGGAATGCAAAGGAATGGAATGGAATGGAATCAAATCGAATGGAATGCAATGGAATGGAATGGAATGGAAAGGAATGGAATCAACCCGATTGGAATGGAATGGAATACAATGGAAAGGAATGGAATGGAATGGAGTTTACCCAAATGGAATGGAACCGAATGGAATGGAACGTAATGGAATGGAATCAACCCGAATGGAATGGAATGGAATGGAATGGAATCAACCCGAATGGAATGGAATGGTATGGAATGGAATGTAATGGAATAGATTCACCCCGAAAGGAATGGAGTGCAATGGAATGGAACGGAATGGAATGGAATAGAATGATTTGGAATCAACCTGAATGGAATGGAATGGAATGGAATGGATGTAACACGAATGGAATGGAATGGAATGGAATTGAATCAACCCGAATGGAATGGAATGGAATGGAATGGAAAGGAATGGAATGGAATAGAATCACCCCGAAAGGAATGGAGTGGAATGGAATGGAACGGAATGGAATGGAATAGAATGATTTGGAATCAACATGAATGGAATGGATTGGAATGGATGTAACACGAAAGGAATGGAATGGAATGGAATGGAATCAACCCGAATGGAATGGAATGGAATGGAATGGAATGGAAAGGAATGGAATGGAATCAATTGGAATGGAATGGAATGGAATGGAATGGAATGGAATCAACCCGGATGGAATGGAATGGAATGGAATGGAATGGAATGGAATGGAATGGAAGGGAACAGAGTCAACCTGAAAGGAATGGAATGGAATGGAATGGAATGGAATGGAATCAACCCGAATGGAATGGAATGGAATGGAATGGAATGGAATGGAATGGAATGGAATTGAATGGAAGGGAACGGAGTCAACCTGAAAGGAATGGAATGGAATGGAATGGAATGGAATGGAATGCAATCAATCCGAATGGAATGGAATGGAATGGAATGGAATGGAATGGAATGGAATGGAATGGAATGGATTGGAATCAACCCGAATGGAATGGAATGGAACGGAGTCAACCTGAAAGGAATGCAATGGAATGGAATGGAATGGAATGGAATGGAATGGAAACAATCCGAATGGAATGGAATGGAATGGAATGGAATGGAATGGAATGGAATGGAATCAACACGAATGGAATGGGATGGAATGGAATGGAATCAACCAGAATAGAATATAATGGAATCAACCCGAGTGGAATTGAATGGAATGGAATGGAAATAACACGAATGGAATGGAATGTAATGGAGTGGAATCAACGAGAATGGAATCGAATGGAATGGAATGGAGTGGAATGGAATTGAATGGAATGGAATCAACCCGAATGGAATGGAATTTAATGGAATGGAATCAAAACGAATGGAATGGAATGGAATGGAATGGAAAGGAATTGAATCAAGCCGAATGGAATGGAATGGAATGGAATCATCCCGAATGGAATGGAATGGAATGAAATGGAATGGAATGGAATGGAATGGAATGGAATAAACCCGAATGGAATGGAATGGAATGGAATGGAATGGAATAGAATGGAATGGAATCCACACAAATGGAATGGAATTGAATGCAATTGAAAGGAATGGAATCAACCAGAATGGAATGGAATGGAATGCAATGGAATGGAATGGAATGGAATGGAATCAACCCGAATGGAATGGAATGGAATAGAATGAAATGGAATAGAATGGAATAGAATCACCCCGAAAGGAATGGAATGGAATGGAATGGAATGGAATGGAATCAACCCGAATGGAATGGAATGGCATGGAATGGAATGGAATGGAATGGAATCAACCCAAATGCAATGGAATGGAATGGAATGGAATGGAATGGAATCAACAAGAATGGAATGGAATGCAAAGGAATGGAATGGAATGGAATCAAATCGAATGGAATGCAATGGAATGGAATGGAATGGAAAGGAATGGAATCAACCCGATTGGAATGGAATGGAATACAATGGAAAGGAATGGAATGGAATGGAGTTTACCCAAATGGAATGGAACCGAATGGAATGGAACGTAATGGAATGGAATCAACCCGAATGGAATGGAATGGAATGGAATGGAATCAACCCGAATGGAATGGAATGGTATGGAATGGAATGTAATGGAATAGAATCACCCCGAAAGGAATGGAGTGCAATGGAATGGAACGGAATGTAATGGAATAGAATGATTTGGAATCAACCTGAATGGAATGGAATGGAATGGAATGGATGTAACACGAATGGAATGGAATGGAATGGATTGGAATCAACCCGAATGGAATGGAATGGAATGGAATGGAATTGAATGGAATGGAATAGAATCACCCCGAAAGGAATGGAGTGGAATGGAATGGAACGGAATGGAATGGAATAGAATGATTTGGAATCAACATGAATGGAATGGATTGGAATGGATGTAACACGAAAGGAATGGAATGGAATGGAATGGAATCAACCCGAATGGAATGGAATGGAATGGAATGGAATGGAAAGGAATGGAATGGAATCAATTGGAATGGAATGGAATGGAATGGAATGGAATGGAATGGAATCAACCCGATTGCAATGGAATGGAATGGAATGGAATGGAATGGAATGGAATGGAATGGAATGGAATGCAATGCAATGGAGTTAACCCAAATGGAATGGAATGGAATGGAGTGGAATGGAATGGAATGGAATGGAATCACCCCGAATGGAATGGAATGGAATGGAATGGAATGGAATGGAATAGAATCACCCCGAAAGGAATGGAGTGGAATGGAATGGAACGGAATGGAATGGAATAGAATGATTTGGAATCAACACGAATGGAATGGAATGGAATGGAATGGAATGGATGTAACACGAATGGAATGGAATGGAATGGAATGGAATGGAATCAATCCGAATGGAATGGAATGGAATGGAAAGGAATGGAATGGAATGGAATCAACACGAAAGGAATGGAATGGAATGGAATGGAATGGAATGGAATGGAATCAACACGAATGGAATGGAATGCAAAGGAATGGAATGGAATGGAATCAAATCGAATGGAATGCAATGGAATGGAATGGAATGGAAAGGAATGGAATCAACCCGATTGGAATGGAATGGAATACAATGGAAAGGAATGGAATGGAATGGAGTTTACCCAAATGGAATGGAACCGAATGGAATGGAACGTAATGGAATGGAATCAACCCGAATGGAATGGAATGGAATGGAATGGAATCAACCCGAATGGAATGGAATGGTATGGAATGGAATGTAATGGAATAGAATCACCCCGAAAGGAATGGAGTGCAATGGAACGGAACGGAATGGAATGGAATAGAATGATTTGGAATCAACCTGAATGGAATGGAATGGAATGGAATGGATGTAACACGAATGGAATGGAATGGAATGGAATGGAATCAACCCGAATGGAATGGAATGGAATGGAATGGAATGGAATGGAATGGAGTGGAATGGAATAGAATCACCCCGAAAGGAATGGAGTGGAATGGAATGGAACGGAATGGAATGGAAGAGAATGATTTGGAATCAACATGAATGGAATGGATTCGAATGGATGTAACACGAAAGGAATGGAATGGAATGGAATGGAATCAACCCGAATGGAATGGAATGGAATGGAATGGAATGGAAACGAATGGAATGGAATCAATTAGAATGGAATGGAATGGAATGGAATGGAATGGAATCAACCCGGATGGAATGGAATGGAATGGAATGGAATGGAATGGAATGGAATGGAATGGAATGGAATGGAAGGGAACGGAGTCAACCTGAAAGGAATGGAATGGAATGGAATGGAATGGAATGGAATGGAATGGAATCAACCCGAATGGAATGGAATGGAATGGAATGGAATGGAATGGAATGGAATGGAATGGAATTGAATGGAAGGGAACGGAGTCAACCTGAAAGGAATGGAATGGAATGGAATGGAATGTAATGGAATGCAATCAATCCGAATGGAATGGAATGGAATGGAATGGAATGGAATGGAATGGATTGGAATCAACCCGAATGGAATGGAATGGAACGGAGTCAACCTGAAAGGAATGCAATGGAATGGAATGGAATGGAATGGAATGGAATGGAAACAATCCGAATGGAATGGAATGGAATGGAATGGAATGGAATGGAATGGAATGGAATCAACACGAATGGAATGGGATGGAATGGAATGGAATCAACCAGAATAGAATATAATGGAATCAACCCGAGTGGAATTGAATGGAATGGAATGGAAATAACACGAATGGAATGGAATGTAATGGAGTGGAATCAACGAGAATGGAAACGAATGGAATGGAATGGAGTGGAATGGAATTGAATGGAATGGAATCAACCCGAATGGAATGGAATTTAATGGAATGGAATCAAAACGAATGGAATGGAATGGAATGGAATGGAAAGGAATTGAATCAAGCCGAATGGAATGGAATGGAATGGAATCATCCCGAATGGAATGGAATGGAATGAAATGGAATGGAATGGAATGGAATGGAATGGAATAAACCCGAATGGAATGGAATGGAATGGAATGGAATGGAATAGAATGGAATGGAATCCACCCAAATGGAATGGAATGGAATGCAGTTGAAAGGAATGGAATCAACCAGAATGGAATGGAATGGAATGCAATGGAATGGAATGGAATGGAATGGAATCAACCCGAATGGAATGGAATGGAATAGAATGAAATGGAATAGAATGGAATAGAATCACCCCGAAAGGAATGGAATGGAATGGAATGGAATGGAATGGAATCAACCCGAATGGAATGGAATGGCATGGAATGGAATGGAATGGAATGGAATCAACCCAAATGCAATGGAATGGAATGGAATGGAATGGAATGGAGTCAACACGAATGGAATGGAATGCAAAGGAATGGAATGGAATGGAAACAAATCGAATGGAATGCAATGGAATGGAATGGAATGGAAAGGAATGGAATCAACCCGATAGGAATGGAATGGAATACAATGGAAAGGAATGGAATGGAATGGAGTTTACCCAAATGGAATGGAACCGAATGGAATGGAACGTAATGGAATGGAATCAACCCGAATGGAATGGAATGGAATGGAATGGAATCAACCCGAATGGAATGGAATGGTATGGAATGGAATGTAATGGAATAGAATCACCCCGAAAGGAATGGAGTGCAATGGAATGGAACGGAATGGAATGGAATAGAATGATTTGGAATCAACCTGAATGGAATGGAATGGATGTAACACGAATGGAATGGAATGGAATGGAATGGAATCAACCCGAATGGAATGGAATGGAATGGAATGGAATGGAATGGAATGGAATGGAATAGAATCACCCCGAAAGGAATGGAGTGGAATGGAATGGAACGGAATGGAATGGAATAGAATGATTTGGAATCAACATGAATGGAATGGATTGGAATGGATGTAACACGAAAGGAATGGAATGGAATGGAATGGAATCAACCCGAATGGAATGGAATGGAATGGAATGGAATGGAATGGAAAGGAATGGAATGGAATCAATTAGAATGGAATGGAATGGAATGGAATGGAATGGAATCAACCCGGATGGAATGGAATGGAATGGAATGGAATGGAAAGGAATTGAATGGAAGGGAACGGAGTCAACCTGAAAGGAATGGAATGGAATGGAATGGAATGGAATGGAATCAACCCGAATGGAATGGAATGGAATGGAATGGAATTGAATGGAAGGGAACGGAGTCAACCTGAAAGGAATGGAATGGAATGGAATGGAATGGAATGGAATGGAATGGAATGGAATGGATTGGAATCAACCCGAATGGAATGGAATGGAACGGAGTCAACCTGAAAGGAATGCAATGGAATGGAATGGAATGGAATGGAATGGAATGGAATGGAAACAATCCGAATGGAATGGAATGGAATGGAATGGAATGGAATGGAATGGAATCAACACGAATGGAATGGGATGGAATGGAATGGAATCAACCAGAATAGAATATAATGGAATCAACCCGAGTGGAATTGAATGGAATGGAATGGAAATAACACGAATGGAATGGAATGTAATGGAGTGGAATCAACGAGAATGGAATCGAATGGAATGGAATGGAGTGGAATGGAATTGAATGGAATGGAATCAACCCGAATGGAATGGAATTTAATGGAATGGAATCAAAACGAATGGAATGGAATGGAATGGAATGGAAAGGAATTGAATCAAGCCGAATGGAATGGAATGGAATGGAATCATCCCGAATGGAATGGAATGGAATGAAATGGAATGGAATGGAATGGAATGGAATGGAATGGAATAAACCCGAATGGAATGGAATGGAATGGAATGGAATGGAATAGAATGGAATGGAATCCACCCAAATGGAATGGAATGGAATGCAATTGAAAGGAATGGAATCAACCAGAATGGAATGGAATGGAATGCAATGGAATGGAATGGAATGGAATGGAATCAACCCGAATGGAATGGAATGGAATAGAATGAAATGGAATAGAATGGAATAGAATCACCCCGAAAGGAATGGAATGGAATGGAATGGAATGGAATGGAATGGAATGGAATCAACCCGAATGGAATGGAATGGCATGGAATGGAATGGAATGGAATGGAATCAACCCAAATGCAATGGAATGGAATGGAATGGAATGGAATGGAATCAACACGAATGGAATGGAATGCAAAGGAATGGAATGGAATGGAATCAAATCGAATGGAATGCAATGGAATGGAATGGAATGGAAAGGAATGGAATCAACCCGATTGGAATGGAATGGAATACAATGGAAAGGAATGGAATGGAATGGAGTTTACCCAAATGGAATGGAACCGAATGGAATGGAACGTAATGGAATGGAATCAACCCGAATGGAATGGAATGGAATGGAATGGAATCAAGCCGAATGGAATGGAATGGTATGGAATGGAATGTAATGGAATAGAATCACCCCGAAAGGAATGGAGTGCAATGGAATGGAACGGAATGTAATGGAATAGAATGATTTGGAATCAACCTGAATGGAATGGAATGGAATGGAATGGATGTAACACGAATGGAATGGAATGGAATGGAATGGAATCAACCCGAATGGAATGGAATGGAATGGAATGGAATGGAATGGAATGGAATAGAATCACCCCGAAAGGAATGGAGTGGAATGGAATGGAACGGAATGGAATGGAATAGAATGATTTGGAATCAACATGAATGGAATGGATTGGAATGGATGTAACACGAAAGGAATGGAATGGAATGGAATGGAATCAACCCGAATGGAATGGAATGGAATGGAATGGAATGGAAAGGAATGGAATGGAATCAATTGGAATGGAATGGAATGGAATGGAATGGAATGGAATCAACCCTATTGCAATGGAATGGAATGGAATGGAATGGAATGGAATGGAATGCAATGCAAAGGAGTTAACCCAAATGGAATGGAATGGAATGGAGTGGAATGGAATGGAATGGAATGGAATCACCCCGAATGGAATGGAATGGAATGGAATGGAATGGAATGGAATAGAATCACCCCGAAAGGAATGGAGTGGAATGGAATGGAACGGAATGGAATGGAATAGAATGATTTGGAATCAACACGAATGGAATGTAATGGAATGGAATGGAATGGATGTAACACGAATGGAATGGAATGGAATGGAATGGAATGGAATCAACCCGAATGGAATGGAATGGAATGGAAAGGAATGGAATGGAATGGAATCAACACGAAAGGAATGGAATGGAATGGAATGGAATGGAATGGAATGGAATCAACACGAATGGAATGGAATGCAAAGGAATGGAATGGAATGGAATCAAATCGAATGGAATGCAATGGAATGGAATGGAATGGAAAGGAATGGAATCAACCCGATTGGAATGGAATGGAATACAATGGAAAGGAATGGAATGGAATGGAGTTTACCCAAATGGAATGGAACCGAATGGAATGGAACGTAATGGAATGGAATCAACCCGAATGGAATGGAATGGAATGGAATGGAATCAACCCGAATGGAATGGAATGGTATGGAATGGAATGTAATGGAATAGAATCACCCCGAAAGGAATGGAGTGCAATGGAATGGAACGGAATGGAATGGAATAGAATGATTTGGAATCAACCTGAATGGAATGGAATGGAATGGAATGGATGTAACACGAATGGAATGGAATGGAATGGAATGGAATCAACCCGAATGGAATGGAATGGAATGGAATGGAATGGAATGGAATGGAGTGGAATGGAATAGAATCACCCCGAAAGGAATGGAGTGGAATGGAATGGAACGGAATGGAATGGAATAGAATGATTTGGAATCAACATGAATGGAATGGATTGGAATGGATGTAACACGAAAGGAATGGAATGGAATGGAATGGAATCAACCCGAATGGAATGGAATGGAATGGAATGGAATGGAATGGAAAGGAATGGAATGGAATCAATTAGAATGGAATGGAATGGAATGGAATGGAATGGAATCAACCCGGATGGAATGGAATGGAATGGAATGGAATGGAATGGAATGGAATGGAAGGGAACGGAGTCAACCTGAAAGGAATGGAATGGAATGGAATGGAATGGAATGGAATCAACCCGAATGGAATGGAATGGAATGGAATGGAATGGAATGGAATGGAATGGAATGGAATGGAATGGAATTGAATGGAAGGGAACGGAGTCAACATGAAAGGAATGGAATGGAATGGAATGGAATGGAATGGAATGCAATCAATCCGAATGGAATGGAATGGAATGGAATGGAATGGAATGGAATGGATTGGAATCAACCCGAATGGAATGGAATGGAACGGAGTCAACCTGAAAGGAATGCAATGGAATGGAATGGAATGGAATGGAATGGAATGGAAACAATCCGAATGGAATGGAATGGAATGGATTGGAATCAACCCGAATGGAATGGAATGGAACGGAGTCAACCTGAAAGGAATGCAATGGAATGGAATGGAATGGAATGGAATGGAATGGAATGGAAACAATCCGAATGGAATGGAATGGAATGGAATGGAATGGAATGGAATGGAATGGAATCAACACGAATGGAATGGGATGGAATGGAATGGAATCAACCAGAATAGAATATAATGGAATCAACCCGAGTGGAATTGAATGGAATGGAATGGAAATAACACGAATGGAATGGAATGTAATGGAGTGGAATCAACGAGAATGGAATCGAATGGAATGGAATGGAGTGGAATGGAATTGAATGGAATGGAATCAACCCGAATGGAATGGAATTTAATGGAATGGAATCAAAACGAATGGAATGGAATGGAATGGAATGGAAAGGAATTGAATCAAGCCGAATGGAATGGAATGGAATGGAATCATCCCGAATGGAATGGAATGGAATGAAATGGAATGGAATGGAATGGAATGGAATGGAATAAACCCGAATGGAATGGAATGGAATGGAATGGAATGGAATAGAATGGAATGGAATCCACCCAAATGGAATGGAATGGAATGCAATTGAAAGGAATGGAATCAACCAGAATGGAATGGAACGGAATGCAATGGAATGGAATGGAATGGAATGGAATCAACCCGAATGGAATGGAATGGAATAGAATGAAATGGAATAGAATGGAATAGAATCACCCCGAAAGGAATGGAATGGAATGGAATGGAATGGAATGGAATCAACCCGAATGGAATGGAATGGCATGGAATGGAATGGAATGGAATGGAATCAACCCAAATGCAATGGAATGGAATGGAATGGAATGGAATGGAATCAACACGAATGGAATGGAATGCAAAGGAATGGAATGGAATGGAATCAAATCGAATGGAATGCAATGGAATGGAATGGAATGGAAAGGAATGGAATCAACCCGATTGGAATGGAATGGAATACAATGGAAAGGAATGGAATGGAATGGAGTTTACCCAAATGGAATGGAACCGAATGGAATGGAACGTAATGGAATGGAATCAACCCGAATGGAATGGAATGGAATGGAATGGAATCAACCCGAATGGAATGGAATGGTATGGAATGGAATGTAATGGAATAGAATCACCCCGAAAGGAATGGAGTGCAATGGAATGGAACGGAATGTAATGGAATAGAATGATTTGGAATCAACCTGAATGGAATGGAATGGAATGGAATGGATGTAACACGAATGGAATGGAATGGAATGGAATGGAATCAACCCGAATGGAATGGAATGGAATGGAATGGAATGGAATGGAATGGAATGGAATAGAATCACCCCGAAAGGAATGGAGTGGAATGGAATGGAACGGAATGGAATGGAATAGAATGATTTGGAATCAACATGAATGGAATGGATTGGAATGGATGTAACACGAAAGGAATGGAATGGAATGGAATGGAATCAACCCGAATGGAATGGAATGGAATGGAATGGAATGGAAAGGAATGGAATGGAATCAATTGGAATGGAATGGAATGGAATGGAATGGAATGGAATGGAATGGAATGGAATCAACCCGATTGCAATGGAATGGAATGGAATGGAATGGAATGGAATGGAATGGAATGGAATGGAATGGAATGGAATGCAATGCAATGGAGTTAACCCAAATGGAATGGAATGGAATGGAGTGGAATGGAATGGAATGGAATGGAATGGAATAGAATCACCCCGAAAGGAATGGAGTGGAATGGAATGGAATGGAATGGAATGGAATGGAATAGAATGATTTGGAATAAACCCGAATGGAATGGAATGGAATGGAATGGAGTGGATGTAACACGAATGGAATGGAATGGAATGGATTGGAATCAACCCGAATGGAATGGAATGGAATGGAAAGGAATGGAATGGAATGGAATCAACACGAAACGAATGGAATGCAATGGAATGGAATGGAATGGAACAGAATCGACCCGAAAAGAATGGAATGGAATTGAATGGAATGGAATGGAATGGAATGGAATGGAATGGAATGGAATAGAATCAAAACGAATGGAATGGAATGGAATGGAATCAACCCGAATGGAATGGAATGGAAAGGAATGGAATGGAATGGAATCAATCCGAATGGAATGGAAAGGAATGGAATGGAATGGAATGGAATGGAATGGAGTCAACCCGAATGGAAAGGAATGGAATGGAATGGAATCAACCGGAATGGAATGGAATGGAATGGAATGGAATGGAATGGAATGGAATGGAATGGAATCAACCCGAATGGAATGGAATGGAATGGAGCAAACCCGAATGGAATGGAATGGAATGGAATGGAATGGAATGGAATGGAATGGAAACAACCCGAATGGAATGGAATTGAATAGAATGGAATGAAATGGAATGGAATGGAATGGAATGGAATGGAATGGAATGGAATGCAATGCAATGGAGTTAACCCAAATGGAATGGAAAGGAATGGAGTGGAATGGAATGGAATGGAATGGAATCACCCAGAATGGAATGGAATGCAATGGAATGGAATGGAATGGAAACAATCCGAATGGAATGGAATGGAATGGAATGGAATGGAATGGAATGGAATGGAATCAACACGAATGGAATGGGATGGAATGGAATGGAATCAACCAGTATAGAATATAATGGAATCAACCCGAGTGGAATTGAATGGAATGGAATGGAAATAACACGAATGGAATGGAATGTAATGGAATGGAATCAACGAGAATGGAATCGAATGGAATGGAATGGAGTGGAATGGAATTGAATGGAATGGAATCAACCCGAATGGAATGGAATTTAATGGAATGGAATCAAAACGAATGGAATGGAATGGAATGGAAAGGAATTGAATCAAGCCGAATGGAATGGAATGGAATGGAATCATCCCGAATGGAATGGAATGGAATGAAGTGGAATGGAATGGAATGGAATGGAATGGAATAAACCCGAATGGAATGGAATGGAATGGAATGGAATGGAATAGAATGGAATGGAATCAACCCAAATGGAATGGAATGGAATGCAATTGAAAGGAATGGAATCAACCCGAATGGAATGGAATGGAATGCAATGGAATGGAATGGAATGGAATGGAATCAACCCGAATGGAATGGAATGGAATAGAATGAAATGGAATAGAATGGAATATAATCACCACGAAAGGAATGGAATGGAATGGAATGGAATGGAATGGAATGGAATGGAATCAACCCGAATGGAATGGAATGGCATGGAATGGAATGGAATGGAATGGAATCAACCCAAATGCAATGGAATGGAATGGAATGGAATGGAATGGAATGGAATGGAATGGAATCAACACGAATGGAATGGAATGCAAAGGAATGGAATGGAATGGAATCAAATCGAAAGGAATGCAACGGAATGGAATGGAATGGAAAGGAATGGAATCAACCCGATTGGAATGGAATGGAATACAATGGAAAGGAATGGAATGGAATGGAGTTAACCCAAATGGAATGGAACCGAATGGAATGGAACGTAATGGAATGGAATCAACCCGAATGGAATGGAATGGAATGGAATGGAATCAACCCGAATGGAATGGAATGGTATGGAATGGAATGTAATGGAATAGAATCACCCCGAAAGGAATGGAGTGGAATGGAATGGAACGGAATGGAATGGAATAGAATGATTTGGAATCAACCTGAATGGAATGGAATGGAATGGAATGGATGTAACACGAATGGAATGGAATGGAATGGAATGGAATGGAATCAACCCGAATGGAATGGAATGGAATGGAATGGAATGGAATGGAACAGAATCACCCCGAAAGGAATGGAGTGGAATGGAATGGAACGGAATGGAATGGAATAGAATGATTTGGAATCAACATGAATGGAATGGATTGGAATGGATGTAACACGAAAGGAATGGAATGGAATGGAATGGAATCAACCCGAATGGAATGGAATGGAATGGAATGGAATGGAAAGGAATGGAATGGAATCAATTAGAATGGAATGGAATGGAATGGAATGGAATGGAATGGAATGGAAACAACCCGATTGGAATGGAATGGAATGGAATGGAATGGAATGGAATGGAATGGAATGGAATGCAATGCAATGGAGTTAACCCAAATGGAATGGAATGGAATGGAGTGGAATGGAATGGAATGGAATGGAATCTCCCCGAATGGAATGGAATGGAATGGAATGGAGTGGAATGGAATGGAATGGAATGGAATCTCCCCGAATGGAATGGAATGGAATGGAATGGAATGGAATGGAATAGAATCACCCCGAAAGGAATGGAGTGGAATGGAATTTAACGGAATGGAATGGAATAGAATGATTTGGAATCAACCCGAATGGAATGGAATGGAATGGAATGGAATGGATGTAACCCGAATGGAATGGAATGGAATGGAATGGAATCAACCCGAATGGAATGGAAAGGAATGGAATGGAATGGAATCAACACGAAAGGAATGGAATGCAATGGAATGGAATGGAATGGAACAGAATCGACCCGAAAAGAATGGAATGGAATTGAATGGAATGGAATGGAATGGAATGGAATGGAATGGAATCATCCCGAATGGAATGGAATGGAATGAAATGGAATGGAATGGAATGGAATGGAATGGAATGGAATGGAATGGAAAGGAATGGAATCAATTAGAATGGAATGGCATGGAATGGAATGGAATGGAATGGAATGGAATGGAATCAACCCGATTGGAATGGAATGGAATGGAATGGAATGGAATGGAATGGAATGCAATGCAATGGAGTTAACCCAAATGGAATGGAATGGAATGGAGTGGAATGGAATGGAATGGAATGGAATCACCCCGAATGGAATGGAATGGAATGGAATGGAATGGAATGGAATGGAATGGAATGGAATAGAATCACCCCGAAAGGAATGGAGTGGAATGGAATGGAACGGAATGGAATGGAATAGAATGATTTGAAATCAACCCGAATGGAATGGAATGGAATGGAATGGAATGGATGTAACACGAATGGAATGGAATGGAATGGAATGGAATCAACCCGAATGGAATGGAATGGAAGGGAAAGGAATGGAATGGAATGGAATCAACACGAAAGGAATGGAATGCAATGGAATGGAATGGAATGGAACAGAATCGACCCGAAAAGAATGGAATGGAATTGAATGGAATGGAATGGAATGGAATGGAATGGAATGGAATGGAATCAAAACGAATGGAATGGAATGGAATGGAATCAACCCGAATGGAATAGAATGGAAAGGAATGGAATGGAATGGAATCAACCGGAATGGAATGGAATGGAATGGAATGGAATGGAATGGAATGGAATGGAATGGAATCAACCCGAATGGAATGGAATGGAATGGAGCAAACCCGAATGGAATGGAATGGAATGGAATGGAGTGGAATGGAATGGAATGGAAACAACCCGAATGGAATGGAATTGAATAGAATGGAATGGAATGGAATGGAATGGAATGGAATGGAATGGAATGCAATGCAATGGAGTTAACCCAAATGGAATGGAAAGGAATGGAGTGGAATGGAATGGAATGGAATGGAATCACCCCGAATGGAATGGAATGGAATGGAATGGAATGGAATGGAATAGAATCACCCTGAAAGGAATGGAGTGGAATGGAATGGAACGGAATGGAATGGAATAGAATGATTTGGAATCAACCCGAATGGAATGGAATGGAATGGAATGGAATGGATGTAACACGAATGGAATGGAATGGAATGGAATGGAATCAACCCGAATGGAATGGAATGGAATGGAAAGGAATGGAATGGAATGGAATCAACACGAAAGGAATGGAATGCAATGGAATGGAATGGAATGGAACAGAATCAACCCGAAAAGAATGGAATGGAATTGAATGGAATGGAATGGAATGGAATGGAATGGAATCAAAACGAATGGAATGGAATGGAATGGAATCAACCCGAATGGAATGGAATGGAAAGGAATGGAATGGAAGGGAATCAATCCGAATGGAATGGAAAGGAATGGAATGGAATGGAATGGAATGGAGTCAACCCAAATGGAAAGGAATGGAATGGAATGGAATCAACCGGAATGGAATGGAATGGAATGGAATGGAATGGAATGGAATCACCCCGAATGGAATGGAATGGAATGGAATCATCCCGAATGGAATGGAATGGAATCAAATGGAAAGGAATGGAATAAAACCGAATGGAATTTAATGGAATGGAATGGAATGGAATCAACCCGAATGGAATGGAGTGGAATGCAACTGAATGGAATGGAATCAACCCGAATGGAATGGAATGGTATGGAATGGAATGTAAAGGAATAGAATCACCCCGAAAGGAATGCAGTGGAATGGGATGGAACGGAATGGAATGGAATAGAATGATTTGGAATCAACCTGAATGGAATGGAATGGAATGGAATGGAATGGATATAACACGAATGGAATGGAATGGAATGGAATGGAATCAACCCGAATGGAATGGAATGGAATGGAATGGTATGGAATGGAATGCAACGGAGTCAACCTGAAAGGAATGGAATGGAATGGAATGGAATGGAATCGAATGGAATGGAATGCAATCAATCCGAATGGAATGGAATGGAATGGAATGGATTGGAATCAACCCGAATGGAATGGAATGGAACGGAGTCAACCTGAAAGGAATGCAATGGAATGGAATGGAATGGAATGGAATGGAATGGAATCAATCCGAATGGAATGGAATGGAATGGAATGGAATGGAATGGAATGGAATGGAATGGAATGGATGTAACACGAAAGGAATGGGATGGAATGGAATGGAATCAACCAGAATAGAATATAATGGAATCAACCCGAGTGGAATTGAATGGAATGGAATGGAAATAACACGAATGGAATGGAATGTAATGGAATGGAATCAACCCGAATGGAATATAATGGAATCAATCCGAGTGAAATTGAATGGAATGGAATGGAAATAACCCGAATGGAATGGAATGGAATGGAATGGAATCAACGAGAATGGAATCGAATGGAATGGAATGGAGTGGAATGGAATTGAATGGAATGGAATCAACCCGAATGGAATGGAATGGAATGGAATGGAATCAAAACGAATGGAATGGAATGGAATGGAATGGAAAGGAATTGAATCAAGCCGAATGGAATGGAATGGAATGGAATCATCCCGAATGGAATGGAATGGAATGAAATGGAATGGAATGGAATGGAATGGAATGGAATGGAATGGAAAGGAATGGAATGGAATCAATTAGAATGGAATGGAATGGAATGGAATGGAATGGAATGGAATCAACCCGATTGGAATGGAATGGAATGGAATGGAATGGAATGGAATGGAATGGAATGCAATGCAATGGAGTTAACCCAAATGGAATGGAATGGAATGGAGTGGAATGGAATGGAATGGAATGGAATCACCCCGAATGGAATGGAATGGAATGGAATGGAATGGAATGGAATGGAATAGAATCACCCCGAAAGGAATGGAGTGGAATGGAATGGAACGGAATGGAATGGAATAGAATGACTTGGAATCAACACGAATGGAATGGAATGGAATGGAATGGAATGGATGTAACACGAATGGAATGGAATGGAATGGAATGGAATGGAATCAACCCGAATGGAATGGAATGGAATGGAATGGAATGGAAAGGAATGGAATGGAATGGAATCAACACGAAAGGAATGGAATGCAATGGAATGGAATGGAATGGAACAGAATCGACCCAAAAAGAATGGAATGGAATTGAATGGAATGGAATGGAATGGAATGGAATGGAATGGAATGGAATGGAATGGAATCATCCCGAATGGAATGGAATGGAATGAAATGGAATGGAATGGAATGGAATGGAATGGAATGGAAAGGAATGGAATGGAATCAATTAGAATGGAATGGAATGGAATTGAATGGAATGGAATGGCATGGAATCAACCCGATTGGAATGGAATGAAATGGAATGGAATGGAATGGATAGGAATGGAATGCAATGCAATGGAGTTAACCCAAATGGAATGGAAAGGAATGGAGTGGAATGGAATGGAATGGAATGGAATCACCCCGAATGGAATGGAATGGAATGGAATGGAATGGAATGGAATGGAATAGAATCACCCCGAAAGGAATGGAGGGGAATGGAATGGAACGGAATGGAATGGAATAGAATGATTTGGAATAAACCCGAATGGAATGGAATGGAATGGAATGGAGTGGATGTAACACGAATGGAATGGAATGGAATGTAATGGAATCAACCCTAATGGAATGGAATGGAATGGAAAGGAATGGAATGGAATGGAATCAACACGAAAGGAATGGAATGCAATGGAATGGAATGGAATGGAACAGAATCGACCCGAAAAGAATGGAATGGAATTGAATGGAATGGAATGGAATGGAATGGAATGGAATGGAATCAAAACGAATGGAATGGTATGGAATGGAATCAACCCGAATGGAATGGAATGGAAAGGAATGGAATGGAATGGAATCAATCCGAATGGAATGGAAAGGAATGGAATGGAATGGAATGGAATGGAGTCAACCCGAATGGAAAGGAATGGAATGGAATGGAATCAACCGGAATGGAATGGAATGGAATGGAATGGAATGGAATGGAATGGAATGGAATAAACCCGAATGGAATGGAATGGAATGGAGCAAACCCGAATGGAATGGAATGGAATGGAATGGAATGGAATGGAATGGAATGGAATGGAATGGAAACAACCCGAATGGAATGGAATTGAATAGAATGGAATGAAATGGAATGGAATGGAATGGAATGGAATGGAATGGAATGGAATGGAATGGAATGCAATGCAATGGATTTAACCCAAATGGAATGGAAAGGAATGGAGTGGAATGGAATGGAATGGAATGGAATCACCCCGAATGGAATGGAATGGAATGGAATGGAATGGAATGGAAACAATCCGAATGGAATGGAATGGAATGGAATGGAATGGAATGGAATGGAATGGAATGGAATCAACACGAATGGAATGGGATGGAATGGAATGGAATCAACCAGTATAGAATATAATGGAATCAACCCGAGTGGAATTGAATGGAATGGAATGGAAATAACACGAATGGAATAGAATGGAATGGAATGGGATGGAATGGAATTGAATGGAATGGAATCCAGCCGAATGGAATGGAATGGGATGGAATGGAATTGAATGGAATGGAATCCAGCCGAATGGAATGGAATGGAATGGAATGGAATAAAACCGAATGGAATGGAATGGAACGGAATTGAATGGAATGGAATGCAATGGAATGGAACCAACCCGAATGGAATGGAAAGGAATGGAATCAACCGGAATGGAATGGAATGGAGGGGAATGGAAGGGAATGGAATCAACCCGAATGGAAGTGAATGGAAAGGATTGGAATGGAATCAACACGAAAGGAATGGAACGGAATGGAATGCAATGGAACGGAGTGGAATCAACCGGAATGGAATGGAATGGAATGGAATGGAATGGAATGAAATGGAATCAACCGGAATGTAATGTAAGGGAATGGAATGGAATGGAATGGAAAGGAATCAACTCGAATGGCATGGAATGGAATGGAATGGAATCACATGGCATGGAATGGAATGGAATCAACCCGAACGGAATGTAATGGAATGCAGTGGAATGGAATGGAATCAACCCGAATGGAGTGGAATGCAATGGACTGGAATAGAATGGAATGGAATGGAAGGGAATGGAATGGAACGGAATGGAATCAACACGAAAGGAATGGAATGCAATGGAAGGGAATGGAATGGAACACAATCGAACCGAAAAGAATGGAATGGAATGGAATGGAATGGAATGGAATCAACCCGAATGGAATGGAATGCAATGGCATGGAATGGAATGGATTGGAATGGAATGGAATGCAATGGAATCAACAAGAATGGAATGGAATGGAATGGAATGGGATGGAATGGACTGGATTGGAATCAACCCGAATGGAATGGAATGGAATGGAATCAACCCGAATGGAATGGAATGGAATGGAGTGGAATGGAATCAACACGAATGGAATGGAATGGAATGGAATGGAATGGAATCAACCTGAATCTATTGGAATGGAAAGGAATGGAATGGAATGGAATCGAATGGAATGGAATCAATCCGAATGGATTGGAATGGAAAGAAAGGAATGGAATGGAATGGAATGGAATGGAATGGAATGCAATCAACCCGAATGGAAAGGAATGGAATGTAATGGAATCAACACGAATGGAATGGAATGGAATGGAATGGAATGGATGTAACACGAATGGAATGGAATGGAATGGAATGGAATGGAATCAACCCGAATGGAATGGAATGGAATGGAACGGAATGCAATGGAATGGAGTCAAACCGAAAGGAATGGAACGGAATGGAATGGAATGGATTGGAATCAATCCGAATGGAATGGAATGGAATGGAATGGAATGGAATGGAATGGAATCAACCCGAATGGAATGGAATGGAATAGAATGAAATGGAATAGAATGGAATAGAATCACCCCGAAAGGAATGGAATGGAATGGAATGGAATGGAATGGAATGGAGTCAACCCGAATGGAATGGAATGGCATGGAATGGAATGGAATTGAATGGAATGAACCCAAATGGAATGGAATGGAATGGAATCAACACGAATGGAATGGAATGCAGTGGAATGGAATGGAATGGAATCAAATCGAATGGAATGGAATGGAATGGAATGGAATGGAATGGAATGGAATGGATTGGAATGGTAAGGAGTGGAATCAACCCGATTGGAATGGAATGGAATGGAATGGAATGGAATGGAATGGAATGGAATGGAATGGAATGCATTGGAATGGAATGGATTGGAATGGAGTTAACCCAAATGGAATTTAACGGAATGGAATGGAACGGAATGGAATGGAATCAACCCGAATGGAATGGAATGGAATGGAATGGAATGGAATAGAATCACCCCGAAAGGAATAGAGTGGAATGGAATGGAAAGGAATGGAATGGAATGGAATGACTTGGAATCAACACGAATGGAATGGAATGGAATGGAATGGAATGGATTCAACCTGAATGGAATAGAATGGAATGGAATGGCATGGAATGGAGTGGAATGGAATGGAATGGAATGGAATCAACACGAATGGAATGGAATGGAATGGAATAGAATGGAATGGAATGGCATGGAATGGAATGGAATGGCATGGAATGGAATGGAAGGGACTGGAATGGAATCAACCCGAATGGAATGGAATGGAATGGAACGGAATGCAATGCAATGGAGTCCACCCGAAAGGAATGGAAGGGAATGGAAAGGAATGGAATGGAATGGAATGGAATCAATCCGAATGGAATGGAATGGCATGGAATGGAGTGGAATGGAAAGGAATGGAATCAACCCGATTGGAATGGAACGGAATGGAATGGAACGGAATGGAATGGAATCAACCCGAATGGAATGGAATGGAATGGAATGGAATGGAATAGAATCACCCGGAAAGGAATAGAGTGGAATGGAATGGAAAGGAATGGAATGGAATGGAATGACTTGGAATCAACTCGAATGGAATGGAATGGAATGGAATGGAATGGATTCAACCTGAATGGAATAGAATGGAATGGAATGGCATGGAATGGAGTGGAATGGAATGGAATGGAATCAACCCGAATGGAATGGAATGGAATGGAACGGAATGGAATGGAATGGAATCAACCCGAATGGAATGGAATGGAATGCAATAGAATGGAATGGAATGGCATGGAATGGAATGGAATGGAATGGAATGGAATGGAATGGAATGGAATGGAATCAACCGGAATGGAATGGAATGGAATGGAACGGAATGCAATGGAATGGAGTCAACCCGAAAGGAATGGAATGGAATGGAAAGGAATGGAATGGAATGGAATGGAATCAATCCGAATGGAATGGAATGGCATGGAATGGATTGGAACGGAATCAACCCGAATGGAATGGATTGGAATGGAATGGATGTAACAAGAATGGAATGGAATGGAATGGAATGGAATGGAATCAACCCGAATGGAATGGAATGGAGTCAACCCGAAAGGAATGGAACGGAATGGAATGGAATGGAATGGAATGGAATCAATCCGAATGGAATGGAATGGAATGGAATGGAATCAAACCGAATGGAATATAATGGAATCAACCCGAGTGGAATTGAATGGAATGGAATGGAATCAACGAGAAAGGAATCGAATGAAATGCAATGGAGTGGAATGGAATTGAATGCAATGGAATCAACCCGAATGAAATGGAATGGAATGGAATGGAATCAAAACGAATGGAATGGAATGGAATGGAAAGGAATGGAATGGAATCAAGCCGAATGGAATGGAATGGAATGGAATCATCCCGAATGGAATGGAATGGAATCAAATGGAATGGAATGGAATGGAATGGAATGGAATGGAATGGAATCAACCAGAATGGAATGGAATGGAATGCAATTGAATGGAATGGAATCAACCCGAATGGAGTGGAATGGAATGCAATGGAATCAACCAGAATGGAATGGAATGGAATAGAATGAAATGGAATAGAATGGAATAGAATCACCCCGAAAGGAATGGAATGGAATGGAGTGGAACGGAATGGAATGGAATAGAATGATTTGTAATCAACCCGAATGGAATGGAATGGATTGGAATGGAATCAACCCGAATGGAATGGAATGGAATGCAATAGAATGGAATGGAATGGCATGGAATGGAATGGAATGGAATGGAATGGAATGGAATGAACGGAATGCAATGGAATGGAGTCAACCCGAAAGGCATGGAACGGAATGGAAAGGAATGGAATGGAATGGAATGGAATCAATCCGAATGGAATGGAATGGCATGGAATGGATTGGAACGGAATCAACCCGAATGGAATGGATTGGAATGGAATGGATGTAACACGAATGGAATGGAATGGAATGGAAAGATATCAACCAGAATGGAATGGAATGGAATGGAATGGAATGGAATGGAGTCAACCCGAAAGGAATGGAACGGAATGGACTGGAATGGAATGGAATGGAATCAATCCGAATGGAATGGAATGGAATGGAATGGAATGGAATCAACCCGAATGGAATATAATGAAATCAACCCGAGTGGAATTGAATGGAACGGAATGGAATCAACGAGAAAGGAATCGAATGAAATGGAATGGAGTGGAATGGAATTGAATGGAATGGAATCAACCCGAATGAAATGGAATGGAATGGAATGGAATCAAAACGAATGGAATGGAAAGGAATGGAACGGAATGAAGCCGAATGGAATGGAATGGAATGGAATCATCCCGAATGGAATGGAATGGAATCAAATGGAACGGAATGGAATGGAATGGAATGGAATGGAATGGAATCAACCAGAATGGAATGGAATGGAATGCAATTGAATGGAATGGAATCAACCCAAATGGAGTGGAATGGAATAGAATGGTAAAAACCCGACTGAAAAGAATGGCATGGCATGGAATGGAATGGAATGGAATGCAATCAACACAATAGGAATGTAATGGAATGTAATGGAATGGAATGGAATCAACACGAATGGCATGGAATGGAATGGAATGGAATGGAATGGAATGGAATGGAATCAACCCGATTGGAATGGAATGGAATGGAATGGAATGGAGTCAACCCAAATGGAATGGAATGGAATGGAATGGAGTGGAAGGGAATGGAATGGAATGGAATCAACCCGAATGGAATGGAATGGGATGGAATGGAATGGAATGGAATAGAATCACCCCGAAAGGAATGGAGTGGAATGGAATGGAACGGAATGGAATGGAATAGAATGATTTGGAATCAACAAGAATGGAATGGAATGGAATGGAATGGAATCAACCCGAACGGAACATAATGGTATGGAATGGAATTGAATGGAATGGAATGGAATGGAGTCAACCTGAAAGGAATGGAATGGAATGGAATGGAATTTAATGAAATGGAATCAATCCGAATGGAATGAAATGGAATGGAATGGAATGGAATGGAATGGAATGGAATCAACCCGAATGGAATGGAATGGAATGGAATGGAATGGAATGGAATGGAATCAACCAGAATAGAATATAATGGAGTCCACCCGAGTGGAATTGAATGGAATGCAATGGAAATAACCCGAATGGAATGGAATGTAATGGAATGGAATCAACGAGAATGAAATGGAATGGAATGGAATGGAGTGGAATGGAATTGAATGAAATGGAATCAACCCGAATGGAATGGAATTTAATGGAATGGAATCAAAACGAATGGAATGGAATGGAATGGAATGGAGTGGAATGGAATGGAATGGAATGGAATCAAGCCAAATGGAATGGAATGGAATGGAATCATCCCGAATGGAATGGAATGGAATGAAATGGAATGGAATTGAATGGAATGGAATGGAATGAACCCGAATGGAATGGAATGGAATGGAATCAACCCGAATGGAATGGAATGGAATGAAAATGAATGGAATGGAATCAACACGAATGGAATGGAATGGAATGGAATGGAATGGAATGGAATGGAATGGAATGGAATGGAATGGAATGGAATAGAATGAAATGGAATAGAATGGAATAGAATCACCACGAAAGGAAAGGAATGGAAAGGAATGGAATGGAATGGAGTCAACCCGAATGGAATGGAATTGCATGGAATGGAATGGAATGGAATGGAATGGAATCAACCGAAATGGAATGGAATGGAATGGAATCAACACGAATGGAATGGAATGCAATGGAATGGAATGGAATGGAATCAAATCGAAAGGAATGGAATGGAATGGAATGGAATGGAGTGGAATGGAAAGGAATGGAATCAACCCGATTGGAATGGAATGGAATGGAATGGAATGGAATGGAATGGAATGGAATGGAATGGAATGGAGTTAACCCAAATGGAATGGATCGGAATGGAATGGAACGGAATGGAATGGAATCAACCCGAAAGGAATCGAATGGAATGGAATGGAATGGAATAGAATCACTCCGATAGGAATAGAGTGGAATGGAATGGAAAGGAATGGAATGGAATGGAATGACTTGGAATCAACTCGAATGGAATGGAATGGAATGGAATGGAATGGAATGGATTCAACCTGAATGGAATAGAATGGAATGGAATGGCATGGAATGGAGTGGAATGGAATGGAATGGAATGGAATCAACACGAATGGAATGGAATGGAATGGAATAGAATGGAATGGAATGGCATGGATTGGAATGGAATGCCATGGAATGGAATGGAAGGGAATGGAATGGAATCAACCCGAATGGAATGGAATGGAATGGAACGGAATGCAATGGAATGGAGTCAACCCGAAAGGAATGGAACGGAATGGAAAGGAATGGAATGGAATGGAATGGAATCAATCCGAATGGAATGGAATGGCATGGAATGGATTGGAACGGAATCAACCCGAATGGAATGGATTGGAATGGAATGGATGTAACACGAATGGAATGGAATGGAATGGATTGGAATCAACCCGAATTGAATGGAATGGAATGGAATGGAATGGATTCAAGCCGAAAGGAATGGAACGGAATGTAATGGAATGGAATCAATAAGAATGGAATGGAATGGAATGGAATGGCATGTAATCAACCCGAATGGAATATAATGGAATCAACCCGAGTGGAGTTGAATGGAATGGAATGGAAATAATCCGAATGGAATGGAATTGAATGGAATGGAATCAACCCGATTGGAATGGAATGGAATGGAATGGAATGGAATGGAATGGAATGCAATGGATTTAACCCAAATGGAATGGAATGGAATGGAATGGAGTGGAATGGAATGGAATGGAATGGTATCAACCCGAATGGAATGGAATGGAATGGAATGGAATGGAATGGAATGGAATGGAAAACAATCGACCCGAAAGGAATGGAGTGGAATGGAATGGAACGGAATGGAATGGAATAAAATGATTTGGAATCAAACAGAATGGAATGGAATGGAATGGAATGAAATGGAATGGAATGGAATGGAGTCAACCTCAAAGGAATGGAATGGAATGGAATGGAATCAATCGGAATGGAATGGAATGGAATGGAATGAAATGGAATGGAATGGAATGAAATGGAATAGAATGGAATAGAATCACCACGAAAGGAATGGAAAGGAATGGAATGGAATGGAGTGGAATGGAATAAACCCGAATGGAATGGAATGGAATGGAATGGAATGGTATGGAATCAACCCAAATGGAAAGGAATGGAATGGAAAGAATAAAAACGAATGGAATGGAATGGAATGGAAAGGAATGGAATGGAATCAAGCCGAATGGAATGGAATGGAATGTAATCAACCTGAATGGAATGGAATGGAATGGATTGGAATCAACCCGAATGAAATATAATGGAATCAACCCGAGTGGAATTGAATGGAATGGAATGGAAATAAACCGAATTGAATGGAATGTAATGGAATGGAATCAACGAGAATGGAATCGAATGGATGGAATGGATTGGAATGGAATTGAATGGAATGGAATGAACCCGAACGGAATGGAATTTAATGGAATGGGATCAAAACGAATGGAATGCAATGGAATGGAATGGAATGAAATGGAATGGAATGGAATCAAGCCGAATGGAATGGAATGGAATGGAATCATCCCGAATGGAATGGAATGGAATGAAATGGTATGGAATGGAATGGAATGGAATGGAATAAACCGGAATGGAATGCAATGGAATGCATTGGAATGGAATGGAATGGAATGGAATGGAATCAACCCGTAGGGAATGGAATGGAATGCAATTGAATGGAATGGAATTAACACGAATGGAATGGAATGGAATGGAATGGAATGGAATCAACCAGAATGGAATGGAATGGAATAGAATGAAATGGAGTAGAATGGAATAGAATCACCACGAAAGGAATGGAAAGGAATGGAATGGAATGGAGTGGAATGGAATAAACCCGAATGGAATGGAATGGAATGGAATGGAATAGAATGGTATGGAATCAACCCAAATGGAATGGAATGGAATGGAAAGAATCAAAACCAATGGAATGGAATGGAATGGAAAGGAATGGAATGGAATCAAGACGAATGGAATGGAATGGAATGGAATCAACCCGAATGGAATGGAATGGAATGGAATGGATGTAACACGAATGGAATGGTATGAAATGGAATGTAATGGAATGGTATGAAATGGAATGGAATGGAATGGAATGGAATGGAATGGAATGGAATGGATTCAACCCGAGTGGAATGGAATGGAATGGAACGGAATGCAATGGAATGGAGTCAACCCGAAAGGAGTGGAACGGAATGGAAAGGAATGGAATGGAATGGAATGGAATCAATCCAAATGGAATGGATTGGCATGGAATGGAATGGAATGGAATGGAATGGAATCAACCTGAATGGAATGGGATGGAATGGATTGGAATCAACCCGAATGAAATATAATGGAAACAGCCCGAGTGGAATTGAATGGAATGGAATGGAAATAACCCGAATGGAACGTAATGGAATGGAGTGGAATCAACGAGAATGGAATCACATGGAATGGAATGGAGAGGAATGTAATTGAATGGAATGGAATGGAGTGGAATCAACGAGAATGGAATCACATGGAATGGAATGGAGAGGAATGTAATTGAATGGAATGGAATCAACTCGAATGGAGAGGAATGCAATGGAATGGAATGGAATGGAATGGAACGGAATGGAATGGAATCAACACGAAAGGAATGGAATGCAATGGAATGGAATGGAATGGAATAGAATCGACCCGAAAGGAATGGAATGGAATGGAATAGAATCAACCCAAATGGAATGGAATGGAACCAACACGAATGGAATCGAATGGAATGGGATGCAATGGAATGGAATCAACCCGAATGGAATGGAAAGGAATGGAATCAACCCGAATGGAATGGAATGGAGGGGAATGGAAGGGAGTGGAATCAACCCGAATGGAAGGGAATGGAATGGAATGGAATGGAAAGGAATTGAATCAACACGAATGGAATGGAACGGAATGGAATGCAATGGAATGGAGTGGATTCAACACGAATGCAATGGAATGGAATGCAATGGAATGGAATGGAATGCAATGGAATGGAATGGAATGGAATGGAATAGAATGGAATGGAATCAACCGGAATGGAGTGGAATGCATTGGAATGGAATGGAATGGAATGGAATCAACCCGAATGGAATGGAATGGAATAGAATGAAATGGAATAGAATGGAATAAAGTCACCCCGAAAGGAAAGAATTGAATAGAATGGAATGGAATGGAATCAACCCGAAAGGAAAGGAATGCCAAGGAATGGAATGGAATGGAATGGAATGGAATGGAATGGAATGGAATGGAATCAACACGAATGGAAAGGAATGCAATGGAATGGAATGGAATGGAATCAAAACGAATGGAATGGAATGGAATGGAATGGAATGGAATGGAATGGAAAGGAATGGAATCAACCCGATTGGAATGGAATGGAATCGAATGGAATGGAATGGAATGGAATGGAGTTAATCCAAATGGAATGGAATGGAATGGAATGGTACGGAATGGAATGGAATCAACCCGAATGGAATGGAATGGAGTGAAATGGAATGGAATGGAATGGAATAGAATCATCCCGAAAGGAATAGAGTGGAATGGAATGGAACGGAATGGAATGGAATGGATTGACTTGGAATCAACCCGAATGGAATGGAATGGAATGGAATGGAATGGATTCAACCTGAATGGAAGAGAACGGAATGGAATGGCATGGAATGGAGTGGAGTGGAATGGAATGGAATGGAATGGAATCAACCCAAATTGAATGGAAGGTAATGGAATTGAATGGAGTGGAGTGGAATCAACCCGAATGGAATAGAATGGAATGGAATGGCATGGAATGGAATGGAATGGAATGGAATCAATCCGAAAGGAACGGAATGGAATGGAATGGAATGGAATGGAATGGAATGGAATCAACCCGAATGCAATGGAATGGAATGGAATGGAATGGAATCAACCAGAATAGAATATAATGGAATCAACCCGAGTGGAATTGAATGGAATGGAATGGAAATAACCCGAATGGAATGGAATGTAATGGAATGGAATCAACGAGAATGAAATGTAATGTAATGGAATGGATTGGAATGGAATTGAATGGAATGGAATCAACCCGAATGGAATTGAATTTAATGGAATGGAATCAAAACGAATGGAATGGAATGGAATGGAAAGGAATGGAATGGAATGGAAAGGAATCAAGCCGAATGGAATGGAATGGAATGGAATCATCCTGAATGGAATGGAATGGAATGAATAGGAATGGAATGGAATGGAATCAACCCGAATGGAATGGAATGGAATGGAATCAACCCGAATGGAATGGAATGGAATGCAATTGAATGGAATGGAATCAACACGAATGGAATGGAATGGAATGGAATGGAATTGAATGGAATGGAATCCACCCGAATGGAATGGAATGGAATAGAATGAAATGGAATTGAATGGAATAGAATCACCCCGAAAGGAATGGAATGGAATGGAATGGAATGGAGTCAACCTGAATGGAATGGAATGGCATTGAATGGAATGTAGTGGAATCAAATCGAATGGAATGGAATGGAATGGAATGGAATGGAGTGGAATGGAAAGGAATGGAATCAACCCGATTGGAATGGAATGGAATGGAATGGAATGGAATCAACCCGAATGGAATATAATGGAATCAACCCGAGTGGTATTGACTGGAATGGAATGGAAATAATCCGAATGGAATGGAATGGAATGGAATGGAATCAACGAGAAAGGAATGGAATGGACTGGAATGGAATTGAATGGAATGGAATCAACCCGAATGGAATGGAATGGAATGGAATGGAATGGAATCAAAACGAATGGAATGGAATGGAATGGAAATGAATGGAATGGAATCAAGCCGAATGGAATAGAATATAATGGAATCATCCCGAATGGAAAGGAATGGAATCAAATGGAATGGAATGGAATGGAATGGAATAAAACCGAATGGAATGGAATGGAATGGAATGGAATGGAATGGAATGGAATGGAATCAACCCGAATGGAATGGAATGGAATGCAATTGAATGGAATGGAATCAACTCGAATGGAGTGGAATGGATTGGAATGGAATCAACCCGAATGCAATGGAATGGAATGGAATAGAATGAAATTGAATAGAATGGAATAGAATCACCCCGAAAGGAATGGAATGGAATGGAATGGCATGGAATGGAATGGATTGGAATGGAATGAACCCGAATGGAATGGAATGGCATGGAATCGAATGGAATGGAATGGAATGGAATCAACCCAAATGGAATGGAATATAATGGAATGGAATGGAATGGAATCAACACGAATGGCATGGAATGGAATGGAATGGAATGGAATGGAATGGAATGGAATGGAGTGGAATCAACCCGATTGGAATGGAATGGAATGGAATGGAATGGAATGGAATGGAGTTAAGACAAATGGAATGGAATGGAATGGAATGGAGTGGAAGGGAATGGAATAGAATGGAATCAATCCGAATGGAATGGAATGCAATGGAATGGAACGGAATGGAATGGAATAGAATCACCCGAAAGGAATGGAGTGGAATGGAATGGAACGGAATGGAATGGAATAGAATGATCTGGAATCAACCCGAATGGAATGGAATGGAATGGAATGGAATGGATGTAACACGAATGGAATGGAATGGAATGGAATGGAATGGAATCAACCCGAATGGAATGGAAAGGAATGGAATGGAATGGAATGGAGTCAACCTGTAAGCAATGGAATGGAATGGAATGGAATGGAATGGAATGGAAACAAATCGAATGGAATGGAATGGAATGGAATGGAATGCAATCAACACGATTGGAATGGAATGGAATGGAATGGAATGGATTGGAATGCAATGGAGTCAACCTCGAAGGAATGGAATGGAATGGAATGGAGTCTACCTGAAAGGAATGGAATGGAATGGAATGGAATGGAATGGAAACAAATCGAATGGAATGGAAAGGAATGGAATGGAATGGAATGGAATGGAACTGAAACAACCGGAAAGGAATGCAATGGAATGGAATGGAATGGAATGGAATGGAATGGAATGGAATCAACCCGAATGGAAAGGAATGCAATGGAATCAACCGAATGGAATGGAATGGAATTGAATGGAATGGAATGGAATGGAATATAATGATTTGGAATCAACACGAATGGAATGGAATGGATGTAACACGAATGAAATGGAATGGAATGGAATGGAATCAACCAGAATGGAATGGAATGGAATGGAATGGAATGGAATGGAATGGAATGGAATGGAATCAACCAGAATGGAATGGAATGGAATGCAAATGAATGCAATGGAATCAACACGAATGGAATGGAAGGGAAGTGAATAGAAGGGAATGGAATGGAATCAACACGAATGGAATGGAATGGAATAGAATGAAATGGAATAGAATGGAATAGAATCACCCCGAAAGGAATGGAATGGAATGGAATGGAATGGAATGGAATGGAATGGAATGGAATGGAATTGAGTCAACCCGAATGGAATGGAATGGCATGGAATGGAATGGATTGGAATGGAATGGAATCAACCCAAATGGAATGGAATGGAATGGAATGGAATGGAATGGAATGGAATGGAATGGAATGGAATGGAATGGAATCAACACGAATGGAATGGAATGCAATGGAATGGAATGGAATGGAATCAATCCGAATGTAATGGAATGGCATGGAATGGAGTGGAATGGAAAGGAATGGAATCAACCCGATTGGAATGGAATGGAATGGAATGGAATGGAATGGAATGCAATGGAATGGAGTTAACCCAAATGGAATGGAACGGAATGGAATGGAACGGAATGGAATGGAATCAACCAAAATGGAATGGAATGGAATGGAATGGAATAGAATCACCCCGAAAGGAATAGAGTGGAATGGAATGGAACGGAATGGAATGGAATGGAATGACTTGGAATCAACTCGAACGGAATGGAATGGAATGGAATGGAATGGATTCAACCTGAATGGAATAGAATGGAATGGAATGGCATGGAATGGAGTGGAATGGAATGGAATGGAATCAACCCGAATGGAATGGAATGGAATGGAACGGAATGGAGTGGAATGGAATCAACCCGAATGGAATGGAATGGAATGCAATAGAATGGAATGGAATGGCATGGAATGGAATGGAATGGAATGGAATGGAATGAACACGAATGGAATGGAATGGAATGGAACGGAATGCAATGGAATGGAGTCAACCCGAAAGGAATGGAACCGAATGGAAAGGAATGGAGTGGAATAAATCCGAATGGAATGGAATGGCATGGAATGGATTGGAACGGAATCAACCCGAATGGAATGGAATGGAATGGAATGGAATGGAATGGAATGGAATGGAGTGAACCCGAAAGGAATCGAACGGAATGGAATGGAATGGAATGGAATCAATCCGTATGGAATGGAATGGAATGGAATGGAATCAACGAGAAAGGAATCGAATGAAATGGAATGGAGTGGAATGGAATTGAATGGAATGGAATCAACCCGAATGAAATGGAATGGAATGGAATGGAATCAAAACGAATGGAATGGAATGGAATGGAAAGGAATGGAATGGAATCAAGCCGAATGGAATGGAATGGAAAGGAATCATCCCGAATGGAATGGAATGGAATCAAATGGAATGGAATGGAATGGAATGGAATGGAATGGAATGAAATCAACCAGAATGGAATGGAATGGAATGCAATTGAATGGAATGGAATCAACCCGAATGGAGTGGAATGGAATGGAATGGAATCAACCCGAATGGAATGGAATGGAATAGAATGAAATGGAATAGAATGGAATAGAATCACCCAGAAAGGAATGGAATGGAATGGAATGGAATGCAATGGAAAAAACTCGACTGAAATGGAATGGCATAGAATGGAATGGAATGGAATGGAATGCAATCAACACAAAAGGAATGGAATGGAATGGAATGGAATGGAATGGAATCAACCCGATTGGAATGGAATGGAATGGAATGGAGTGGAAGGGAAGGGAATGGAATGGAATCAACCAGAAAGGAATGGAATGGAATGGGATGGAATGGAATGGAATGGAATGGAATGGAATAGAATCACCCCGAAAGGAATGGAGTGGAATGGGATGGAACGGAATGGAATGGAATAGAATGATTTGGAATCAACCCGAATGGAATGGAATGGAATGGAATGGAATCAACCCGAATGGAATATGATGGTATGGAATGGAATGGAATGGAATGGAGTCAACCTGAAAGTAATGGAATGGAATGGAATGGAATGGAATGGAATGGAATGGAATCAATCCGAAAGGAATGGAATGGAATGGAATGGAATGGAGTGGAATGGAATGGAATCAACACGAATGGAATGGAATGGAATGGAATGCAATCAACCAGAATAGAATATAATGGAATGACCCCGAGTGGAATTGAAAGGACTGGAATGGAAATAACCCGAATGGAATGGAATGTAATGGAATGGAATCAACGAGAATGAAATGGAATGGAATGGAATGGAGTGGAATGGAATTGAATGGAATGGAATCAACCCGAATGGAATGGAATTTAATGGAATGGAATCAAAACGAATGGAATGGAATGGAATGGAATGGAATGGAATGGAAAGGAATCAAGCCGAATGGAATGGAATGGAATGGAATCAACCCGAATGGAATGGAATGGAATGCAATTTAATGGAATGGAATCAACACGAATGGAATGGAATGGAATGGAATGGAATGGAATGGAATCAACCCGAATGGAATGGAATGGAATAGAATGAAATGGAATAGAATGGAATAGAATCACCCCGAAAGGAATGGAATGGTATGGAATTGAATGGAATGGAGTCAACCCGAATGGAATGGAATGGCATGGAATGGAATGCAATGGAATGGAATGAACCCAAATGGAATGGAATGGAATGGAATCAACAAGAATGGAATGGAATGCAATGGAATGGAAAGGAATGGAATCAAATCGAATGGAATGGAATGGAATGGAATGGAATGGAGTGGAATGGAAAGGAATGGAATCAACCCGATTGGAATGGAATTGAATGGAATGGAATGGATTGGAATGAAGTTAAACCAAATGGAATGGAACGGAATGGAATGGAACGGAATGGAATGGAATCAAACCGAAAGAATTGGAATGGAATGGAATGGAATGGAATGGAATAGAATCACCCCGAAAGTAATAGAGTGGGATGGAATGGAAAGGAATGGAATGGAATGGAATGACATGGAATCAACTCGAATGGAATGGAATGGAATGGAATGGAATGCATTCAACCTGAATGGAATAGAATTGAATGGAATGGCATGGAATGGAGTGGAATGGAATGGAATGGAATGGAATCAACACGAATGGAATGGAATGGAATGGAATAGAATGGAACGGAATGGCATGGAATGGAATGGAATGGCATGGAATGGAATGGAAGGGAATGGAATGGAATCAATCCGAATGGAATTGAATGGAATGGAACGGAATGCAATGGAATGGAGTCAACCCGAAAGGAATGGAACGGAATGGACAGGAATGGAATGGAATGGAATGGAATCAATCCGAAAGGAATGGAATGGCATGGAATGGAGTGGAATGGAAAGGAATGGAATCAACCCGAATGGAATGGAATGGAATGGAATGGAATGGAATGGAATGGAGTTAAACCAAATGGAATGGAACGGAATGGAATGGAATGGAATGGAGTTAACCCAAATGGAATGGAACGGAATGGAATGGAACGGAATGGAAGGGAATCAACCCGAATGGAATGGAAAGGAATGGAATGGAATGGAATAGAATCACCTCGAAAGGAATAGAGTGGAATGGAATGGAACGGAATGAAATGGAATGGAATGACTTGGAATCAACTCGAATGGAATGGAATGGAATGGAATGGAATGGAATGGATGTAACACGAATGCAATAGAATGGAATGGAATGGAATGGAATGGAGTGGAATGGAATGGAATGGAATGGAATCAACCCGAATGGAATGGAATGGAATGGAACGGAATGGAATGGAATGGAAACAACCCGAATGGAATGGAATGGAATGGAACGGAATGGAATGGAATGGAATCAACCCTAATGGAATGGAATGGAATGGAATGGAATGGAATGGAATTTAATGGAATGGAATGGAATAGAATGGAATGGAATGGAATCAACCCGAATGGAATGGAATGGAACGGAATGGAATGGAATGGAATGCAATGGAATGGAACCAACCCGAATGGAATGGAAAGGAATGGAATCAACCGGAATGGAATGGAATGGAGGGGAATGGAAGGGAATGGAATCAACCCGAATGGAAGTGAATGGAAAGGATTGGAATGGAAAGGAATGGAATCAACACGAAAGGAATGGAATGGAATGGAATGCAATGGAATGGAGTGGAATCAACCGGAATGGAATGGAATGGAATGGAATGGAATGGAATGAAATGGAATCAACCGGAATGTAATGGAATGGAATGGAATGGAATGGAATGGAATGGAAAGGAATCAACTCGAATGGCATGGAATGGAATGGAATGGAATCACATGGCATGGAATGGAATGGAATCCACCCGAACGGAATGGAATGGAATGCAGTGGAATGGAATGGAATCAACCCGAATGGAGTGCAATGCAATGGACTGGAATAGAATGGAATGGAATGGAATGGAATGGAATGGAACGGAAAGGAATCAACACGAAAGGAATGGAACGCAATGGAAGGGAATGCAATGGAACACAATAGAACCGAAAAGAATGGAATGGAATGGAATGGAATGGAATGGAATCAACCCGAATGGAATGGAATGCAATGGCATGGAATGGAATGGATTGGAATGGAATGGAATGCAATGGAATCTACACGAATGGAATGGAATGGAATGGAATGGGATGGAATGGACTGGATTGGAATCAACCCGAATGGAATGGAATGGAATGGAATGGAATGGAATGGAATGGAATGGAGTGGAATGGAATCAACACGAATGGAATGGAATGGAATGGAATGGAATGGAATCAACCCGAATCTATTGGAATGGAAAGGAATGGAATGGAATGGAATCGAATGGAATGGAATCAATCCGAATGGATTGGAATGGAATGGAAAGGAATGGAATGGAATGGAATGGAATGGAATGGAATGGAATGCAATCAACCCGAATGGAAAGGAATGGAATGGAATGGAATCAACACGAATGGAATGGAATGGAATGGAATGGAATGGAATGGATGTAACACGAATGGAATGGAATGGAAAGGAATGGAATGGAATGGAATGGAATCAACCCGAATGAAATGGAATGGAATGGAATGGAATGGAATCAATCCGAATGGAATGGAATGGAATGGAATGGAAAGGAGTGGAATGGAATGGAATGTAATGGAACGGAATGGAATGGAAACAACCCGAATGGAAAGGAATGGAACGGGATGGAATCAACCCGAATGGAATGGAATGGAATGGAATGGAATGGAATGGAATGGATGTAACACGAATGGAATGGAATGGAATGGAACGGAATGGAATGGAATGGAATGGAATCAATCCGAATGGAATGGAATGGAATGGAATGGAATCAACCCAAATGGAATGGAATGGAATGGAATGGAAGCAACACGAATGGAATGGAATGGAATGGAATGGAATGAAAGGAATGGAATGGAATCAACCCGAATGGAGTGGAATGGAATGGAACGGAATGGACAGGAATGGAATCAACCCGAATGGAATGGAATGGAATGGAATGGAAAGATATGGAATGGAAGCAACCTGAATGGAATGGAATGGAATGGAATGGAATGGAATGGAATCAAAGCGAATGGAATTGAATGGAATGGAATCAACACGAATGGAATGGAATGGAATGGAAAGGAATGGAATGGAATGGAATGGAATGGAATCAATCCGAATGGAATCGAAAGGAATGGAATGGAATGGAATGGAATGGAGTCAACCCGAATGGAAAGGAATGGAATGGCATGGAATCAACCCGAATGGAATGGAAAGGAATGGAATGGAATGGAATGGAATGGAATGGATGTAACACGAACGGAATGGAATGGAATGGAATGGAATCAACCCGAATGGAATGGAATGGAATGGAATGGAATGGAGTCAACCCGAAAGCAATGGAACGGAATGGAATGGAATGGAATGGAATGGAATGGATGTAACACGAACGGAATGGAATGGAATGGAATGGAATCAACCCGAATGGAATGGAATGGAATGGAATGGAATGGAGTCAACCCGAAAGCAATGGAACGGAATGGAATGGAATGGAATGGAATGGAATGGAATCAATCCGAATGGAATGGAATGGAATGGAATGGAATGGAATGGAATGGAATGGAATGGAACGGAATGGATTCAACCCCAATGTAATGGAATGGAATGGAATGGAATCATCCCGAATGGAATATAATGGAATCAACCCGAGTGGAATTGAATGGAATGGAATGGAAATAACCTGAATGGAATGGAATGGAATGGAATGGAATCAACGAGAATGGAATCGAATGGAATGGAATGTAGTGAAATGGAATTGAATGGAATGGAATCAAACCGAATGGAATGGAATGGAATGGAATCATCCCGAATGGAATGGAATGGAATCAGATGGAATGTAATGGAATGGAATGGAATAAAACCGAATGGAATGGAATGGAATAGAATGGAATGGAATCAACGCGAATGGAATGGAATGGAATGCAATTGAATGGAATGGAATCAACCCAAAAGGAATGGAATGGAATGGAATGGAATCAACCCGAATGGAATGGAATGGAATAGAATGAAATGGAATAGAATGGAATAGAATCACCCCGAAAGGAATGGAATGGAATGGAATGGAATGGAGTGGAATGGAATGAACCCGAATGGAATGGAATGGCATGGAATGGAATTGAATGGAATGGAATGGAATGGAAACAACCCGATTGGAATGGAATGGAATTGGAATAGAACGGAATGGAATGGATTTAACCCAAATGGAATGGAATGGAATGGAATGGAGTTGAAGGGAATGGAATGGATTGGAATCAACCCAAATGGAATGGAATGGAATGGAATGGAATGGAATAAAGTCACCCCGAAACGAATGGAGTGGAATCGAATGGAACGGAATGGAATGGAATAGAATGATTTGGAATCAACACGAATGTAATGGAATGGAATGGAAAGGAATGGATGTAACACGAATGGAATGGAATGGAATGGAATGGAATGGAATGGAATGGAATGGAATCAACCCGAATGGAATGGAATGGAATGGAATGGAATGCAATGGAAAGGAATGGAAAGGAATGGAATGGAGTCAACCTGAAATGAATGGAATGGAATGGAATGGAATGGAATGGAATCAAACAGAATGGAATGGAATGGAATGGAATGGAATGGAATGGAATGGAATCAACCCGATTGGAATGGAATGGAATGGAATGGAATGGAATGGAATGGAATGGCATGCAATGCAATGGAGTTAACCGAAAAGGAATGGAATGGAATGGAGTGGAATGGAATGGAAAAGAATCACCCCGAAAGGAATGGAGTGGAATGGAATGGAACGGAATGGAATGGAATAGAATGATTTGGAATCAACCCGAATGGAATGTAATGGAATGGAATGGAATGGAATGGATGTAACACGAATGGAATGGAATGGAATGGAATGGAATGGAATGGAATCAACCCGAATGGAATGGAATGGAATGGAAAGGAATGGAATGGAATGGAATCAACACGAAAGGAATGGAATACAATGGAATGGAATGGAATGGAACAGAATCGACCCGAAAAGAATGGAATGGAATTGAGTGGAATAGAATGGAATTGAATGGAATGGAATCAACCCGAATGGAATGGAATGGAATGGAATCAACACGAATGGAATAGAATGGAATGGAATCAACCCGAATGGAATATAATGTAATCAACCCGAGTGGAATTGAATGGAATGGAATTGAAAGAAACCGAATGGAATGGAATGGATTGGAATGGAATCAAAGAGAATGGAATCGAATGGAATGGAATGGAGTGGAATGGAACTGAATGGAAAGGAATCAACCCGAATGGAATGGAATTGAATGGAATGGAATCCAGCCGAATGGAATGGAATGGAATGGAATGGAATAAAGCCGAATGGAATGGAATGGAATGGAATGGAATCAACCCAAATGCAATGGAATGGAATGGAATCAACCCGAATGGAATATAATGTAATCAACCCGAGTGGAATTGAATGGAATGGAATTGAAAGAAACCGAATGGAATGGAATGGATTGGAATGGAATCAACGAGAATGGAATCGAATGGAATGGAATGGAGTGGAATGGAACTGAATGGAAAGGAATCAACCCGAATGGAATGGAATGGAATGGAATGGAATCAAAACGAATGGAATGGAATGGAATGGAATCAAAACGAATGGAATGGAATGGAATAGAAGGGAATGAAATCAAGCTGAATGGAATAGAATGGAATGGAATCATCCCGAATGGAATGGAATGGAATGAAATGGAATGGAATGGAATGGAATGGAATGGAATGGAATAGAATGGAATGGAATAAAACAGAATGGAATGGAATGGAATGGAATGCAATCAACCCGAATGGCATGGAATGGAATGGAATCATCCCGAATGGAATGGAATGGAATGAAATGGAATGGAATGGAATGGAATGGAATAGAATGGAATGGAATAAAACAGAATGGAATGGAATGGAATGGAATGCAATCAACCCGAATGGATTGGAATGGAATGCAATTGAATGGAATGGAATCAACCCGAATGGAATGGAATGGAATGGAATGGAATGGAATGTAATCAAAACGAATGGAATGGAATGGAATGGAAATGAATGGAATGGAATCAAGCCGAATGGAATAGAATGGAAGGGAATCATTCCTAATGGAAAGGAATGGAATCAAGTGGAATGGAATGGAATGGAATGGAATAAAACCGAATGGAATGGAATGGAATGGAATGGAATGGAATCAACCCAAATGGAATGGAATGGAATGCAATTGAATGCAATGGAATCAACTCGAATGGAGTGGAATGGATTGGAATGGAATCAACCCGAATGCAATGGAATGGAATGGAATAGAATGAAATTGAATAGAATGGAATAGAATCACCCCGAAAGGAATGGAATGGAATGGAATGGCATGGAATGGAATGGATTGGAATGGAATGAACCCGAATGGAATGGAATGGCATGGAATCGAATGGAATGGAATGGAATGGAATGGAAAGATATGGAATGGAAGCAACCTGAATGGAATGGAATGGAATGGAATGGAATGGAATGGAATCAAAGCGAATGGAATTGAATGGAATGGAATCAACACGAATGGAATGGAATGGAATGGAAAGGAATGGAATGGAATGGAATGGAATGGAATCAATCCGAATGGAATCGAAAGGAATGGAATGGAATGGAATGGAATGGAGTCAACCCGAATGGAAAGGAATGGAATGGCATGGAATCAACCCGAATGGAATGGAAAGGAATGGAATGGAATGGAATGGAATGGAATGGATGTAACACGAACGGAATGGAATGGAATGGAATGGAATCAACCCGAATGGAATGGAATGGAATGGAATGGAATGGAGTCAACCCGAAAGCAATGGAACGGAATGGAATGGAATGGAATGGAATGGAATGGATGTAACACGAACGGAATGGAATGGAATGGAATGGAATCAACCCGAATGGAATGGAATGGAATGGAATGGAATGGAGTCAACCCGAAAGCAATGGAACGGAATGGAATGGAATGGAATGGAATGGAATGGAATCAATCCGAATGGAATGGAATGGAATGGAATGGAATGGAATGGAATGGAATGGAATGGAACGGAATGGATTCAACCCCAATGTAATGGAATGGAATGGAATGGAATCATCCCGAATGGAATATAATGGAATCAACCCGAGTGGAATTGAATGGAATGGAATGGAAATAACCTGAATGGAATGGAATGGAATGGAATGGAATCAACGAGAATGGAATCGAATGGAATGGAATGTAGTGAAATGGAATTGAATGGAATGGAATCAAACCGAATGGAATGGAATGGAATGGAATCATCCCGAATGGAATGGAATGGAATCAGATGGAATGTAATGGAATGGAATGGAATAAAACCGAATGGAATGGAATGGAATAGAATGGAATGGAATCAACGCGAATGGAATGGAATGGAATGCAATTGAATGGAATGGAATCAACCCAAAAGGAATGGAATGGAATGGAATGGAATCAACCCGAATGGAATGGAATGGAATAGAATGAAATGGAATAGAATGGAATAGAATCACCCCGAAAGGAATGGAATGGAATGGAATGGAATGGAGTGGAATGGAATGAACCCGAATGGAATGGAATGGCATGGAATGGAATTGAATGGAATGGAATGGAATGGAAACAACCCGATTGGAATGGAATGGAATTGGAATAGAACGGAATGGAATGGATTTAACCCAAATGGAATGGAATGGAATGGAATGGAGTTGAAGGGAATGGAATGGATTGGAATCAACCCAAATGGAATGGAATGGAATGGAATGGAATGGAATAAAGTCACCCCGAAACGAATGGAGTGGAATCGAATGGAACGGAATGGAATGGAATAGAATGATTTGGAATCAACACGAATGTAATGGAATGGAATGGAAAGGAATGGATGTAACACGAATGGAATGGAATGGAATGGAATGGAATGGAATGGAATGGAATGGAATCAACCCGAATGGAATGGAATGGAATGGAATGGAATGCAATGGAAAGGAATGGAAAGGAATGGAATGGAGTCAACCTGAAATGAATGGAATGGAATGGAATGGAATGGAATGGAATCAAACAGAATGGAATGGAATGGAATGGAATGGAATGGAATGGAATGGAATCAACCCGATTGGAATGGAATGGAATGGAATGGAATGGAATGGAATGGAATGGCATGCAATGCAATGGAGTTAACCGAAAAGGAATGGAATGGAATGGAGTGGAATGGAATGGAAAAGAATCACCCCGAAAGGAATGGAGTGGAATGGAATGGAACGGAATGGAATGGAATAGAATGATTTGGAATCAACCCGAATGGAATGTAATGGAATGGAATGGAATGGAATGGATGTAACACGAATGGAATGGAATGGAATGGAATGGAATGGAATGGAATCAACCCGAATGGAATGGAATGGAATGGAAAGGAATGGAATGGAATGGAATCAACACGAAAGGAATGGAATACAATGGAATGGAATGGAATGGAACAGAATCGACCCGAAAAGAATGGAATGGAATTGAGTGGAATAGAATGGAATTGAATGGAATGGAATCAACCCGAATGGAATGGAATGGAATGGAATCAACACGAATGGAATAGAATGGAATGGAATCAACCCGAATGGAATATAATGTAATCAACCCGAGTGGAATTGAATGGAATGGAATTGAAAGAAACCGAATGGAATGGAATGGATTGGAATGGAATCAACGAGAATGGAATCGAATGGAATGGAATGGAGTGGAATGGAACTGAATGGAAAGGAATCAACCCGAATGGAATGGAATTGAATGGAATGGAATCCAGCCGAATGGAATGGAATGGAATGGAATGGAATAAAGCCGAATGGAATGGAATGGAATGGAATGGAATCAACCCAAATGCAATGGAATGGAATGGAATCAACCCGAATGGAATATAATGTAATCAACCCGAGTGGAATTGAATGGAATGGAATTGAAAGAAACCGAATGGAATGGAATGGATTGGAATGGAATCAACGAGAATGGAATCGAATGGAATGGAATGGAGTGGAATGGAACTGAATGGAAAGGAATCAACCCGAATGGAATGGAATGGAATGGAATGGAATCAAAACGAATGGAATGGAATGGAATGGAATCAAAACGAATGGAATGGAATGGAATAGAAGGGAATGAAATCAAGCTGAATGGAATAGAATGGAATGGAATCATCCCGAATGGAATGGAATGGAATGAAATGGAATGGAATGGAATGGAATGGAATGGAATGGAATAGAATGGAATGGAATAAAACAGAATGGAATGGAATGGAATGGAATGCAATCAACCCGAATGGCATGGAATGGAATGGAATCATCCCGAATGGAATGGAATGGAATGAAATGGAATGGAATGGAATGGAATGGAATAGAATGGAATGGAATAAAACAGAATGGAATGGAATGGAATGGAATGCAATCAACCCGAATGGATTGGAATGGAATGCAATTGAATGGAATGGAATCAACCCGAATGGAATGGAATGGAATGGAATGGAATGGAATGTAATCAAAACGAATGGAATGGAATGGAATGGAAATGAATGGAATGGAATCAAGCCGAATGGAATAGAATGGAAGGGAATCATTCCTAATGGAAAGGAATGGAATCAAGTGGAATGGAATGGAATGGAATGGAATAAAACCGAATGGAATGGAATGGAATGGAATGGAATGGAATCAACCCAAATGGAATGGAATGGAATGCAATTGAATGCAATGGAATCAACTCGAATGGAGTGGAATGGATTGGAATGGAATCAACCCGAATGCAATGGAATGGAATGGAATAGAATGAAATTGAATAGAATGGAATAGAATCACCCCGAAAGGAATGGAATGGAATGGAATGGCATGGAATGGAATGGATTGGAATGGAATGAACCCGAATGGAATGGAATGGCATGGAATCGAATGGAATGGAATGGAATGGAATCAACGCAAATGGAATGGAATATAATGGAATGGAATGGAATGGAATCAACACGAATGGCATGGAATCGAACGGAATGGAATGGAATGGAATGGAATGGAATGGAGTGGAATCAACCCGATTGGAATGGAATGGAATGGAATGGAATGGATTTAACCCAAATGGAATGGAATGGAATGGAATGGAGTTGAAGCGGATGGAATGGATTGGAATCAACCCAAATGGAATGGAATGGAATGGAATGGAATGGAATAGAGTCACCCCGAAACGAATGGAGTGGAATCGAATGGAACGGAATGGAATGGAATAGAATGATTTGGAATCAACACGAATGTAATGGAATGGAATGGAAAGGAATGGATGTAACACGAATGGAATGGAATGGAATGGAGTGGAATGGAATCAACCCGAATGGAATGGAATGGAATGGAATGGAATGCAATGGAATGGAATGGAAAGGAATGGAATGGAGTCAACCTGAAATGAATGGAATGGAATGGAATGGAATGGAATGGAATGGCATGCAATGCAATGGAGTTAACCGAAAAGGAATGGAATGGAATGGAGTGGAATGGAATGGAAAAGAATCACCCCGAAAGGAATGGAGTGGAATGAAATGGAACGGAATGGAATGGAATAGAATGATTTGGAATCAACCCGAATGGAATGTAATGGAATGGAATGGAATGGAATGGATGTAACACGAATGGAATGGAATGGAATGGAATGGAATGGAATGGAATCAACCCGAATGGAATGGAATGGAATGGAAAGGAATGGAATGGAATGGAATCAACACGAAAGGAATGGAATACAAGGGAATGGAATGGAATGGAACAGAATCGACCCGAAAAGAATGGAATGGAATTGAGTGGAATAGAATGGAATTGAATGGAATGGAATCAACCCGATTGGAATGGAATGGAATGGAATCAACACGAATGGAATAGAATGGAATGGAATGGGATGGAATGGAATTGAATGGAATGGAATCCAGCCGAATGGAATGGAATGGAATGGAATAAAGCCAAATGGAATGGAACGGAATGGAATGGAATGGAATGGATTGGAATGGAATGAACCCGAATGGAATGGAATGGCATGGAATGGAATGGAATGGAATGGAATGGAATCAACCCAAATGGATTGGAATACAATGGAATGGAATGGAAAGGAATCAACACGAATGGCATGGAATCGAACGGAATGGAATGGAATGGAATGGAATGGAATGGAATGGAATGGAATGGAATGGAGTGGAATCAACCCGATTGCAATGTAATGAAATGGAATGGAATGGAATGGAGTTAAGACAAATGGAATGGATTGGAATGGAATGGAGTGGAAGGGAATGGAATAGAATGGAATCAACCCGAATGGAATGGAATGCAATGGAATGGAATGGAATGGAATGGAATAGAATCACCCGAAAGGAATGGAGTGGAATGGAATGGAACGGAATGGAATGGAATAGAAAGATTTGGAATCAACCCGAATGGAATGGAATGGAATGGAATGGAATGGATGTAACACGAATGGAATGGAATGGAATGGAATGGAATGGAATGGAATCAACCCGAATGGAATGGAAAGGAATGGAATGGAATGGAATGGAATGGAATGGAATGGAGTCAACCTGTAAGCAATGGAATGGAATGGAATGAAATGGAATGGAATGCAATGGAAACAAATCGAATGGAATGGAATGGAATGGAATGGAATCAACCCGATTGGAATGGAATGGAATGGAATGGAATGGATTGGAATGCAATGGAGTCAACCTCGAAGGAATGGAATGGAATGGAATGGAGTCAACCTGAAAGGAATGGAATGGAATGGAATGGAATGGAATGGAAACAAATCGAATGGAATGGAAAGGAATGGAATGGAATGGAACTGAAACAACCGGAAAGGAATGCAATGGAATGGAATGGAATGGAATGGAATGGAATGGAATCAACCCGAATGGAAAGTAATGCAATGGAATCAACCGAATGGAATGGAATGGAATGGAATGGAATGTAATGGAATGGAATATAATGATTTGGAATCAACACGAATGGAATGGAATGGAATGGAATGGATGTAACACGAATGAAATGGAATGGAATGGAATGGAATCAACCAGAATGGAAGGAAATGGAATGGAATGGAATGGAATCAACCCGAATGGAATGGAATGGAATGCAAATGAATGGAATGGAATCAACACGAATGGAATGGAAGGGAATTGAATGGAAGGGAATGGAATGGAATCAACACGAATGGAATGGAATGGAATAGAATGAAATGGAATAGAATGGAATAGAATCACCCCGAAAGGAATGGAATGGAATGGAATGGAATGGAATGGAATGGAATTGAGTCAACCCGAATGGAATGGAATGGCATGGAATGGAATGGAATGGAATGGAATGGAATGGAATCAACCCAAATGGAATGGAATGGAATGGAATGGAATGGAATGGAATCAACACGAATGGAATGGAATGGAATGGATGTAACACGAATGGAATGGAATGGAATGGAATGGAATCAACCCGAATGGAATGGAATGGAAAGGAATGGAATGGAATGGAATCAACACGAAAGGAAAGGAATGCAATGGAATGGAATGGAATGGAACAGAATCGACCCGAAAAGAATGGAATGGAATTGAATGGAATGGAATGGAATGGAATGGAATGGAATGGAATGGAATGGAATCATCCCGAATGGAATGGAATGGAATGAAATGGAATGGAATGGAATGGAATGGAATGGAATGGAATGCAATGGAAAGGAATGGAATGGAATCAATTAGAATGGAATGGAATGGAATTGAATGGAATGGAATGGAATGGAATCAACCCGATTGGAACGGAATGGAATGGAATGGAATGGAATGGAATGGAATGGAATGCAATGCAATGGAGTTAACCCAAATGGAATGGAATGGAAAGGAGTGGAATGGAATGGAATGGAATGGAATCACCCCGAATGGAATGGAATGGAATGGAATGGAATGGAATAGAATCACACCGAAAGGAATGGAGTGGAATGGAATGGAACGGAATGGCATGGAATAGAATGATTTGGAATCAACCCGAATGGAATGGAATTGAATGGAATGGAATGGATGTAACACGAATGGAATGGAATGGAATGGAATGGAATGGAATGGAATCAACCCGAATGGAATGGAATGGAATGGAAAGGAATGGAATGGAATGTAATCAACACGAAAGGAATGGAATGCAATGGAATGGAATGGAATGGAACACAATCGACCCGAAAAGAATGGAATGGAATTGAATGGAATGGAATGGAATGGAATGGAATGGAATCAAAACGAATGGAATGGAATGGAAGGGAAACAACCCGAATGGAATGGAATGGAAAGGAATGGAATGGAATGGAATCAATCCGAATGGAATGGAAAGGAATGGAATGGAATGGAATGGAATGGAGACAACCCGAATGGAAAGGAATGGAATGGAATGGAATCAACCGGAATGGAATGGAATGGAATAGAATGGAATGGAATGGAATGGAATCAACCCGAATGGAATGGAATGGAATGGAGCAAACCCGAATGGAATGGAATGGAATGGAATGGAGTGGAATGGAATGGAATGGAAACAACCCGAATGGAATGGAATTGAATAGAATGGAATGGAATGGAATGGAATGGAATGGAATGGAATGGAATGGAATGGAATGGAATGCAATGCAATGGAGTTAACCCAAATGGAATGGAAAGGAATGGAGTGGAATGGAATGGAATGGAATGGAATCACCCCGAATGGAATGGAATGGAATGGAATGGAATGGAATGGAATGGAATGGAATAGAATCACCCTGAAAGGAATGGAGTGGAATGGAATGCAACGGAATGGAATGGAATAGAATGATTTGGAATCAACCCGAATGGAATGGAATGGAATGGAATGGAATGGAATGGATGTAACACGAATGGAATAGAATGGAATGGAATGGAATCAACCCGAATGGAATGGAATGGAATGGAAAGGAATGGAATGGAATGGAATCAACACGAAAGGAATGGAATGCAATGGAATGGAAAGGAATGGAACAGAATCGACCCGAAAAGAATGGAATGGAATTGAATGGAATGGAATGGAATGGAATGGAATGGAATCAAAACGAATGGAATGGAATGGAATGGAATCAACCCGAATGGAATGGAATGGAAAGGAATGGAATGGAATGGAATCAATACGAAAGGAATGGAAAGGAATGGAATGGAATGGAATGGAATCACCCAGAATGGAATGGAATGGAATGGAATGGAATCATCCCAAATGGAATGGAATGGAATCAAATGGAAAGGAATGGAATAAAACCGAATGGAATTTAATGGAATGGAATGGAATGGAAGCAACCCGAATGGAATGGAATGGAATGCAACTGAATGGAATGGAATCAACCCGAATGGAATGGAATGGTATGGAATGGAATGTAAAGGAATAGAATCACCCCGAAAGGAATGCAGTGGAATGGGATGGAACGGAATGGAATGGAATAGAATGATTTGGAATCAACCTGAATGGAATGGAATGGAATGGAATGGAATGGATATAACACGAATGGAATGGAATGGAATGGAATGGAATCAACCCGAATGGAATGGAATGGAATGGAATGGTATGGAATGGAATGCAACGGAGTCAACCTGAAAGGAATGGAATGGAATGGAATGGAATGGAATGGAATGGAATGGAATGGAATGGAATGCAATCAATCCGAATGGAATGGAATGGAATGGAATGGATTGGAATCAACCCGAATGGAATGGAATGGAACGGAGTCAACCTGAAAGGAATGCAATGGAATGGAATGGAATGGAATGGAATGGAAACAATCCGAATGGAATGGAATGGAATGGAATGGAATGGAATGGAATGGAATCAACACGAAAGGAATGGGATGGAGTGGAATGGAATCAACCACAATAGAATATAATGGAATCAACCCGAGTGGAATTGAATGGAATGGAATGGAAATAACACGAATGGAATGGAATGTAATGGAATGGAATCAACCCGATTGGAATATAATGGAATCAATCCGAGTGAAATTGAATGGAATGGAATGGAAATAACCCGAATGGAATGGAATGTAATGGAATGGAATCAACGAGAATTGAATCGAATGGAATGGAATGGAGTGGAATGGAATTGAATGGAATGGAATCAACCCGAATGGAATGGAATGGAATGGAATGGAATCAAAACGAATGGAATGGAATGGAATGGAATGGAAAGGAATTGAATCAAGCCGAATGGAATGGAATGGAATGGAATCATCCCGAATGGAAAGGAATGGAATGAAATGGAATGGAATGGAATGGAATGGAATGGAATGGAATGGAATGGAATGGAATCAATTAGAATGGAATGGAATGGAATGGAATGGAATGGAATCAACCCGATTGGAATGGAATGGAATGGAATGGAATGGAATGGAATGGAATGGAATGCAATGCAATGGAGTTAACCCAAATGGAATGGAATGGAATGGAGTGGAATGGAATGGAATGGAATGGAATCACCCTGAATGGAATGGAATGGAATGGAATGGAATGGAATGGAATGGAATAGAATCACCCCGAAAGGAATGGAGTGGAATGGAATGGAACGGAATGGAATGGAATGGAATGATTTGGAATCAACCCGAATGGAATGGAATGGAATGGAATGGATGTAAAACGAATGGAATGGAATGGAAACTAATGGAATGGAATCAACCCGAATGGAATAAACCGAATGGAATGGATTGGAAAGGAATGGAATCAACCCAAATGAAATATAATGGAATCAACCCGAGTGTAATTGAATGGAATGGAATGGAAATAACACGAATGCAATGGAATGGAATGGAATGGAATGGAATCAATGAGAATGGAATCGAATGGAATGGAATTGAGTGGAATGGAATTGAATGGAATGGAATCAACCCGAATGGAATGGAATGGAATCGAATCGAATCAAAACGAATGGAATGTAATGGAATGGAAAGGAATGGAATGGAATCAAGCAGAATGGAATGGAATGGAATGGAATCATCCCGAATGGAATGGAATGGAATGGAATGGAATGGAATGGAATGGAATGGAATCAACCGGAATATAATGTAATGTAATGTAACGGATTGGAATGGAATGGAATGGAATCAACTCGAATGGCATGGAATGGAATGGAATGGAATGTCATGGCATGGAATGGAATAGAATCAACCCGAAAAGATTGGAATGGAATGCAATGGAATCGAATGGAATCAACCCGAATGGAGTGCAATGCAATGGAATGGAATGGAATGGAATGGAATGGAATCAACACGAAAGGAATGGAATGCAATGGAATGGAATGGAATGGAAAAGAATCGACCCGAAAGGAATGGAATGGAATGGAATGTAGTGGAATGGAAACAACACGAATGGCATGGAATGGAATGGAATGGAATGGAATCAACCCGAATGGAATGGAATGCAATGGAATCAACACGTATGGAATGGAATGGAATGCATTGGAATGGAATGGACTGGAATCAACCCGAATGGAAAGGAATAGAATGGAATGGAATGGCATCATCCCGAATGGAATGGAATGGAATGGAATGGAAAGGAAACGAATGGATTCAACCCGAATTGAATGGAATGGAAGGGAATGGAATGGAATGGAATCAACCCGAATGGAAGGGAATGGAATAGAATGGAATGGAATAGAATCAACCCGAATGGAATGGAATGGATTGGAATGGAATCAAATGGAATGGAATCAACCCGAATGGAATGGAATGGAAAGGAATGGAATGGAATGGAACGGAAAGGAATGGAATGGAATGGAGTAAACCCGAATGGAATGGATTGGAACGGAATGGAATGGAATGGAATGGAATGGAATGGAATGGAATCAACGCGAATGGAATGGAATGGAATAGAATGGAATGGAATGGAATGGAATGGAATCAACACAAATGGAATGGAATGGAATGGAATGGAATGGAATGCAATTGAATGGAATCAACCGGAATGGAATGGAAAGGAATGGAATCAACTCGAATGGAATGGAATGGAGGGGAATGGAAGGGAATGGAATCAACCCGATTGGAATGTAATGTAATGGAATGGAATGGAATGGCATGGAATTAACACAAATGGAATGGAATGGAATGGAATTGAATGCAATGCAATGGAATCAACCCGAATGGAATGGAATGGAATGGAATGGAATGGAATGGAATGGAATGGAATGGAATAGAATCACCCCGAAAGGAATGGAGTGCAATGGAATGGAACGGAATGGAATGGAATGGAATGATTTGGAATCAACCCGAATGGTATGGAACGGAATGGAATTGATTGGAGTGGATTCAACCTGAATGGAATACAGTGGAATGGAATGGCATGGAATGGAATGGAATGGAATGGAATGGAATGGAATGCAATGGGGTAAACCCAAATGGAATGGAATGGAATGGAATGGAATGGAATGGAATGCAATGGAATCAACCCAAATGGAATGGAATGGAATAGAATGGAATGGAATTTAATGGAATACAATCACCCCGAAAGGAATGGAGTGGAATGGAATGGAACTGAATGGAATGGAATGGAATGATTTGGAATCACCCCGAAAGGAATGGAATGGAATGGAATGGAATGGATTGGATTCAACCTCAATGGAATAGAATGGAATGGAATGGCATGGAATGGAATGGAATGAAATGGAATGGAATGGAATGGAATGGAATGGAATGGAATGGAATCAACCCGAATGGAATGGAATGTAATAGAATGGAATGGAGTGGAGTGGAATCAACCCAAAAGGAATAGAATGGAATGGAATGGCATGGAATGGAATGGAATGGAATGGAATGGAATGGAATGGAATGGAATGGAATCAAACCGAATGGAATGGAATGGAATGCAATGGAATGGAATGGAATGGAAACAAACGAAATGGAATGGAATGGAATGCAATTGAATGGAATGGAATGGAACAGAATCAACCCGAAAGGAATGGAATGGAATGGAATGGAATGGAATGGAATGGAATCAACCTGAATGGAATGGAATGGAAAGGAGTCAACGCGAATGGAATGGTATGGAATTGAATGGAATGGAATCAACCCGAAAGGAATGGAATGGAATGGAATGGAATCAACCCGAATGAAATGGAATTTAATGGAATGGAATCAATTCGAATGGCCTGGAATGGAACGGAATGGCATGACAAGGCATGGAAAGGAATGGAATCAACCCGAACGGAATGGAATGGAATGCATTGGAATGGAATGGAATCAACCCGAATGCAGTGGAATGCAATGGAATGGAATGGAATGGAATGGAACGGAATGGAATCAACACGAAAGGAATGGAATGCAATGGAATGGAATGAAATGGAGTAGAATGGAACCAAAAGGAATGGAATGGTATGGAATGGAATGGAATGGAATGGAATCATCCAGAATGGAATGGAATGGAATGGAATGGAATCAACACGAATGGAATGGAATGGAATGGAATGGAATGGAATGGAATGGAATGGAATGGAATGGAATCAACCCGAAAGGAAGGGAATGGAATGGAAGGGAATGGAATCAACCCGATTGGAATGAAATGGAATGGAATGGAATGGAATGGAGTTAACCCAAATGGAATGGAAGGGAATGGAATGGAGTGGAAGGGAATGGAATGGAATGGAATCAACCCAAATGGAATGGAATGGAATGGAATGGAATGGAATAGAATCACCCCGAAAGTAATGGAGTGGAATGGAATGGAACGGAATGGAATGGAATAGAATGATTTGGAATCAATATGAATGGAATGGATTGGAATGGATGTAAAACGAATGGAATGGAATGGAATGGAAACAACCCGAATGGAATGGAATGGAAAGGAATGGAATGGAATGGAATCAATCCGAATGGAATGGAAAGGAATGGAATGGAATGGAATGGAATGGAATGGAGTCAACCGGAATGGAAAGGAATGGAATGGAGTGGAATCAAACGGAATGGAATGGAATGGAATGGAATGGAATCAACCCGAATGGAATGGAATGGAATCATCCCGAATGGAATGGAATGGAATCAAATGGAATGGAATGGAATAAAACCGAATGGAATTGAATGGAATGGAATGGAATGGAATCAACCCGAATGGAATGGAATGCTATGGAATGGACTGGAATGGAATAGAATCACCCCGAAAGGAATGGAGTGGAATGGAATGGAACGGAATGGAATGGAATAGAATGATTTTGAAACAACCTGAATGGAATGGAATGGAATGGAATGGAATCAACCCGAATGGAATGGAATGGCATGGAATGGAATGGAATGGAATGGAATGGAATGGAATGGAATCAACCCAAATGGAATGGAATGGCATGGAATGGAATGGAATGGTATGGAATAGAATGTAATGGAATAGAATCACCCAGAAAGGAATGGAGTGGAATGGAATGGAACGGAATGGAATGGAATGGAGTCAACCTGAAAGGAATGGAATGGAATGGAATGGAATGGAATGGAATGGAATGGAATGCAATCAATCCGAATGGAATGGAATGGAATGGAATGGAATGGATTGGAATCAACCCGAATGGAATGGAATGGAACGGAGTCAACCTGAAAGGAATGGAATGGAATGGAATGGAATCAATCCGAATGGAATGGAATGGAATGGAATGGAATGGAATAGAATGGAATGGAATAAAACAGAATGGAATGGAATGGAATGGAATGCAATCAACCCGAATGGATTGGAATGGAATGCAATTGAATGGAATGGAATCAACCCGAATGGAAAGGAATGGGATGGAATGGAATGGAATGGAATGGAATGGAATCAAGTCATATGTAATGGAATGGAATGGAATGGAAGTAACACGAATGGAATGTACTGGAATGGAATGGAATGGAATGGAATCAACCCGAATGGAATGGAATGGAATGGAATGGAATGGAATGGAATGGAATGGAATGGAATGGACTGGAATGCAATCAACCCGAATGGAATGGAATGGAATGGAATGGAATGGAATGGAATCAACCCGAATGGAACGGAATGCAATGGAATGGAATGGAATCAAAACGAATGGAATGGAATGGAATGGAATCAACCCGAATGGAATGGAAGGGAAAGGAATGGAATGGAATGGAATGGAATGGAATGGAATCAATCTGAATGGAATGGAAAGGAATGGAATGGAGTCAACCCGAATGGAAAGGAATGGAATGGAATGGAATCAACCCGAATGGAATGGAACGGTATGGAATGGAATGGAGTCAACCCGAGAGGAATGGAACGGAATGGAATGGAATGGAATGGAATGGAATGGAATGGAATCATTCCGAATGGAATGGAATGGAATGGAATGGAATGGAATGGAATCAACGGGAATATAATGGAATGGAATGGAATGGAATGGTATTGAATGGAATGGAGTGGAATGGAATCAACACGAATGGAATGGAATGGAATGGAATCAACCTGAATGAAATGGAATGGAAAGGAATGAAATGGAATGGAATGGAATGGAATCAATCCGAATGGAATGCAATGGAATGGAAAGGAATGGAATGGAATGGAATGAAATGGAATGGAATGGAATGGAATTAACGCAAATGGAAAGGAATGGAATGGAATGGAATCAACACGAATGGAATGGAATGGAATGGAATGGAATCAACCAGAATGGAATGGAATGGAATAGAATGAAATGGAGTAGAATGGAATAGAATCACCACGAAAGGAATGGAATGGAATGGAATGGAATGGAGTGGAATGGAATAAACCCGAATGGAATGGAATGGAATGGAATGGAATAGAATGGTATGGAATCAACCCAAATGGAATGGAATGGAATGGAAAGAATCAAAACCAATGGAATGGAATGGAATGGAAAGGAATGGAATGGAATCAATCCGAATGGAATGGAATGGAATGGAATCAACCCGAATGGAATGGAATGGAATGGAATGGAATGGATGTAACACGAATGGAATGGTATGAAATGGAATGGAATGGAATGGTATGAAATGGAATGGAATGGAATGGAATGGAATGGAATGGAATGGATTCAACCCGAGTGGAATGGAATGGAATGGAACGGAATGCAATGGAATGGAGTCAACCCGAAAGGAGTGGAACGGAATGGAAAGGAATGGAATGGAATGGAATGGAATCAATCCGAATGGAATGGATTGGCATGGAATGGAATGGAATGGAATGGAATGGAATGGAATCAACCTGAATGGATTGGAATGGAATGCAAATGAATGGAATGGAATCAACACGAATGGAATGGAAGGGAATTGAATGGAAGGGAATGGAATGGAATGGAATGGAATCAACCCGAATGGAATGGAATGGAAAGGAATGGAATGGAATGGAATCAACACGAAAGGAATGGAATGCAATGGAATGGAATGGAATGGAACAGAATCGACCCGAAAAGAATGGAATGGAATTGAATGGAATGGAATGGAATGGAATGGAATGGAATGGAATGGAATCATCCCGAATGGAATGGAATGGAATGAAATGGAATGGAATGGAATGGAATGGAATGGAATGGAATGCAATGGAAAGGAATGGAATGGAATCAATTAGAATGGAATGGAATGGAATTGAATGGAATGGAATGGAATGGAATCAACCCGATTGGAACGGAATGGAATGGAATGGAATGGAATGGAATGGAATGCAATGCAATGGAGTTAACCCAAATGGAATGGAATGGAAAGGAGTGGAATGGAATGGAATGGAATGGTATCACCCCGAATGGAATGGAATGGAATGGAATAGAATCACACCGAAAGGAATGGAGTGGAATGGAATGGAACGGAATGGCATGGAATAGAATGATTTGGAATCAACCCGAATGGAATGGAATGGAATGGAATGGAATGGATGTAACACGAATGGAATGGAATGGAATGGAATGGAATGGTATGGAATCAACCCGAATGGAATGGAATGGAATGGAAAGGAATGGAATGGAATGGAATCAACACGAAAGGAATGGAATGCAATGGAATGGAATGGAATGGAACACAATCGACCCGAAAAGAATGGAATGGAATTGAATGGAATGGAATGGAATGGAATGGAATGGAATGGAATCAAAACGAATGGAATGGAATGGAATGGAAACAACCCGAATGGAATGGAATGGAAAGGAATGGAATGGAATGGAATCAATCCGAATGGAATGGAAAGGAATGGAATGGAATGGAATGGAATGGAGTCAACCCGAATGGAAAGGAATGGAATGGAATGGAATCAACCGGAATGGAATGGAATGGAATAGAATGGAATGGAATGGAATGGAATCAACCCGAATGGAATGGAATGGAATGGAGCAAACCCGAATGGAATGGAATGGAATGGAATGGAGTGGAATGGAATGGAATGGAAACAACCCGAATGGAATGGAATTGAATAGAATGGAATGGAATGGAATGGAATGGAATGGAATGGAATGGAATGGAATGCAATGCAATGGAGTTAACCCAAATGGAATGGAAAGGAATGGAGTGGAATGGAATGGAATGGAATGGAATCACCCCGAATGGAATGGAATGGAATGGAATGGAATGGAATGGAATAGAATCACCCTGAAAGGAATGGAGTGGAATGGAATGCAACGGAATGGAATGGAATAGAATGATTTGGAATCAACCCGAATGGAATGGAATGGAATGGAATGGAATGGAATGGATGTAACACGAATGGAATAGAATGGAATGGAATGGAATCAACCCGAATGGAATGGAATGGAATGGAAAGGAATGGAATGGAATGGAATCAACACGAAAGGAATGGAATGCAATGGAATGGAATGGAATGGAACAGAATCGACCCGAAAAGAATGGAATGGAATTGAATGGAATGGAATGGAATGGAATGGAATGGAATCAAAACGAATGGAATGGAATGGAATGGAATCAACCCGAATGGAATGGAATGGAAAGGAATGGAATGGAATGGAATCAATACGAAAGGAATGGAAAGGAATGGAATGGAATGGAATGGAATCACCCCGAATGGAATGGAATGGAATGGAATCATCCCGAATGGAATGGAATGGAATCAAATGGAAAGGAATGGAATAAAACCGAATGGAATTTAATGGAATGGAATGGAATGGAAGCAACCCGAATGGAATGGAATGGAATGCAACTGAATGGAATGGAATCAACCCGAATGGAATGGAATGGTATGGAATGGAATGTAAAGGAATAGAATCACCCCGAAAGGAATGCAGTGGAATGGGATGGAACGGAATGGAATGGAATAGAATGATTTGGAATCAACCTGAATGGAATGGAATGGAATGGAATGGAATGGAATGGATATAACAACAATGGAATGGAATGGAATGGAATGGAATCAACCCGAATGGAATGGAATGGAATGGTATGGAATGGAATGCAACGGAGTCAACCTGAAAGGAATGGAATGGAATGGAATGGAATGGAATGGAATGGAATGCAATCAATCCGAATGGAATGGAATGGAATGGAATGGATTGGAATCAACCCGAATGGAATGGAATGGAACGGAGTCAACCTGAAAGGAATGCAATGGAATGGAATGGAATGGAATGGAATGGAATCAATCCGAATGGAATGGAATGGAATGGAATGGAATGGAATGGAATGGAATCAACACGAAAGGAATGGGATGGAATGGAATGGAATCAACCACAATAGAATATAATGGAATCAACCCGAGTGGAATTGAATGGAATGGAATGGAAATAACACGAATGGAATGGAATGTAATGGAATGGAATCAACCCGATTGGAATATAATGGAATCAATCGGAGTGAAATTGAATGGAATGGAATGGAAATAACCCGAATGGAATGGAATGTAATGGAATGGAATCAACGAGAATTGAATCGAATGGAATGGAATGGAGTGGAATGGAATTGAATGGAATGGTATCAACCCGAATGGAATGGAATGGAATGGAATGGAATCAAAACGAATGGAATGGAATGGAATGGAATGGAAAGGAATTGAATCAAGCCGAATGGAATGGAATGGAATGGAATCATCCCGAATGGAAAGGAATGGAATGAAATGGAATGGAATGGAATGGAATGGAATGGAATGGAATGGAATGGAATGGAATGGAATCAATTAGAATGGAATGGACTGGAATGGAATGGAATGGAATCAACCCGATTGGAATGGAATGGAATGGAATGGAATGGAATGGAATGGAATGCAATGCAATGGAGTTAACCCAAATGGAATGGAATGGAATGGGTGTGGAATGGAATGGAATGGAATGGAATCACCCCGAATGGAATGGAATTGAATGGAATGGAATGGAATGGAATGGAATAGAATCACCCCGAAAGGAATGGAGTGGAATGGAATGGAACGGAATGGAATGGAATAGAATGATTTGGAATCAACCCGAATGGAATGGAATGGAATGGAATGGAATGGATGTAACACGAATGGAATGGAATGGAAACTAATGGAATGGAATCAACCCGAATGGAATAAACCGAATGGAATGGATTGGAAAGGAATGGAATCAACCCAAATGAAATATAATGGAATCAACCCGAGTGTAATTGAATGGAATGGAATGGAAATAACACGAATGCAATGGAATGGAATGGAATGGAATGGAATCAATGAGAATGGAATCGAATGGAATGGAATTGAGTGGAATGGAATTGAATGGAATGGAATCAACCCGAATGGAATGGAATGGAATCGAATCGAATCAAAACGAATGGAATGTAATGGAATGGAAAGGAATGGAATGGAATCAAGCAGAATGGAATGGAATGGAATGGAATCATCCCGAATGGAATGGAATGGAATGGAATGTAATGGAATGGAAAGGAATGGAATGGAATCAAGCAGAATGGAATGGAATGGAATGGAATCATCCCGAATGGAATGGAATGGAATGGAATGGAATGGAATGGAATGGAATGGAATGGAATGGAATGGAATCAACCGGAATATAATGTAATGTAATGTAACGGATTGGAATGGAATGGAATGGAATCAACTCGAATGGCATGGAATGGAATGGAATGGAATGTCATGGCATGGAATGGAATAGAATCAACCCGAAAATATTGGAATGGAATGCAATGGAATCGAATGGAATCAACCCGAATGGAGTGCAATGCAATGGAATGGAATGGAATGGAATGGAATGGAATGGAATCAACACGAAAGGAATGGAATGCAATGGAATGGAATGGAATGGAAAAGAATCGACCCGAAAGGAATGGAATGGAATGGAATGTAGTGGAATGGAAACAACACGAATGGCATGGAATGGAATGGAATGGAATGGAATCAACCCGAATGGAATGGAATGCAATGGAATCAACACGTATGGAATGGAATGGAATGAATTGGAATGGAATGGACTGGAATCAACCCGAATGGAAAGGAATAGAATGGAATGGAATGGCATCATCCCGAATGGAATGGAATGGAATGGAATGGAAAGGAAACGAATGGATTCAACCCGAATTGAATGGAATGGAAGGGAATGGAATGGAATGGAATCAACCCGAATGGAAGGGAATGGAATAGAATGGAATGGAATAGAATCAACGCGAATGGAATGGAATGGATTGGAATGGAATCAAATGGAATGGAATCAACCCGAATGGAATGGAATGGAAAGGAATGGAATGGAATGGAACGGAAAGGAATGGAATGGAATGGAGTAAACCCGAATGGAATGGAGTGGAACGGAATGGAATGGAATGGAATGGAATGGAATGGAATGGAATCAACGCGAATGGAATGGAATGGAATAGAATGGAATGGAATGGAATGGAATGGAATCAACACAAATGGAATGGAATGGAATGGAATGGAATGGAATGCAATTGAATGGAATCAACCGGAATGGAATGGAAAGGAATGGAATCAACTCGAATGGAATGGAATGGAGGGGAATGGAAGGGAATGGAATCAACCCGATTGGAATGTAATGTAATGGAATGGAATGGAATGGCATGGAATTAACACAAATGGAATGGAATGGAATGGAATTGAATGCAATGCAATGGAATCAACCCGAATGGAATGGAATGGAATGGAATGGAATGGAATGGAATGGAATGGAATGGAATAGAATCACCCCGAAAGGAATGGAGTGCAATGGAATGGAACGGAATGGAATGGAATGGAATGATTTGGAATCAACCCGAATGGTATGGAACGGAATGGAATTGATTGGAGTGGATTCAACCTGAATGGAATACAGTGGAATGGAATGGCATGGAATGGAATGGAATGGAATGGAATGGAATGGAATGCAATGGGGTAAACCCAAATGGAATGGAATGGAATGGAATGGAATGGAATGGAATGTAATGGAATGCAATGGAATCAACCCAAATGGAATGGAATGGAATAGAATGGAATGGAATTTAATGGAATACAATCACCCCGAAAGGAATGGAGTGGAATGGAATGGAACTGAATGGAATGGAATGGAATGATTTGGAATCACCCCGAAAGGAATGGAATGGAATGGAATGGAATGGATTGGATTCAACCTCAATGGAATAGAATGGAATGGAATGGCATGGAATGGAATGGAATGAAATGGAATGGAATGGAATGGAATGGAATGGAATGGAATCAACCCGAATGGAATGGAATGTAATAGAATGGAATGGAGTGGAGTGGAATCAACCCAAAAGGAATAGAATGGAATGGAATGGCATGGAATGGAATGGAATGGAATGGAATGGAATGGAATGGAATGGAATCAAACCGAATGGAATGGAATGGAATGCAATGGAATGGAATGGAATGGAAACAAACGAAATGGAATGGAATGGAATGCAATTGAATGGAATGGAATGGAACAGAATCAACCCGAAAGGAATGGAATGGAATGGAATGGAATGGAATGGAATGGAATCAACCTGAATGGAATGGAATGGAAAGGAGTCAACGCGAATGGAATGGTATGGAATTGAATGGAATGGAATCAACCCGAAAGGAATGGAATGGAATGGAATGGAATCAACCCGAATGAAATGGAATTTAATGGAATGGAATCAACTCGAATGGCCTGGAATGGAACGGAATGGCATGACAAGGCATGGAAAGGAATGGAATCAACCCGAACGGAATGGAATGGAATGCATTGGAATGGAATGGAATCAACCCGAATGCAGTGGAATGCAATGGAATGGAATGGAATGGAATGGAACGGAATGGAATCAACACGAAAGGAATGGAATGCAATGGAATGGAATGAAATGGAGTAGAATGGAACCAAAAGGAATGGAATGGTATGGAATGGAATGGAATGGAATGGAATCATCCCGAATGGAATGGAATGGAATGGAATCAACACGAATGGAATGGAATGGAATGGAATGGAATGGAATGGAATGGAATGGAATGGAATCAACCCGAAAGGAAGGGAATGGAATGGAAGGGAATGGAATCAACCCGATTGGAATGAAATGGAATGGAATGGAATGGAATGGAGTTAACCCAAATGGAATGGAAGGGAATGGAATGGAGTGGAAGGGAATGGAATGGAATGGAATCAACCCAAATGGAATGGAATGGAATGGAATGGAATGGAATAGAATCACCCCGAAAGTAATGGAGTGGAATGGAATGGAACGGAATGGAATGGAATAGAATGATTTGGAATCAATATGAATGGAATGGATTGGAATGGATGTAAAACGAATGGAATGGAATGGAATGGAAACAACCCGAATGGAATGGAATGGAAAGGAATGGAATGGAATGGAATCAATCCGAATGGAATGGAAAGGAATGGAATGGAATGGAATGGAATGGAATGGAGTCAACCGGAATGGAAAGGAATGGAATGGAGTGGAATCAAACGGAATGGAATGGAATGGAATGGAATGGAATGGAATGGAATGGAATCAACCCGAATGGAATGGAATGGAATCATCCCGAATGGAATGGAATGGAATCAAATGGAATGGAATGGAATAAAACCGAATGGAATTGAATGGAATGGAATGGAATGGAATAAACCCGAATGGAATGGAATGCTATGGAATGGAATGGAATGGAATAGAATCACCCCGAAAGGAATGGAGTGGAATGGAATGGAACGGAATGGAATGGAATAGAATGATTTTGAAACAACCTGAATGGAATGGAATGGAATGGAATGGAATCAACCCGAATGGAATGGAATGGCATGGAATGGAATGGAATGGAATGGAATGGAATGGAATCAACCCAAATGGAATGGAATGGCATGGAATGGAATGGAATGGTATGGAATAGAATGTAATGGAATAGAATCACCCCGAAAGGAATGGAGTGGAATGGAATGGAACGGAATGGAATGGAATGGAGTCAACCTGAAAGGAATGGAATGGAATGGAATGGAATGGAATGCAATCAATCCGAATGGAATGGAATGGAATGGAATGGAATGGATTGGAATCAACCCGAATGGAATGGAATGGAATGGAGTCAACCTGAAAGGAATGGAATGGAATGGAATGGAATCAATCCGAATGGAATGGAATGGAATGGAATGGAATGGAATAGAATGGAATGGAATAAAACAGAATGGAATGGAATGGAATGGAATGCAATCAACCCGAATGGATTGGAATGGAATGCAATTGAATGGAATGGAATCAACCCGAATGGAAAGGAATGGGATGGAATGGAATGGAATGGAATGGAATCAAGTCATATGTAATGGAATGGAATGGAATGGAAGCAACACGAATGGAATGTACTGGAATGGAATGGAATGGAATGGAATCAACCCGAATGGAATGGAATGGAATGGAATGGAATGGAATGGAATGGAATGGAATGGACTGGAATGCAATCAACCCGAATGGAATGGAATGGAATGGAATGGAATCAACCCGAATGGAACGGAATGCAATGGAATGGAATGGAATCAAAACGAATGGAATGGAATGGAATGGAATCAACCCGAATGGAATGGAAGGGAAAGGAATGGAATGGAATGGAATGGAATGGAATGGAATCAATCTGAATGGAATGGAAAGGAATGGAATGGAGTCAACCCGAATGGAAAGGAATGGAATGGAATGGAATCAACCCGAATGGAATGGAACGGTATGGAATGGAATGGAGTCAACCCGAGAGGAATGGAACGGAATGGAATGGAATGGAATGGAATGGAATGGAATGGAATCATTCCGAATGGAATGGAATGGAATGGAATGGAATGGAATGGAATGGAATCAACGGGAATATAATGGAATGGAATGGAATGGAATGGTATTGAATGGAATGGAGTGGAATGGAATCAACACGAATGGAATGGAATGGAATGGAATCAACCTGAATGAAATGGAATGGAAAGGAATGAAATGGAATGGAATGGAATGGAATCAATCCGAATGGAATGCAATGGAATGGAAAGGAATGGAATGGAATGGAATGAAATGGAATGGAATGGAATGGAATTAACGCAAATGGAAAGGAATGGAATGGAATGGAATCAACACGAATGGAATGGAATGGAATGGAATGGAATCAACCAGAATGGAATGGAATGGAATAGAATGAAATGGAGTAGAATGGAATAGAATCACCACGAAAGGAATGGAATGGAATGGAATGGAATGGAGTGGAATGGAATAAACCCGAATGGAATGGAATGGAATAGAATGGTATGGAATCAACCCAAATGGAATGGAATGGAATGGAAAGAATCAAAACCAATGGAATGGAATGGAATGGAAAGGAATGGAATGGAATCAATCCGAATGGAATGGAATGGAATGGAATCAACCCGAATGGAATGGAATGGAATGGAATGGAATGGATGTAACACGAATGGAATGGTATGAAATGGAATGGAATGGAATGGTATGAAATGGAATGGAATGGAATGGAATGGAATGGAATGGAATGGATTCAACCCGAGTGGAATGGAATGGAATGGAACGGAATGCAATGGAATGGAGTCAACCCGAAAGGAGTGGAACGGAATGGAAAGGAATGGAATGGAATGGAATGGAATCAATCCGAATGGAATGGATTGGCATGGAATGGAATGGAATGGAATGGAATGGAATGGAATCAACCTGAATGGAATGGGATGGAATGGATTGGAATCAACCCAAATGAAATATAATGGAAACAACCCGAGTGGAATTGAATGGAATGGAATGGAATGGAATGGAATGGAGTCAACCTGTAAGCAATGGAATGGAATGGAATGGAATGGAATGGAATGGAATGCAATGGAAACAAATCGAATGGAATGGAATGGAATGGAATGGAATGGATTGGAATGCAATGGAGTCAACCTCGAAGGAATGGAATGGAATGGAATGGAGTCAACCTGAAAGGAATGGAATGGAATGGAATGGAATGGAATGGAAACAAATCGAATGGAATGGAAAGGAATGGAATGGAATGGAACTGAAACAACCGGAAAGGAATGCAATGGAATGGAATGGAATGGAATGGAATGGAATGGAATGGAATCAACCCGAATGGAAAGTAATGCAATGGAATCAACCGAATGGAATGGAATGGAATGGAATGGAATGGAATGGAATGGAATATAATGATTTGGAATCAACACGAATGGAATGGAATGGAATGGAATGGATGGAACACGAATGAAATGGAATGGAATGGAATGGAATCAACCAGAATGGAAGGAAATGGAATGGAATGGAATGGAATGGAATGGAATCAACCCGAATGGAATGGAATGGAATGCAAATGAATGGAATGGAATCAACACGAATGGAATGGAAGGGAATTGAATGGAAGGGAATGGAATGGAATCAACACGAATGGAATGGAATGGAATAGAATGAAATGGAATAGAATGGAATAGAATCACCCCGAAAGGAATGGAATGGAATGGAATGGAATGGAATGGAATGGAATTGAGTCAACCCGAATGGAATGGAATGGCATGGAATGGAATGGAATGGAATGGAATGGAATGGAATCAACCCAAATGGAATGGAATGGAATGGAATGGAATGGAATGGAATCAACACGAATGGAATGGAATGGAATGGATGTAACACGAATGGAATGGAATGGAATGGAATGGAATCAACCCGAATGGAATGGAATGGAAAGGAATGGAATGGTATGGAATCAACACGAAAGGAATGGAATGCAATGGAATGGAATGGAATGGAACAGAATCGACCCGAAAAGAATGGAATGGAATTGAATGGAATGGAATGGAATGGAATGGAATGGAATGGAATGGAATGGAATGGAATGGAATCATCCCGAATGGAATGGAATGGAATGAAATGGAATGGAATGGAATGGAATGGAATGCAATGGAAAGGAATGGAATGGAATCAATTAGAATGGAATGGAATGGAATTGAATGGAATGGAATGGAATGGAATCAACCCGATTGGAACGGAATGGAATGGAATGGAATGGAATGGAATGGAATGCAATGCAATGGAGTTAACCCAAATGGAATGGAATGGAAAGGAGTGGAATGGAATGGAATGGAATGGAATCACCCCGAATGGAATGGAATGGAATGGAATGGAATGGAATAGAATCACACCGAAAGGAATGGAGTGGAATGGAATGGAACGGAATGGCATGGAATAGAATGATTTGGAATCAACCCGAATGGAATGGAATGGAATGGAATGGAATGGATGTAACACGAATGGAATGGAATGGAATGGAATGGAATGGAATGGAATCAACCCGAATGGAATGGAATGGAATCGAATCGAATCAAAACGAATGGAATGTAATGGAATGGAAAGGAATGGAATGGAATCAAGCAGAATGGAATGGAATGGAATGGAATCATCCCGAATGGAATGGAATGGAATGGAATGGAATGGAATGGAATGGAATGGAATCAACCGGAATATAATGTAATGTAATGTAACGGATTGGAATGGAATGGAATGGAATCAACTCGAATGGCATGGAATGGAATGGAATGGAATGTCATGGCATGGAATGGAATAGAATCAACCCGAAAATATTGGAATGGAATGCAATGGAATCGAATGGAATCAACCCGAATGGAGTGCAATGCAATGGAATGGAATGGAATGGAATGGAATGGAATGGAATCAACACGAAAGGAATGGAATGCAATGGAATGGAATGGAATGGAAAAGAATCGACCCGAAAGGAATGGAATGGAATGGAATGTAGTGGAATGGAAACAACACGAATGGCATGGAATGGAATGGAATGGAATGGAATCAACCCGAATGAAATGGAATGCAATGGAATCAACACGTATGGAATGGAATGGAATGCATTGGAATGGAATGGACTGGAATCAACCCGAATGGAAAGGAATAGAATGGAATGGAATGGCATCATCCCGAATGGAATGGAATGGAATGGAATGGAAAGGAAACGAATGGATTCAACCCGAATTGAATGGAATGGAAGGGAATGGAATGGAATGGAATCAACCCGAATGGAAGGGAATGGAATAGAATGGAATGGAATAGAATCAACCCGAATGGAATGGAATGGATTGGAATGGAATCAAATGGAATGGAATCAACCCGAATGGAATGGAATGGAAAGGAATGGAATGGAATGGAATGGAAAGGAATGGAATGGAATGGAGTAAACCCGAATGGAATGGAGTGGAACGGAATGGAATGGAATGGAACGGAATGGAATGGAATGGAATGGAATGGAATGGAATGGAATCAACGCGAATGGAATGGAATGGAATAGAATGGAATGGAATGGAATGGAATGGAATCAACACAAATGGAATGGAATGGAATGGAATGGAATGGAATGCAATGGAATGGAATCAACCGGAATGGAATGGAAAGGAATGGAATCAACTCGAATGGAATGGAATGGAGGGGAATGGAAGGGAATGGAATCAACCAGATTGGAATGTAATGTAATGGAATGGAATGGAATGGCATGGAATTAACACAAATGGAATGGAATGGAATGGAATTGAATGCAATGCAATGGAATCAACCCGAATGGAATGGAATGGAATGGAATGGAATGGAATGGAATGGAATGGAATGGAATAGAATCACCCCGAAAGGAATGGAGTGGAATGGAATGGAACGGAATGGAATGGAATGGAATGATTTGGAATCAACCCGAATGGTATGGAACGGAATGGAATTGATTGGAGTGGATTCAACCTGAATGGAATACAGTGGAATGGAATGGCATGGAATGGAATGGAATGGAATGGAATGCAATGGGGTAAACCCAAATGGAATGGAATGGAATGGAATGGAATGGAATGGAATGCAATGGAATCAACCCAAATGGAATGGAATGGAATAGAATGGAATGGAATTTAATGGAATACAATCACCCCGAAAGGAATGGAGTGGAATGGAATGGAACTGAATGGAATGGAATGGAATGATTTGGAATCACCCCGAAAGGAATGGAATGGAATGGAATGGAATGGATTGGATTCAACCTCAATGGAATAGAATGGAATGGAATGGCATGGAATGGAATGGAATGAAATGGAATGGAATGGAATGGAATGGAATGGAATGGAATCAACCCGAATGGAATGGAATGTAATAGAATGGAATGGAGTGGAGTGGAATCAACCCAAAAGGAATAGAATGGAATGGAATGGCATGGAATGGAATGGAATGGAATGGAATGGAATGGAATGGAATGGAATCAAACCGAATGGAATGGAATGGAATGCAATGGAATGGAAAGGAATGGAAACAAACGAAATGGAATGGAATGGAATGCAATTGAATGGAATGGAATGGAACAGAATCAACCCGAAAGGAATGGAATGGAATGGAATGGAATGGAATGGAATGGAATCAACATGAATGGAATGGAATGGAAAGGAGTCAACGCGAATGGAATGGTATGGAATTGAATGGAATGGAATCAACCCGAAAGGAATGGAATGGAATGGAATGGAATCAACCCGAATGAAATGGAATTTAATGGAATGGAATCAACTCGAATGGCCTGGAATGGAACGGAATGGCATGACAAGGCATGGAAAGGAATGGAATCAACCCGAACGGAATGGAATGGAATGCATTGGAATGGAATGGAATCAACCCGAATGCAGTGGAATGCAATGGAATGGAATGGAATGGAATGGAACGGAATGGAATCAACACGAAAGGAATGGAATGCAATGGAATGGAATGAAATGGAGTAGAATGGAACCAAAAGGAATGGAATGGTATGGAATGGAATGGAATGGAATGGAATCATCCCGAATGGAATGGAATGGAATGGAATGGAATCAACACGAATGGAATGGAATGGAATGGAATGGAATGGAATGGAATGGAATGGAATGGAATGGAATCAACCCGAAAGGAAGGGAATGGAATGGAAGGGAATGGAATCAACCCGATTGGAATGAAATGGAATGGAATGGAATGGAATGGAGTTAACCCAAATGGAATGGAAGGGAATGCAATGGAGTGGAAGGGAATGGAATGGAATGGAATCAACCCAAATGGAATGGAATGGAATGGAATGGAATGGAATAGAATCACCCCGAAAGTAATGGAGTGGAATGGAATGGAACGGAATGGAATGGAATAGAATGATTTGGAATCAATATGAATGGAATGGATTGGAATGGATGTAAAACGAATGGAATGGAATGGAATGGAATCAACCCGAATGGAATGGAATGGAAAGGAATGGAATGGAAAGGAATCAATCCGAATGGAATGGAAAGGAATGGAATGGAATGGAATGGAATGGAATGGAGTCAACCGGAATGGAAAGGAATGGAATGGAGTGGAATCAAACGGAATGGAATGGAATGGAATGGAATGGAATGGAATGGAATGGAATCAACCCGAATGGAATGGAATGGAATCATCCCGAATGGAATGGAATGGAATCAAATGGAATGGAATGGAATAAAACCGAATGGAATTGAATGGAATGGAATGGAATGGAATCAACCCGAATGGAATGGAATGCTATGGAATGGAATGGAATGGAATAGAATCACCCCGAAAGGAATGGAGTGGAATGGAATGGAACGGAATGGAATGGAATAGAATGATTTTGAAACAACCTGAATGGAATGGAATGGAATGGAATGGAATCAACCCGAATGGAATGGAATGGCATGGAATGGAATGGAATGGAATGGAATGGAATGGAATGGAATCAACCCAAATGGAATGGAATGGCATGGAATGGAATGGAATGGTATGGAATAGAATGTAATGGAATAGAATCACCCCGAAAGGAATGGAGTGGAATGGAATGGAACGGAATGGAATGGAATGGAGTCAACCTGAAAGGAATGGAATGGAATGGAATGGAATGGAATGGAATGGAATGCAATCAATCCGAATGGAATGGAATGGAATGGAATGGAATGGATTGGAATCAACCCGAATGGAATGGAATGGAACGGAGTCAACCTGAAAGGAATGGAATGGAATGGAATGGAATGGAATGGAATCAATCCGAATGGAATGGAATGGAATGGAATGGAATGGAATGGAATAGAATGGAATGGAATAAAACAGAATGGAATGGAATGGAATGGAATGCAATCAACCCGAATGGATTGGAATGGAATGCAATTGAATGGAATGGAATCAACCCGAATGGAAAGGAATGGGATGGAATGGAATGGAATGGAATGGAATCAAGTCATATGTAATGGAATGGAATGGAATGGAAGCAACACGAATGGAATGTACTGGAATGGAATGGAATGGAATGGAATCAACCCGAATGGAATGGAATGGAATGGAATGGAATGGAATGGAATGGAATGGAATGGACTGGAATGCAATCAACCCGAATGGAATGGAATGGAATGGAATGGAATGGAATGGAATGGAATCAACCCGAATGGAACGGAATGCAATGGAATGGAATGGAATCAAAACGAATGGAATGGAATGGAATGGAATCAACCCGAATGGAATGGAAGGGAAAGGAATGGAATGGAATGGAATGGAATGGAATGGAATCAATCTGAATGGAATGGAAAGGAATGGAATGGAGTCAACCCGAATGGAAAGGAATGGAATGGAATGGAATCAACCCGAATGGAATGGAACGGTATGGAATGGAATGGAGTCAACCCGAGAGGAATGGAACGGAATGGAATGGAATGGAATGGAATGGAATGGAATGGAATCATTCCGAATGGAATGGAATGGAATGGAATGGAATGGAATGGAATGGAATCAACGGGAATATAATGGAATGGAATGGAATGGAATGGTATTGAATGGAATGGAGTGGAATGGAATCAACACGAATGGAATGGAATGGAATGGAATCAACCTGAATGAAATGGAATGGAAAGGAATGAAATGGAATGGAATGGAATGGAATCAATCCGAATGGAATGCAATGGAATGGAAAGGAATGGAATGGAATGGAATGAAATGGAATGGAATGGAATGGAATTAACGCAAATGGAAAGGAATGGAATGGAATGGAATCAACACGAATGGAATGGAATGGAATGGAATGGAATGGAATCAACCAGAATGGAATGGAATGGAATAGAATGAAATGGAGTAGAATGGAATAGAATCACCACGAAAGGAATGGAATGGAATGGAATGGAATGGAGTGGAATGGAATAAACCCGAATGGAATGGAATGGAATGGAATGGAATAGAATGGTATGGAATCAACCCAAATGGAATGGAATGGAATGGAAAGAATCAAAACCAATGGAATGGAATGGAATGGAAAGGAATGGAATGGAATCAATCCGAATGGAATGGAATGGAATGGAATCAACCCGAATGGAATGGAATGGAATGGAATGGAATGGATGTAACACGAATGGAATGGTATGAAATGGAATGGAATGGAATGGTATGAAATGGAATGGAATGGAATGGAATGGAATGGAATGGAATGGATTCAACCCGAGTGGAATGGAATGGAATGGAACGGAATGCAATGGAATGGAGTCAACCCGAAAGGAGTGGAACGGAATGGAAAGGAATGGAATGGAATGGAATGGAATCAATCCGAATGGAATGGATTGGCATGGAATGGAATGGAATGGAATGGAATGGAATGGAATGGAATGGAATCAACCTGAATGGAATGGGATGGAATGGATTGGAATCAACCCAAATGAAATATAATGGAAACAACCCGAGTGGAATTGAATGGAATGGAATGGAAATAACCCGAATGGAACGGAATGGAATGGAATGGAATCAACGAGAATGGAATCACATGGAATGGAATGGAGAGGAATGTAATTGAATGGAATGGAATGGAGTGGAATCAACGAGAATGGAATCACATGGAATGGAATGGAGAGGAATGTAATTGAATGGAATGGAATCAACCCGAATGGAGTGGAATGCAATGGAATGGAATGGAATGGAATGGAATGGAACGGAATGCAATGGAATCAACACGAAAGGAATGGAATGCAATGGAATGGAATGGAATGGAATAGAATCGACCCGAAAGGAATGGAATGGAATGGAATGGAATGGAATAGAATCAACCCAAATGGAATGGAATGGAACCAACACGAATGGAATCGAATGGAATGGGATGCAATGGAATGGAATCAACCCGAATGGAATGGAAAGGAATGGAATCAACCCGAATGGAATGGAATGGAGGGGAATGGAAGGGAGTGGAATCAACCCGAATGGAAGGGAATGGAGTGGAATGGAACGGAAAGGAATTGAATCAACACGAATGGAATGGAACGCAATGGAATGCAATGGAATGGAGTGGATTCAATACGAATGCAATGAAATGGAATGCAATGGAATGGAATGGAATGCAATGGAATGGAATGGAATGGAATGGAATGGAATGGAATGGAATAGAATGGAATGGAATCAACCGCAATGGAGTGGAATGCATTGGAATGGAATGGAATGGAATGGAATCAACACGAACGGAATGGAATGGAATAGAATGAAATGGAATAGAATGGAATAAAGTCACCCCGAAAGGAATGGAATGGAATAGAATGGAATGGAATGGAATCAACCCGAATGGAAAGGAATGCCATGGAATGGAATGGAATGGAATGGAATGGAATGGAATGGAATCAACACAAATGGAATGGAATGGAATGGAATGAAATTGAGTGGAACGGAATGGAATCAACACGAATGGAAAGGAATGCAATGGAATGGAATGGAATGGAATCAAATCGAATGGAATGGAATGGAATGGAATGGAATGGAAAGGAATGGAATCAACCCGATTGGAATGGAATGGAATCGAATGGAATGGAATGGAATGGAATGGAGTTAATCCAAATGGAATGGAATGGAATGGAATGGTACGGAATGGAATGGAATCAACCCGAATGGAATGGAATGGAGTGGAATGGAATGGAATGGAATGGAATAGAATCATGCCGAAAGGAATAGAGTGGAATGGAATGGAACGGAATGGAATGGAATGGATTGACTTGGAATCAACCCGAATGGAATCGAATGGAATGGAATGGAATGGATTCAACCTGAATGGAAGAGAACACAATGGAATGGCATGGAATGGAGTGGAGTGGAATGGAATGGAATGGAATGGAATCAACCCAACTTGAATGGAAGGTAATGGAATTGAATGGAGTGGAGTGGAATCAACCTGAATGGAATAGAATGGAATGGAATGGCATGGAATGGAATGGAATGGAATGGAGTGGAATGGAATGGAATGGAATGGAATTAAATGAAATCATCCCGAATGGAATGGAATGGAATGGATTGGAATGGAATGGAATGGAATCAATCCGAAAGGAATGGAATGGAATGGAATGGAATGGAATGGCATGGAATGGAATGGAATGGAATGGAATGGAATGGAATGGAATCAACCCGAATGGAATGGAATGGAATGGAATGGAATGGAATCAACCAGAATAGAATATAATGGAATCAACCCGAGTGGAATTGAATGTAATGGAATGGAAATAACCCGAATGGAATGGAATGTAATGGAATGGAATCAACGAGAATGAAATGTAATGTAATGGAATGGATTGGATTGGAATTGAATGGAATGGAATCAACCCGAATGGAATTGAATTTAATGGAATGGAATCAAAACGAATGGAATGGATTGGAATGGAATGGAATGGAATGGAAAGGAATCAAGCCGAATGGAATGGAATGGAATGGAATCATCCTGAATGGAATGGAATGGAATGAATAGGAATGGAATGGAATGGAATAAACCCGAATGGAATGGAATGGAATGGAATCAACCCGAATGGAATGGAATGGAATGCAATTGAATGGAATGGAATCAACACGAATGGAATGGAATGGAATGGAATGGAATGGAATGGAATGGAATGGAATGGAATCCACCCGAATGGAATGGAATGGAATAGAATGAAATGGAATTGAATGGAATAGAATCACACCGAAAGGAATGGAATGGAATGGAATGGAATGGAATGGAGACAACCCGAATGGAATGGAATGGCATTGAATGGAATGTAGTGGAATCAAATCTAATGGAATGGAATGGAATGGAATGGAATGGAGTGGAATGGAAAGGAATGGAATCAACCCGATTGTAATGGAATGGAATGTAATGGAATGGAATCAACCCGAATGGAATATAATGGAATCAACCCGAGTGGTATTGACTGGAATGGAATGGAAATAATCCGAATGGAATGGAATGGAATGGAATAGAATGGAATCAACGAGAACGGAATGGAATGGACTGGAATGGAATTGAATGGAATGGAATCAACCCGAATGGAATGGAATGGAATGGAATGGAATCAAAACGAATGGAATGGAATGGAATGGAAATGAATGGAATGGAATCAAGCCGAATGGAATAGAATGGAATGGAATCATCCCGAATGGAAAGGAATGGAATCAAATGGAATGGAATGGAATGGAATGGAATAAAACCGAATGGAATGGAATGGAATGGAATGGAATGGAATCAACCCAAATGGAATGGAATGGAATGCAATTGAATGGAATGGAATCAACTCGAATGGAGTGGAATGGATTGGAATGGAATCAACCCGAATGCAATGGAATGGAATGGAATAGAATGAAATTGAATAGAATGGAATAGAATCACCCCGAAAGGAATGGAATGGAATGGAATGGCATGGAATGGAATGGATTGGAATGGAATGAACCCGAATGGAATGGAATGGCATGGAATCGAATGGAATGGAATGGAATGGAATCAACCCAAATGGAATGGAATATAATGGAATGGAATGGAATGGAATCAACACGAATGGCATGGAATCGAACGGAATGGAATGGAATGGAATGGAATGGAATGGAATGGAATGGAGTGGAATCAACCCGATTGGAATGGAATGGAATGGAATGGAATGGAATGGAGTTAAGACAAATGGAATGGAATGGAATGGAATGGAGTGGAAGGGAATGGAATAGAATGGAATCAACCCAAATGGAATGGAATGCAATGGAATGGAACGGAATGGAATGGAATAGAATCACCCGAAAGGAATGGAGTGGAATGGAATGGAACGGAATGGAATGGAATAGAATGATTTGGAATCAACCCGAATGGAATGGAATGGAATGGAATGGAATGGATGTAACACGAATGGAATGGAATGGAATGGAATCAACCCGAATGGAATGGAAAGGAATGGAATGGAATGGAATGGAATGGAACGGAGTCAACCTGTAAGCAATGGAATGGAATGGAATGCAATGGAATGCAATGGAAACAAATCGAATGGAATGGAATGGAATGGAATCAACACGATTGGAATGGAATGGAATGGAATGGAATGGATTGGAATGCAATGGAGTCAACCTCGAAGGAATGGAATGGAATGGAATGGAGTCAACCTGAATGGAATGGAATGGAATGGAATGGAATGGAATGGAAACAAATCGAATGGAATGGAAAGGAATGGAATGGAATGGAATGGAATGGAATCAACCCGAATGGAAAGTAATGCAATGGAATCAACCGAATGGAATGGAATGGAATGGAATGGAATGGAATGGAATATAATGATTTGGAATCAACACGAATGGAATGGAATGGAATGGAATGGATGTAACACGAATGAAATGGAATGGAATGGAATGGAATCAACCAGAATGGAATGGAATGGAATGGAATGGAATGGAATGGAATCAACCCGAATGGAATGGAATGGAATGCAAATGAATGGAATGGAATCAACACGAATGGAATGGAAGGGAATTGAATGGAAGGGAATGGAATGGAATCAACACGAATGGAATGGAATGGAATAGAATGGAATGGAATGGAATGGAATTGAGTCAACCCGAATGGAATGGAATGGCATGGAATGGAATGGAATGGAATGGAATGGAATCAACCCAAATGGAATGGAATGGAATGGAATGGAATGGAATGGAATGGAATCAACACGAATGGAATGGAATGGAATGGAATGGAATGGAATGGATGTAACACGAATGGAATGGAATGGAATGGAATGGAATCAACCCGAATGGAATGGAATGGAATGGAAAGGAATGGAATGGAATGGAATCAACAGGAAAGGAATGGAATGCAATGGAATGGAATGGAATGGAACAGAATCAACCCGAAAAGAATGGAATGGAATTGAATGGAATGGAATGGAATGGAATGGAATGGAATGGAATGGAATCATCCCGAATGGAATGGAATGGAATGAAATGGAATGGAATGGAATGGAATGGAATGGAATGGAATGGAAAGGAATGGAATGGAATCAATTAGAATGGAATGGAATGGAATTGAATGGAATGGAATGGAATGGAATCAACCCGATTGCAACGGAATGGAATGGAATGGAATGGAATGGAATGGAATGGAATGGAATGCAATGCAATGGAGTTAACCCAAATGGAATGGAATGGAAAGGAGTGGAATGGAGTGGAATGGAATGGAATCACCCCGAATGGAATGGAATGGAATGGAATGGAATGGAATAGAATCACACCGAAAGGAATGGAGTGGAATGGAATGGAACGGAATGGAATGGAATAGAATGATTTGGAATCAACCCGAATGCAATGGAATGGAATGGATGTAACACGAATGGAATGGAATGGAATGGAATGGAATCAACCCGAATGGAATGGAATGGAATGGAAAGGAATGGAATGGAATGGAATCAACACGAAAGGAATGGAATGCAATGGAATGGAATGGAATGGAACAGAATCGACCCGAAAAGAATGGAATGGAATTGAATGGAATGGAATGGAATGGAATGGAATGGAATGGAATGGAATGGAATCAAAACGAATGGAATGGAATGGAATGGAATCAACCCGAATGGAATGGAATGGAAAGGAATGGAATGGAATGGAATCAATCCGAATGGAATGGAAAGGAATGGAATGGAATGGAATGGAATGGAGTCAACCCGAATGGAAAGGAATGGAATGGAATGGAATCAACCGGAATGGAATGGAATGGAATAGAATGGAATGGAATGGAATGGAATCAACCCGAATGGAATGGAAAGGAATGGAGCAAACACGAATGGAATGGAATGGAATGGAATGGAGTGGAATGGAATGGAATGGAAACAACCCGAATGGAATGGAATTGAATAGAATGGAATGGAATGGAATGGAATGGAATGGAATGCAATGCAATGGAGTTAACCCAAATGGAATGGAAAGGAATGGAGTGGAATGGAATGGAATGGAATGGAATCACCCCGAATGGAATGGAATGGAATGGAATGGAACGGAATGGAATAGAATCACCCTGAAAGGAATGGAGTGGAATGGAATGGAACGGAATGGAATGGAATAGAATGATTTGGAATCAAACCGAATGGAATGGAATGGAATGGAATGGAATGGATGTAACACGAATGGAATAGAATGGAATGGAATGGAATCAACCCGAATGGAATGGAATGGAATGGAAAGGAATGGAATGGAATGGAATCAACACGAAAGGAATGGAATGCAATGGAATGGAATGGAATGGAACAGAATCGACCCGAAAAGAATGGAATGGAATTGAATGGAATGGAATCAAAACGAATGGAATGGAATGGAATGGAATCACCCCGAATGGAATGGAATGGAAAGGAATGGAATGGAATGGAATCAATCCGAAAGGAATGGAAAGGAATGGAATGGAATGGAATGTAATGGAATGGAGTCAACCCAAATGGAAAGGAATGGAATGGAATGGAATCAACCGGAATGGAATGGAATGGAATGGAATGGATTGGAATCACCCCGAATGGAATGGAATGGAATGGAATCATCCCGAATGGAATGGAATGGAATCAAAGGGAAAGGAATGGAATAAAACCGAATGGAATTTAATGGAATGGAATGAAATGGAATCAACCCGAATGGAATGGAATGGAATGCAACTGAATGGAATGGAATCAACCCGAATGGAATGGAATGGTATGGAATGGAATGTAAAGGAATAGATTCACCCCGAAAGAAATGCAGTGGAATGGGATGGAACGGAATGGAATGGAATAGAATGATTTGGAATCAACCTGAATGGAATGGAATGGAATGGAATGGAATGGATATAACACGAATGGAATGGAATGGAATGGAATGGAATCAACCCGAATGGAATGGAATGGAATGGAATGGCATGGAATGGAATGCAACGGAGTCAACCTGAAAGGAATGGAATGGAATGGAATGGAATGGAATGGAATGGAATGGAATGGAATGGAATGCAATCAATCCGAATGGAATGGAATGGAATGGAATGGATTGGAATCAACCCGAATGGAATGGAATGGAACGGAGTCAACCTGAAAGGAATGCAATGGAATGGAATGGAATGGAATGGAATGGAATCAATCCGAATGGAATGGAATGGAATGGAATGGAATGGAATGGAATGGAATCAACACGAAAGGAATGGGATGGAATGGAATGGAATCAACCAGAATAGAATATAATGGAATCAACCCGAGTGGAATTGAATGGAATGGAATGGAAATAACACGAATGGAATGGAATGTAATGGAATGGAATCAACCCGAATGGAATATAATGGAATCAATCCGAGTGAAATTGAATGGAATGGAATGGAAATAACCCGAATGGAATGGAATGTAATGGAATGGAATCAACGAGAATTGAATCGAATGGAATGGAATTTAGTGGAATGGAATTGAATGGAATGGAATCAACCCGAATGGAATGGAATGGAATGGAATGGAATCAAAACGAATGGAATGGAATGGAATGGAATGGAAAGGAATTGAATCAAGCCGAATGGAATGGAATGGAATGGAATCATCCCGAATGGAAAGGAATGGAATGAAATGGAATGGAATGGAATGGAATGGAATGGAAAGGAATGGAATGGAATCAATTAGAATGGAATGGAATGGAAAGGAATGGAATGGAATCAACCCGATTGGAATGGAATGGAATGGAATGGAATGGAATGGAATGGAATGCAATGCAATGGAGTTAACCCAAATGGAATGGAATGGAATGGAGTGGAATGGAATGGAATGGAATGGAATCACCCCGAATGGAATGGAATGGAATGGAATGGAATGGAATGGAATAGAATCACCCCGAAAGGAATGGAGTGGAATGGAATGGAACGGAATGGAATGGAATAGAATGATTTGGAATCAACCCGAATGGAATAGAATGGAATGGAATGGAATGGATGTAACACGAATGGAATGGAATGGAAACTAATGGAATGGAATCAACCCGAATGGAATAAACCGAATGGAATGGATTGGAAAGGAATGGAATCAACCCAAATGAAATATAATGGAATCAACCCGAGTGGAATTGAATGGAATGGAATGGAAATAGCACGAATGCAATGGAATGGAATGGAATGGAATGGAATGGAATCAATGAGAATGGAATCGAATGGAATGGAATTGTGTGGAATGGAATTGAATGGAATGGAATCAACCCGAATGGAATGGAATGGAATCGAATCGAATCAAAACGAATGGAATGTAATGGAATGGAAAGGAATGGAATGGAATCAAGCCGAATGGAATGGAATGGAATGGAATCATCCCGAATGGAATGGAATGGAATGGAATGGAATGGAAAGGAATGGAATGGAATCAAGCCGAATGGAATGGAATGGAATGGAATCATCCCGAATGGAATGGAATGGAATGGAATGGAATGGAATGGAATGGAATGGAACGGAATGGAATGGAACCAACCGGAATATAATGTAATGTAATGTAACGGATTGGAATGGAATGGAATGGAATCAACTCGAATGGCATGGAATGGAATGGAATGGAATGTCATGGCATGGAATGGAATAGAATCAACCCGAACAGATTGGAATGGAATGCAATGGAATCGAATGGAATCAACCCGAATGGAGTGCAATGCAATGGAATGGAATGGAATGGAATGGAATGGAATCAACACGAAAGGAATGGAATGAAATGGAATGGAATGGAATGGAAAAGAATCGACCAGAAAGGAATGGAATGGAATGGAATGTAGTGGAATGGAAACAACACGAATGGCATGGAATGGAATGGAATGGAATGGAATCAACCCGAATGGAATGGAATGCAATGGAATCAACACGTATGGAATGGAATGAAATGCATTGAAATGGAATGGACTGGAATCAACCCGAATGGAAAGGAATAGAATGGAATGGAATGGCATCATCCCGAATGGAATGGAATGGAATGGAATGGAAAGGAAACGAATGGATTCAACCCGAATTGAATGGAATGGAAGGGAATGGAATGGAATGGAATCAACCCGAATGGAAGGGAATGGAATAGAATGCAATGGAATAGAATCAACCCGAATGGAATGGAATGGATTGGAATGGAATCAAATGGAATGGAATCAACCCGAATGGAATGGAATGGAAAGGAATGGAATGGAATGGAACGGAAAGGAATGGAATGGAATGGAGTAAACCCGAATGGAATGGAGTGGAACGGAATGGAATGGAATGGAATGGAATGGAATGGAATCAACGCGAATGGAATGGAATGGAATAGAATGGAATGGAATGGAATGGAATGGAATGGAATCAACACAAATGGAATGGAATGGAATGGAATGGAATGGAATGCAATGGAATGGAATCAACCGGAATGGAATGGAAAGGAATGGAATCAACTCGAATGGAATGGAATGGAGGGGAATGGAAGGGAATGGAATCAACCCGATTGGAATGTAATGTAATGGAATGGAATGGAATGGCATGGAATTAACCCAAATGGAATGGAATGGAATGGAATTGAATGCAATGCAATGGAATCAACCCGAATGGAATGGAATGGAATGGAATGGAAGGGAATGGAATGGAATGGAATGGAATGGAATGGAATAGAATCACCCCGAAAGGAATGGAGTGGAATGGAATGGAACGGAATGGAATGGAATGGAATGATTTGGAATCAACCCGAATGGTATGGAACGGAATGGAATTGATTGGAGTGGATTCAACCTGAATGGAATAGAGTGGAATGGAATGGCATGGAATGGAATGGAATGGAATGGAATGGAATGCAATGGGGTTAACCCGAATGGAATGGAATGGAATGGAATGGAATGCAATGGAATCAACCCAAATGGAATGGAATGGAATAGAATGGAATGGAATTTATTGGAATACAATCACCCTGAAAGGAATGGAGTGGAATGGAATGGAACTGAATGGAATGGAATGGAATGATTTGGAATCACCCCGAAAGGAATGGAATGGAATGGAATGGAATGGATTGGATTCAACCTCAATGGAATAGAATGGAATGGAATGGCATGGAATGGAATGGAATGAAATGGAATGGAATGGAATGGAATGGAATCAACCCGAATGGAATGGAATGTAATAGAATGGAATGGAGTGGAGTGGAATCAACCCAAAAGGAATAGAATGGAATGGCATGGCATGGAATGGAATGGAATGGAATGGAATGGAATGGAATGGAATCAACCCGAATGGAATGGAATGGAATGCAATGGAATGGAATGGAATGGAATCAAACGAAATGGAATGGAATGGAATGCAATTGAATGGAATGGAATGGAACTGAATCAACCCGAAAGGAATGGAATGGAATGGAATGGAATGGAATGGAATGGAATGGAATGGAATGAAATGGAATCAACCTGAATGGAATGGAATGGAAAGGAGTCAACGCGAATGGAAAGGTGTGGAATTGAATGGAATGGAATCAACCCGAATGGAATGGAATGGAATGGAATGGAGTGGAATGGAATGGAATAGAATCAACCCGAAAGGAATGTAATGGAATGGAATGGAATCAACCCGAATGGAATGGAATAGAAGGGAATGGAATGGGGTCAACCCGAATGGAATGGAATTTAATGGAATGGAATCAACTCGAATGGCATGGAATGGAACGGAATGGCATGACAAGGCATGGAAAGCAATGGAATCAACCCGAACGGAATGGAATGGAATGCATTGCAATGGAATGGAATCAACCCGAATGAAGTGGAATGCAATGGAATGGAATGGAATGGAATGGAACGGAATGGAATCAACACGAAAGGAATGGAATGCAATGGAATGGAATGAAATGGAGTAGAATCGAACCGAAAGGAATGGAATGGTATGGAATGGAATGGAATGGAATGGAATCATCCCGAATGGAATGGAATGGAATGGAATGGAATCAACACGAATGGAATGGAATGGAATGGAATGGAATGGAATGGAATGGAATCAACCCGAAAGGAAGGGAATGGAATGGAATGGAATGGAATCAACCCGATTGGAATGAAATGGAATGGAATGGAATGGAATGGAGTTAACCCAAATGGAATGGAAGGGAATGGAATGGAATGCAATCAAACCACATGGAAAGGAATGGAATGGAGTGGAATGGAATGGAATGGAATGGAATGGATTCATACCGAATGGAATGGAATGGAATGGAATGGTAATGAATGAAAGCAACACGAATGAAATGGAGCGGAATGGAATGGAATTGAATGTAATGGAATGGAATCAACCCTAATGGAAAGGGATGGAATGCAGTGGAATGGAATGGAAGTGAATGGAATGGAATGGAGTGGAATGGAATGGAATGGAATCAACCCGAATGGAATGGAATGGAATGGAATGGCATGGAATGGAATGGAATGGAATGGAATCAACTAGAATGGAATGGAATGGAATGGAATGAAATGGAATGGAATGGAATAAAAACGAATGGAATGGAATGGAATGGAATGGAGTCAATCCGAATGGAATGCAATGGAACGGAATGGAATGGAATGGAATGGAATGGAAAGGAATGGAATGGAATGGAATCAACCCAAATGGAATGGAATGGAACGGAATGGAATCAACCCGAATGGAATGGAATGGAATCATCCCGAATGGAATGGAATGGATTGGAATGGAAGTAACCCGAAGGGAATAGAAGGGAATGGAATGGAATCAACCCGAATGGAATGGAATGGAATGGATTGGAATGAAATTGAATGGAATGGAATCAACCCGATTGGAATGGAATGGAAGGGAATGGAATGGAATGGAATGGAATGGAATGGAATGGAATCAACACGAATGGAATGGAATGGAATGGAATGGGATGGAATGGAATGGAATGGAATCAAGTCGAATGGAATGGAATGGAATGGAATGGATTAAACCCGAATGGAATGGAATGGAATGGAATGGAATGGTATGGAATCAATTCTTATGTAAAGGCATGGAATGGAATGGAATGGAATCAACCTGAATGGAATAGAATGGATTGGAATGGCATGGAATGAAATGGAATGGAAAGGAATGGAATGGAATCAACCCAAATGGAATGAAATGGAATGGAATGGAGTGGAATGGAATGGAATGGAGTAAACACGAATGGAATGGAATGGAATCTAATGGAATGGAATGGAATCAACCTGAATGGAATAAACCCGAATGGAATGGATTGGAATGGAATGGAATCAACCCAAATGAAATATAATGGAATCAACCCGAGGGGAATTGAATGGAATGGAATGGAAATAACACGAATGCAATGGAATGGAATGGAATGGAATGGAATCAATGAGAATGGAATCGAATGGAATGGAATGGAGTGGAATGGAATTGAATGGAATGGCATCAACCCGAATGGAATGGAATGGAATCGAATCGAATCAAAACGAATGGAATGTAATGGAATGGAAAGGAATGGAATGGAATCAAGCCGAATGGAATGGAATGGAATGGAATCATCCCGAATGGATTGGAATGGAATGGAATGGAATGGAATGGAATGGAATCAACCGGAATGTAATGTAATGTAATGTAATGGATTGGAATGGAATGGAATGGAATCAACTCGAATGGCATGGAATGGAATGCAATGGAATGACATGGCATGGAATGGAATGGAATCAACCCAAACGGATTGGAATGGAATGCAATGGGATCGAATGGAATCAACCCGAATGGAGTGCAATGCAATGGAATGGAATGGAATGGAATGGAATGGAATCAACACGAAAGGAATGGAATGCAATGGAATGGAATGGAATGGAAAAGAATCGACCCGAAATGAATGGAATGGAATGGAATGTAGTGGAATGGAAACAACACGAATGGCATGGAATGGAATGGAAAGGAATGGAATCAACCCGAATGGAATGGAATGCAATGGAATCAACACGTATGGAATGGAATGGAATGCATTGGAATGGAATGGACTGGAATCAACCCGAATGGAAAGGAATGGAATGGAATGGAATGGCATCAACCCGAATGGAATGGAATGGAATGGAATGGAAAGGAAACGAATGGATTCAACCCGAATTGAATGGAATGGAAGGGAATGGAATGGAGTGGAATCAACCCGAATGGAAGGGAATGGAATAGAATGGAATGGAATAGAATCAACCCGAATGGAATGGAATGGATTGGAATGGAATCAAATGGAATGGAATCAACCCGAATGGAATGGAATGGAAAGGAATGGAATGGAATGGAATGGATAGGAATGGAATGGAATGGAGCAAACCCGAATGGAATGGAATGGAACGGAATGGAATGGAATGGAATGGAATGGAATGGAATCAACGCGAATGGAATGGAATGGAATAGAATGGAATGGAATGGAATGGAATGGAATCAACACAAATGGAATGGAATGGAATGGAATGGAATGGAATGGAATGGAATGAATGCAATGGAATGGAATCAACCGGAATGGAATGGAAAGGAATGGAATCAACTCGAATGGAATGGAATGGAGGGGAAAGGAAGGGAATGGAATCAACCAGATTGGAATGTAATGGAATGGAATGGAATGGAATGGCATGGAATTAACCCAAATGGAATGGTATGGAATGGAATTGAATGCAACGCAATGGAATCAACCCGAATGGAATGGAATGGAATGGAATGGAATGGAATGGAATAGAATCACCCCGAAAGGAATGGAGTGGAATGGAATGGAACGGAATGGAATGGAATGGAATGATTTGGAATCAACCCGAATGGTATGGAACGGAATGGAATTGATTGGAGTGGATTCAACCTGAATGGAATAGAGTGGAATGGAATGGCATGGAATGGAATGGAATGGAATGGAATGGAATGGAATGAAATGGGGTTAACCCAAATGGAATGGAATGGAATGGAATGCAATGGAATCAACCCAAATGGAATGGAATGGAATAGAATGGAATGGAATTTAATGGAATACAATCACCCCGAAAGGAATGGACTGGAATGGAATGGAACTGAATGGAATGGAATGGAATGATTTGGAATCACTCCGAAAGGAATGGAATGGAATGGAATGGAATGGATTGGATTCAACCTCAATGGAATAGAATGGAATGGAATGGCATGGAATGGAATGGAATGAAATGGAATGGAATGGAATGGAATGGAATGGAATTGAATCAACCCGAATGGAATGGAATGTAATAGAATGGAATGGAGTGGAGTGGAATCAACCCAAAAGGAATAGAATGGAATGGAATGGCATGGAATGGAATGGAATGGAATGGAATGGAATGGAATGGAATGGAATGGAATCAAACCGAATGGAATGGAATGGAATGCAATGGAATGGAATGGAATGGAAACAAACGAAATGGAATGGAATGGAATGCAATTGAATGGAATGGAATGGAACAGAATCAACCCGAAAGGAATGGAATGGAATGGAATGGAATGGAATGGAATGGAATGGAATCAACCTGAAGGAATGGAATGGAAAGGAGTCAACGCGAATGGAATGGTATGGAATTGAATGGAATTTAATTAACCCGAATGGAATGGAATGGAATGGAATGGAGTGGAATGGAATGGAATAGAATCAACCCGAAAGGAATGGAATGGAATGGAATGGAATCAACCCGAATGAAATGGAATTTAATGGAATGGAATCAACTCGAATGGCCTGGAATGGAACGGAATGGCATGACAAGGCATGGAAAGGAATGGAATCAACCCGAACGGAATGGAATGGAATGCATTGGAATGGAATGGAATCAACCCGAATGCAGTGGAATGCAATGGAATTGAATGGAATGGAATGGAACGGAATGGAATCAACATGAAAGGAATGGAATGCAACGGAATGGAATGAAATGGAGTAGAATCGAACCGAAAGGAATGGAATGGTATGGAATGGAATGGAATGGAATGGAATCATCCCGAATGGAATGGAATGGAATGGAATGGAATCAACACGAATGGAATGGAATGGAATGGAATGGAATGGAATGCAATCAACCCGAAAGGAAGGGAATGGAATGGAATGGAATGGAATCAACCCGATTGGAATGAAATGGAATGGAATGGAATGGAATGGAGTTAACCCAAATGCAATGGAAGGGAATGGAATGGAGTGGAAGGGAATGGAATGGAATGGAATCAACCCAAATGGAATGGAATGGAATGGAATGGAATAGAATCACCCCGAAAGTAATGGAGTGGAATGGAATGGAACGGAATGGAATGGAATAGAATGATTTGGAATCAATATGAATGGAATGGATTGGAATGGATGTAAAACGAATGGAATGGAATGGAATGGAATCAACCCGAATGGAATGGAATGGAAAGGAATGGAATGGAATGGAATCAATCCGAATGGAATGGAAAGGAATGGAATGGAATGGAATGGAATGGAATGGAGTCAACCCGAATGGAAAGGAATGGAATGGAGTGGAATCAAACGGAATGGAATGGAATGGAATGGAATGGAATGGAATCAACCCGAATGGAATGGAATGGAATCATCCCGAATGGAATGGAATGGAATCAAATGGAATGGAATGGAATAAAACCGAATGGAATTGAATGGAATGGAATGGAATGCAATCAACCCGAATGGAATGGAATGCTATGGAATGGAATGGAATGGAATAGAATCACACCGAAAGGAATGGAGTGGAATGGAATGGAACGGAATGGAATGGAATAGAATGATTTTGAAACAACCTGAATGGAATGGAATAGAATGGAATGGAATCAACCCGAATGGAATGGAATGGCATGGAATGGCATGGAATGGAATGGAATGGAATGGAATGGAATGGAATGGAATCAACCCAAATGGAATGGAATGGCATGGAATGGAATGGAAAGGTATGGAACAGAACGGAATGGAATGGAGTCAACCTGAAAGGAATGGAATGGAATGGAATGGAATGGAATGGAATGGAATGGAATGGAATGGAATGGAATGCAATCAATCCGAATGGAATGGAATGGAATGGAATGGAATGGATTGGAATCAACCCGAATGGAATGGAATGGAACGGAGTCAACCTGAAAGGAATGGATTGGAATGGAATGGAATGGAATGGAATGGAATCAATCCGAATGGAATGGAATGGAATGGAATGGAATGGAATGGAATGGAATCAACCAGAATAGAATATAATGGAATCAACCCGAGTGGAATTGAATGGAATGGAATGGAAATAACACGAATGGAATGGAATGTAATGGAATGGAATCAACGAGAATGGAATCGAATGGAATGGAATGGAGTGGAATGGAATTGAATGGAATGGAATGGAAATAACACGAATGGAATGGAATCTAATGGAATGGAATCAACGAGAATGGAATCGAATGGAATGGAATGGAGTGGAATGGAATTGAATGGAATGGAATCAACCCGAATGGAATGGAATTTAATGGAATGGAATCAAAACGAATGGAATGGAATGGAATGGAATGGAAAGGAATTGAATCAAGCCGAATGGAATGGAATGGAAAGGAATCATCCCGAATGGAATGGAATGGAATGAAATGGAATGGAATGGAATGGAATGGAATGGAATAAACCAGAATGGAATGGAATGGAAAGGAATGGAATGGAATAGAATGGAATGGAATCAACCCAAATGGAATGGAATGGAATGCAATTGAATGGAATGGAATCAACCCGAATGGAATGGAATGGAATGCAATGGAATGGAATGGAATGGAATGGAATCAACCCGAATGGAATGGAATGGAATGGAATGGAATGGAATGGAATGGAATAGAATCACCCAGAAAGGAATGGAATGGAATTGAATGGAATGGAATCAACACGAATGGAATGGAATGGCATGGAATGGAATGGAATGGAATGGAATGGAATCAACCCAAATGCAATAGAATGGAATGGAATGGAATGGAATGGAATGGAATCAACACGAAAGGAATGGAATGCAAAGGAATGGAATGGAATGGAATCAAATCGAAAGGAATGGAATGGAATGGAATGGAATGGAAAGGAATGGAATCAACCCGATTGGAATGGAATGGAATGCAATGGAAAGGAATGGAATGGAGTTAACCCAAATGGAATGGAACCGAATGGAATGGAACGTAATGGAATGGAATCAACCCGAATGGAATGGAATGGAATGGAATGGAATGGAATGGAATCAACCCGAATGGAATGGAATGGAATGGTATGGAATGGAATGTAATGGAATAGAATCACCGCGAAAGGAATGGAGTGGAATGGAATTGAATGGAATGGAATGGAATGGATGTAACACGAATGGAATGGAATGGAATGGAATGGAATGAAATCAACCCGAATGGAATGGAATGGCATGGAATGGAATGGAATGGAATGGAATGGAATGGAATGGAATGGAATGGAATCAACACAAATGGAATGGAATGGCATGGAATGGAATGGAATGGAATGGAATGGAATCAACCCAAATGGAATGGAATGGAATGGAATGGAATGGAATGGAATGGAATGGATGTAACACGAATGGAATGGAATGGAATGGAATGGAATGGAATGGAATCAACCCGGATGGAATGGAATGGAATGGAATGGAATGGAATGGAGTCAACCCGAAAGGAATGGAAAGGAATGGAATGGAATGGAATGGAATGGAAAGGAACGGAATGGAATGGAATGGAATGGAATGGAATGGAGTCAAACCGAAAGGAATGGAACGGAATGGAATGAAATGGAATTGAACGGAATGGAATGGAATGGAATAGAATGGAATGGAATCAATCGGAATGGAATGGAATGGAATGGAATGGAATGGAACGGAATGGAATCAACCCCAAAGTAATGGAATGGAATGGAATGGAATCATCCCGAATGGAATATAATGGAATCAACCCGAGTGGAATTGAATGAAATGGAATGGAAATAACCCGAATGGAATGGAATGGAGTGGAATGGAATCAACGAGAATGGAATCGAATGGAATGCAATGGAGTGAAATGGAATTGAATGGTAGGAATCAACCCAAATGGAATGGAATGGAATGGAATGGAATGAAATTGAATGGAATGGAATCAACCCAAATGGAATGGAATGGAATGGAATGGAATCAACCCGAATGGAATGGAATGGAATCATCCCGAGTGGAATGGAATGTATTGGAATGGAAGTAACCAGAAGGGAATGGAAAGGAATGGAATGGAATCAACCCGAATGGAGTGGAATGGAATGGAATGGAATGGAATGGAATGGAATGGAATGGAATGAAATTGAATGGAATGGAATCAACCCGAAAGGAATGGAATGGAATGGAATGGAATGAAATGGAATCAACACGAATGGAATGGAATGGAATGGAATGGGATGGAATGGAATGGAATGGAATCAAGTCGAATGGAATGGAATGGAATGGAATGCAATGGAATGGATTAAACCCGAATGGAATGGAATGGAATGGAATGGAATGGAATGGAATGGTATGGTATCAAGTCTTATTTAATGGAATGGAATGGAATGGAATGGTATCAAACCGAATGGAATAGAATGGATTGGAATGGCATGGAATGAAATGGAATGGAAAGGAATGCAATGGATTCAACCGAAATGGAATGAAATGGAATGGAATGGAGTGGAATGGAATGGAATGGAATAAACACGAATGGAATGGAATGGAATGGAATGGAATGGAATGGAATGGAATGGAATGGAATCAACCCAAATGGAATCAACCCGAATGGAATGGATTGGAATGGAATGGAATCAACCCGAATGGGATATGATGGAATCAACCCGAGTGGAATTGAATGGAATGGAATGGAAATAACCCGAATGGAATGGAATAGTGTGGAATGGAATCAACGAGAATGGAATCGAATGGAATGGAATTGAGTGGAATGGAATTGAATGGAATGGAATCAACCCGAATGGAATGGAATGGAGTGGAATCGAATCAAAACGAATGGAATGTAATGGAATGGAAAGGAAAGGAATGGAATCAAGCCGAATGGAATGGAATGGAATGGAATCATCCCGAATGGAATGGAATGGAATGGAATGGAATGGAATGGAATGGAATCAACCGGAATGTAATGAAATGTAATGTAATGGATTGGAATGGAATGGAATGGATTCAACTCGAATGGCACGGAATGGAATGGAATGGAATGTCACGGCATGGAATGGAATGGAATCAACCCGAACGGATTGGAATGGAATGCAATGGAATCGAATGGAATCAACCCGAATGGAGTGCAATGCAATGGAATGGAATGGAAAGGAATTGAATGGAATCAATCCGAAAGGAATGGAATGCAATGGAATGGAATGGAATGGAAAAGAATCGACGCGAAAGGAATGGAATGGAAGGGAATGTAGTGGAATGGAAACAAAACGAATGGCACGGAATGGAATGGAATGGAATGGAATCAACCCGAATGAAATGGAATGCAATGGAATCAACGCGTATGGAATGGAATGGAATGCATTGGAATGGAATGGAATGGAATGGACTGTAATCAACCCGAATGGAAAGGAATGGAATGGAATGGCATCAACCCGAATGGAATGGAAAGAAATGGAATGGAAAGGAAACGAATGGATTCAACCCGAATTGAATGGAATGGAAGGGAATGGAATGGAATGGAATCAACCCGAATGGAAGGGAATGGAATAGAATGTAATGGAATAGAATCAACCCGAATGGAATGGAATGGAATCGAATGGAGTGGAATCGAATCGAATGGAATGGAATCAACCCGAATGGAATGGAATGGAAAGGAATGGAATGGAATGGAACGGAAAGGAATGGAATGGAATGGAGCAAACCCGAATGGAATGGAATGGAGTGCAATGGAAAGGAATCAACCCGAATGGAATGGAATGCAATGGAATGGAATGGAATGGAAAGGAATGGAATCAACCCAAATGGAATGGAATGGAATGGAATGGAAAGTAATGGAATTGAATCAACCGGAATGAAATGGAAAGGAATGGAGTCAACCCGAATGGAATAGAATGGAGGGGAATGGAAGGGAATGGAATGAATCCGATTGGAATGTAATGGAATGGAATGGAATGCAATGGCATGGAGTTAACTCAAATGGAATGGAATGGAATGGAATGCAATGGAATCAACCCGAATGGGATGGAATGGAATGGAATAGAATCACCCCGAAAAGAATAGAGTGGAATGGAATGGAACGGAATGGAATGGAATGGAATGATTTGGAATCAACCCGAATGGTATGGAATGGAATGGAATGAATTGGAGTGGAGTCATCCTGAATGGAATAGAATGGAATGGAATGGCATGGAATGGAATGGAATGGAATGCAATGGAGTTAACCCAAATGGAATGGAATGGAATGCAATGGAATGGAATGCAAAGGAAACGAATGGATTCAACCGGAATTGAATGGAATGGAAGGGAATGGAATGGAATGGAATCAACCCGAATGGAAGGGAATGGAATAGAATGGAGTGGAATAGAATGAACCCGAATGGAATGGAATGGAATGGAATGGAATGGAATGGAATGGAATGGAATGGAATCGAATATAATGGGATCAACGCGAATGGAATGGAATGGAAAGGAATGGAACGGAATGGAAAGGAAAGGAATGGAATGGAATGGAGCAAACCCGAATGGAATGGAATGGAATGGAATGGAATGGAATGGAGACAACCCGAATGGAATGGAATTGAATAGAATGGAATGGAATGGAATGGAATGGCATCAACCTGAATGGAATGGAATGGAATGGAATGGAATGGAATGAAATGGAATGGAATGGAATGGAATGAAATGGAATGGAATCAAGCGGAATGGAATGGAAAGGAATGGAATCAACCCGAATGGAATGCAATGGAGGGGAATGGAAGGGAACGGAATCAACCCGATTGGAATGTAATGTAATGGAATGGAATGGAATGGCATGAAGTTAACCCAAATGGAATGGAATGGAATGGAATTGAATGGAATGCAATGGAATCAACACGAAAGGAGTGGAATGGAATGGAATAGAATGGAAAGGAATGGAATAGAATCACCCCGAAGGGATTGGAGTGGAATGGAATGGAACGGAATGGAATGGAATGGAATGATTTGGAATCAACCCAAATGGAATGGAATGGATTGGAGTGGATTCAACCTGAATGGAATAGAATGGAATGGAATGGCATGGAATGGAATGGAATGGAATGGAATGGAATGGAATGGAATGGAATCAACCCGAATGGAATAAAATGTAATGGAATGGAATGGAGTGGAGTGGAATCAACCCGAATGGAATAGAATCGAATGGAATGGCATGGAATGGAATGGAATGGAATGGAATGGAATGGAATAGAATCAACACGAATGGAGTGGAATGGAATGCAATGGAATGGAATGGAGTCGAATCAAACCGAATGGAATGGAATGGAATGCAATGGAGTGGAATGGAATGGAACAGAACCAACCCGAAAGGAATGGAATGGAATGGAATGGAATGGAGTGGAATGGAATGGAATGGAATGGAATGGAATCAACCGGAATGGAATGGAATGGAATTGAATTGAATGGAATGGAATCAACCCGAATGGAATGGAATGGAATGGAATGGAATAGAAACAACCCGAAAGGAAGGTAATGGAATGGAATGGAATCAACCCGCACGGAATGGAACGGAATGCAATCGAATGGAATGGAATCAACCCGAATGGAATGGAATGGAATCAAATGGAATGCAATGGAATGGAATGGAATGGGATGGAATGGAATCAACCCAAATGGAATGGAATGGAACGGAATGGAATGGAATGGAATGGAATGGAATGGAATGGAATGGAATGGAATGGAATCAACCCAAATGGAATGGAATGGAACGGAATGGAATCAACCCGAATGGAATGGAATGGAATCATCCCGAATGGAATGGAATGGATTGGAATGGAAGTAACCCGAAGGGAATGGAAAGTAATGGAATGGAATCAACCCGAATGGAATGGAATGGAATGGAATGGAATGGAATGGAATGGAATGGAATGAAATTGAATGGAATGGAATCAACCCGAATGGAATGGAATGGAAGGGAATGGAATTGAATGGAATCAACACGAATGGAATGGAATGGAATGGAATGGAATGGAATGGAATGGAATGGAATGGAATCAAGTCGAATGGAATGGAATGGAATGGAATGGATTAAACCTGAACGGCATGGAATGGAATGGAATGGAATGGAATGGAATGGTATGGAATCAATTCTTATGTAAAGGAATGGAATGGAATGGAATGGAATCAACCCGAATGGAATAGAATGGATTGGAATGGCATGGAATGAAATGGAATGGAATGGAATCAACCCAAATGGAATGAAATGGAATGGAATGGAGTGGAATGGAATGGAATGGAATAAACACGAATGGAATGGAATGGAATCTAATGGAATGGAATGGAATAAACCCGAATGGAATAAACCCGAATGGAATGGATTGGAATGGAATGGAAACAACCCGAATGGAATATAATGGAATCAACCCGAGTGGAATTGAATGGAATGGAATGGAAATAACCCGAATGGAATGGAATGGAATGGAATCAATGAGAATGGAATCGAATGGAAAGGAATGGAATTGAGTGGAATGGCATTGAAAGGAATGGAATCAACCCGAATGGAATGGAATGGAATGGAATCGAATCAAAACGATTGGAATCTAATGGAATGGAAAGGAATGGAATGGAATCAAGCCGAATGGAATGGAATGGAATGGAATCATCCCGAATGGAATGGAATGGAATGGAATGGAATGGAATCTACCGGAATGTAATGTAATGTAATGTAATGGATTGGAATGGAATGGAATGGAATCAACTCGAATGGCATGGAATGGAATGGAATGGAATGACATGGCATGGAATGGAATGGAATCAACCCGAACGGATTGGAATGGAATGCAATGGAATCGAATGGAATCAACCCGAATGGAGTGCAATGCAATGGAATGGAATGGAATGGAATGGAATGGAATCAACACGAAAGGAATGGAATGCAATGGAATCAACACGTATGGAATGGAATGGAATGCATTGGAAAGGAATGGAATGGAATGGACTGGAATCAACCCGAATGGAAAGGAATGGAATGGAATGGAATTGCATCAACCCGAATGGAATGGAATGGAATGGAATGGAAAGGAAACGAATGGATTCAACCCGAATTGAATGGAATGGAAGGGAATGGATTGGAATGGAATCAACCCAAATGGAAAGGAATGGAATAGAATGGAATGGAATAGAATCAAACCGAATGGAATGGAATGGATGGCAATGGAATCGAATGGAATGGAATCAACCCGAATGGAATGGAATGGAAAGGAATGGAATGGAATGGAACGGAAAGGAATGGAATGGAATGCAGCAAACCCGAATGGAATGGAATGGAACGGAATGGAATGGAATGGAATCAACGCGAATGGAATGGAATGGAATAGAATGGAATGGAATGGAATGGAATGGAATCAACACAAATGGAATGGAATGGAATGGAATGGAATGGAATGGAATGGAATGGAATGGAATGGAATGGAATGCAATGGAATGGAATCAACCGGATTGGAATGGAAAGGAATGGAATCAACTCGAATGGAATGGAATGGAGGGGAATGGAAGGGAATGGAATCAACCCGATTGGAAAGTAATGGAATAAAATGGAATGGAATGGCATGGAGTTAACCCAAATGGAATGGAATGGAATGGAATTGATTGCAATGCAATGGAATCAACCCGAATGGAATGGAATAGAATGGAATGGAATGGAATGGGATGGAATGGAATAGAATCACCCCGAAAGGAATGGAGTGGAATGGAATGGAGCGGAATGGAATGGAATGGAATGATTTGGAATCAACCCGAATGGTATGGAACGGAATGGAATTGATTGGAGTGGATTCAACCTGAATGGAATAGAATGGAATGGAATGGCATGGAATGGAATGGAATGGAATGGAATGGAATGGAATGCAATGGGGTTAACCCAAATGGAATGGAATGGAATGGAATGGAATGGAATGCAATGGAATCAACACAAATGGAATGGAATGGAATAGAATGGAATGGAATTTAATGGAATACAATCACCCCGAAAGGAATGGAGTGGAATAGAATGGAACTGAATGGAATGGAATGGAATGATTTGGAATCACCCCGAATGGAATGGAATGGAATGGAATGGAATGGATTGGATTCAACCTCAATGGAATAGAATGGATTGGAATGGCATGGAATGGAATGGAATGAAATGGAACGGAATGGAATGTAATGGAATCAACCCGAATGGAGTGGAAAGGAATGGAATGGAATGGAGTGGAGTGGAATCAACCCGAAAGGAATAGAATGGAATGGAATGGCATGGAGTGGAATGGAATGGAATGGAATCAACCCGAATGGAAAGGAATGGAATGGAATGGAATGGAATGGAATGGAATCAAACCAAATGGAATGGAATGGAATGCAATTGAATGGAATGGAATGGAACAGAATCAACCCGAAAGGAATGGAATGGAATTGAATGGAATGGAATCAACCTGAATGGAATGGAATGGAAAGGAGTCAAAGCGAATGGAATGGTATGGAATTGAAAGCAATGGAATCAACCCGAATGGAATGGAATGGAATGGAATGGAGTGGAATGGAATGGAATAGAATCAACCGGAAAGGAATGTAATGGAATGGAATGGAATCAACCCGAATGGAATGGAATAGAAGGGAATGGAATGGAATGGGTCAACCAGAATGAAATGGAATTTAATGGAATGGAATCAACTCTAATGGCATGGAATGGAACGGAATGGCATGACAAGTCATGGAAACGAATGGAATCAACCCGAACGGAGTGGAATGGAATGCATTGGAATGGAATGGAATCAACCCGAATGCAGTAGAATGCAATGGAATGGAATGTAATGTAATGGAATGGAATGGAATGGAATCAACACGAATGGAATGGAATGCAATGGAATGGAATGGAATGGAATCAATCAGAATGTAATGGAATGGCATGGAATGGAGTGGAATGGAAAGGAATGGAATCAACCCGATTGGAATGGAATGGAATGGAATGGAATGGAATGGAATGGAATGCAATGGAATGGAGTTAACCCAAATGGAATGGAACGGAATGGAATGGAACAGAATGGAATGGAATCAACCAAAATGGAATGGAATGGAATGGAATGGAATGGAATAGAATCAACCCGAAAGGAATAGTGTGGAATGGAATGGAACGGAATGGAATGGAATGGAATGACTTGGAATCAACTCGAACGGAATGGAATGGAATGGAATGGAATGGATTCAACCTGAATGGAATAGAATGGCATGGAATGGCATGGAATGGAGTGGAATGGAATGGAACGGAATCAACACGAATGGAATGGAATGGAATGGAACGGAATTGAGTGGAATGGAATCAACCCGAATGGAATGGAATGGAATGCAATAGAATGGAATGGAATGGCATGGAATGGAATGGAATGGAATGGAATGGAATGAACCCGAATGGAATGGAATGGAATGGAACGGAATGCAATGGAATGGAGTCAACCCGAAAGGAATGGAACGGAATGGAAAGGAATGGAATGGAATCAATCCGAATGGAATGGAATGGCATGGAATGGATTGGAACGGAATCAACCCGAATGGAATGGATTGGAATGGAATGAATGTAACACGAATGGAATGGAATGGAATGGAATGGAATGGAATCAACCCGAATGGAATGGAATGGAATGGAATGGAATGGAATGGAATGGAGTCAACCCGAAAGGAATGGAACGGAATGGAATGGAATGGAATGGAATCAATCCGTATGGAATGGAATGGAATGGAATGGAATCAACGAGAAAGGAATCGAATGAAATGGAATGGAGTGGAATGGAATTGAATGGAATGGAATCAACCCGAATGAAATGGAATGGAATGGAATGGAATCAAAACGAATGGAATGGAATGGAATGGAAAGGAATGGAATGGAATCAAGCCGAATGGAATGGAATGGAATGGAATCATTCCGAATGGAATGGAATGGAATCAAATGGAATGGAATGGAATGGAATGGAATGGAATGAAATCAACCAGAATGGAATGGAATGGAATGCAATTGAATGGAATGGAATCAACCCGAATGGAGTGGAATGGAATGGAATGGAAACAACCCGAATGGAATGGAATGGAATGGAATGGAATCAACGAGAAAGGAATCGAATGAAATGGAATGGATTGGAATGGAATTGAATGGAATGGAATCAACCCGAATGAAATGGAATGGAATGGAATGGAATCAAAACGAATGGAATGGAATGGAATGGAAAGGAATGGAATGGAATCAAGCCGAATGGAATGGAATGGAATGGAATCATTCCGAATGGAATGGAATGGAATCAAATGGAATGGAATGGAATGGAATGGAATGGAATGGAATGAAATCAACCAGAATGGAATGGAATGGAATGCAATTGAATGGAATGGAATCAACCCGAATGGAGTGGAATGGAATGGAATGGAATCAACCCGAATGGAATGGAATGGAATAGAATGAAATGGAATAGAATGGAATAGAATCACCCAGAAAGGAATGGAATGGAATGGAATGGAATGCAATGGAAAAAACCCGACTGAAATGGAATGGCATAGAATGGAATGGAATGGAATGGAATGCAATCAACACAAAAGGAATGGAATGGAATGGAATGGAATGGAATGGAATGGAATGGAATCAACCCGATTGGAATGGAATGGAATGGAATGGAATGGAGTTAACCCAAATGGAATGGAATGGAATGGAATGGAGTGGAAGGGAATGGAATGGAATGGAATCAACCCGAATGTCATGGAATGGAATGGAATGGAATGGAATGGAATGGAATGGAATGGAATAGAATCACCCCGAAAGGAATGGAGTGGAATGGAATGGAACGGAATGGAATGTAATAGAATGATTTGGAATCAACCCGAATGGAATGGAATGGAATGGAATGGAATCAACCCGAATGGAATATAATGGTATGGAATGGAATGGAATGGAATGGAGTCAACCTGAAAGGAATGGAATGGAATGGAATGGAATGGAATGGAATGGAATGGAATGCAATGGAATCAACACGAATGGAATGGAATGGAATGGAATGGAATCAACCAGAATAGAATATAATGGAATGACCCCGAGTGGAATTGAAAGGAATGGAATGGAAATAACCCGAATGGAATTGAATGTAATGGAATGGAATCAACGAGAATGAAATGGAATGGAATGGAATGGAGTGGAATGGAATTGAATTGAATGGAATCAACTCGAATGGAATGGAATTTAATGGAATGGAATCAAAACGAATGGAATGGAATGGAATGGAATGGAATGGAACTGAACGGAATGGAATCAACACGAAAGGAATGGAATGCAATGGAATGGAATGGAATGGAAAGGAATCAAGCCGAATGGAATGGAATGGAATGGAATCAACCCGAATGGAATGGAATGGAATGCAATTGAATGGAATGGAATCAACACGAATGGAATGGAATGGAATGGAATGGAATGGAATGGAATCAACCCGAATGGAATGGAATGGAATAGAATGAAATGGAATAGAATGGAATAGAATCACCCCGAAAGGAATGGAATGGAATGGAATGGAATGGAATGGAATGGAGTCAACCCGAATGGAATGGAATGGCATGGAATGGAATGCAATGGAATGGAATGAACCCAAATGGAATGGAATGGAATGGAATCAACATGAATGGAATGGAATGCAATGGAATGGAAAGGAATGGAATCAAATCGAATGGAATGGAATGGAATGGAATGGAATGGAGTGGAATGGAAAGGAATGGAATCAACCCGATTGGAATGGAATTGAATGGAATGGAATGGATTGGAATGAAGTTAACCCAAATGGAATGGAACGGAATGGAATGGAACGGAATGGAATGGAATCAAACCGAAAGAATTGGAATGGAATGGAATGGAATGGAATGGAATAGAATGACCCCGAAAGGAATAGAGTGGGATGGAATGGAAAGGAATGGAATGGAATGGAATGACTTGGAATCAACTCGAATGGAATGGAATGGAATGGAATGGAATGGATTCAACCTGAATGGAATAGAATGGAATGGAATGGCATGGAATGGAGTGGAATGGAATGGAATGGAATGGAATCAAAACGAATGGAATGGAATGGAATGGAATAGAATGGAATGGAATGGCATGGAATGGAATGCAATGGCATGGAATGGAATGGAAGGGAATGGAAAGGAATCAATCCGAATGGAATGGAATGGAATGGAACGGAATGCAATGGAATGGAGTCAACCCGAAAGGGATGGAACGGAATGGAAAGGAATGGAATGGAATGGAATGGAATCAATCCGAATGGAAAGGAATGGCATGGAATGGAGTGGAATGGAAAGGAATGGAATCAACCCGAATGGAATGGAATGGAATGGAATGGAATAGAATGGAGTTAACCCAAATGGAATGGAACGGAATGGAATGGAACGGAATGGAAGGCAATCAACCCGAATGGAATGGAAAGGAATGGAATGGAATGGAATGGAATGGAATAGAATAACCTCGAAAGGAATAGAGTGGAATGGAATGTAACGGAATGAAATGGAATGGAATGACTTGGAATCAACTCGAATGGAATGGAATGGAATGGAATGGAATGGAATGGATGTAACACGAATGGAATAGAATGGAATGGAATGGAATGCAATGGAGTGGAACGGAATGGAATGGAATCAACCCGAATGGAATGGAATGGAATGGAACGGAATGGAATGGAATGGAATCAACCCGAATGGAATGGAATGGAATGGAACGGAATGGAATGGAATGGAATCAACCCTAATGGAATGGAATGGAATGGAATGGAATGGAATTTAATGGAATGGAATGGAATAGAATGGAATGGAATGGAATCAACCCGAATGGAATGGAATGGAACGGAATGGAATGGAATGGAATGCAATGGAATGGAACCAACCCGAATGGAATGGAAAGGAATGGAATCAACCGGAATGGAATAGAATGGAGGGGAATGGAAGGGAATGGAATCAACCCGAATGGAAGTGAATGGAAAGGATTGGAATGGAAAGGAATGGAATCAACACGAAAGGAATGGAACGGAATGGAATGCAATGGAATGGAGAGGAATCAACCGGAATGGAATGGAATGGAATGGAATGGAATGGAATGAAATGGAATCAACCGGAATGTAATGGAATGGAATGGAATGGAAAGGAATCAACTCGAATGGCATGGAATGGAATGGAATGGAATCACATGGCATGGAATGGAATGGAATCAACCCGAACGGAATGGAATGGAATGCAGTGGAATGGAATGGAATCAACCCGAATGGAGTGCAATGCAATGGACTGGAATAGAATGGAATGGAATGGAATGGAATGGAATGGAACGGAATGGAAACAACACGAAAGGAATGGAATGCAATGGAAGGGAATGGAATGGAACACAATCGAACCGAAAAGAATGGAATGAAATGGAATGGAATGGAATGGAATGGAATCAACCCGAATGGAATGGAATGCAATGGCATGGAATGGAATGGATTGGAATGGAATGGAATGCAATGGAATCTACACGAATGGAATGGAATGGAATGGAATGGGATGGAATGGACTGGATTGGAATCAACCCGAATGGAATGGAATGGAATGGAATGGAATGGAATGGAATCAACCCGAATGGAATGGAATGGAATGGAGTGGAATGGAATCAACACGAGTGGAATGGAATGGAATGGAATGGAATGGAATCAACCCGAATCTATTGGAATGGAAAGGAATGGAATGGAATGGAATCGAATGGAATGGAATCAATCCGAATGGATTGGAATGGAATGGAAAGGAATGGAATGGAATGGAATGGAATGGAATGGAATGGAATGCAATCAACCCGAATGGAAAGGAATGGAATGGAATGGAATCAACACGAATGGAATGGAATGGAATGGAACGGAATGCAATGGAATGGAGTCAAACCGAAAGGAATGGAACGGAATGGAATGGAATGGATTGGAATCAATCCGAATGGAATGGAATGGCATGGAATGGAATGGAATGGAATGGAATCAACCCGAATGGAATGGAATGGAATGGAATTGAATCAACCCGAATGGAATATAATGGAATCAACTCGAGTGGAATTGAATTTAATGGAATGGAAATAACCCAAATGGAACGGAATGGAATGGAGTGGAATCAACGAGAATTGAATCGAATGGAATGGAATCAACCCGAATGGAGTGGAATGCAATGGAATGGAATGGAATTGAATGGAACGGAATGGAATGGAATCAACACGAAAGGAATGGAATGCAATGGAATGGAATGGAATGGAATATAATCGACCCGAAAGGAATGGAATGTAATGCAATGGAATGGAATGGAATGGAATCAACCCGAATGGAATGCAATGGAAAGGAAAGGAATCAAGACGAATGGAATCGAATGGAATGGGATGCAGTGGAATGGAATCAACCCGAATGGAATGGAAAGGAATGTAATCAACCCGAATGGAATGGAAGGGAGGGGAATGGAAGGGAATGGAATCAACCCGAATGGAAGGGAAAGGAATGGAATGTAATGGAAAGGAATGGAATCAACACGAATGGAATGGAACGGAATGGAATGCAATGGAATGGAGTGGATTCAACCCGAATGGAATGGAATGGAATGCAATGCAATGGAATGGAATGGAATGGAATGGAATGGAATAAACCGGAATGAAATGTGATGGAATGGAATGGAATGGAATGGAATGGAATCAACTCGAATGGCATGGAATGGAATGGAATGGAACAATATGCATGGATTGGAATGGAATCAACCCGAACGGAATGGGATGAAATGCAATGGAATGGAAAGGAATCAACCCGAATGGAGTGGAATGCAATGGAATGAAATGGAATGGAATGGAATGGAACTGAACGGAATGGAATCAACACGAAAGGAATGGAATGCAATGGAATGGAATGGAATGGAAAGGAATCAAGCCGAATGGAATGGAATGGAATGGAATCAACCCGAATGGAATGGAATGGAATGCAATTGAATGGAATGGAATCAACACGAATGGAATGGAATGGAATGGAATGGAATGGAATGGAATCAACCCGAATGTAATGGAATGGAATAGAATGAAATGGAATAGAATGGAATAGAATCACCCCGAAAGGAATGGAATGGAATGGAATGGAATGGAATGGAATGGAGTCAACCCGAATGGAATGGAATGGCATGGAATGGAATGCAATGGAATGGAATGAACCCAAATGGAATGGAATGGAATGGAATCAACACGAATGGAATGGAATGCAATGGAATGGAAAGGAATGGAATCAAATCGAATGGAATGGAATGGAATGGAATGGAATGGAGTGGAATGGAAAGGAATGGAATCAACCCGATTGGAATGGAATTGAATGGAATGGAATGGATTGGAATGAAGTTAACCCAAATGGAATGGAACGGAATGGAATGGAACGGAATGGAATGGAATCAAACCGAAAGAATTGGAATGGAATGGAATGGAATGGAATGGAATAGAATGACCCCGAAAGGAATAGAGTGGGATGGAATGGAAAGGAATGGAATGGAATGGAATGACTTGGAATCAACTCGAATGGAATGGAATGGAATGGAATGGAATGGATTCAACCTGAATGGAATAGAATGGAATGGAATGGCATGGAATGGCGTGGAATGGAATGGAATGGAATGGAATCAAAACGAATGGAATGGAATGGAATGGAATAGAATGGAATGGAATGGCATGGAATGGAATGCAATGGCATGGAATGGAATGGAAGGGAATGGAAAGGAATCAATCCGAATGGAATGGAATGGAATGGAACGGAATGCAATGGAATGGAGTCAACCCGAAAGGGATGGAACGGAATGGAAAGGAATGGAATGGAATGGAATGGAATCAATCCGAATGGAATGGAATGGCATGGAATGGAGTGGAATGGAAAGGAATGGAATCAACCCGAATGGAATGGAATGGAATGGAATGGAATGGAATGGAGTTAACCCAAATGGAATGGAACGGAATGGAATGGAACGGAATGGAAGGCAATCAACCCGAATGGAATGGAAAGGAATGGAATGGAATGGAATGGAATGGAATAGAATAACCTCGAAAGGAATAGAGTGGAATGGAATGTAACGGAATGAAATGGAATGGAATGACTTGGAATCAACTCGAATGGAATGGAATGGAATGGAATGGAATGGAATGGATGTAACACGAATGGAATAGAATGGAATGGAATGGAATGCAATGGAGTGGAATGGAATGGAATGGAATCAACCCGAATGGAATGGAATGGAATGGAACGGAATGGAATGGAATGGAATCAACCCGAATGGAATGGAATGGAATGGAACGGAATGGAATGGAATGGAATCAACCCTAATGGAATGGAATGGAATGGAATGGAATGGAATTTAATGGAATGGAATGGAATAGAATGGAATGGAATGGAATCAACCCGAATGGAATGGAATGGAACGGAATGGAATGGAATGGAATGCAATGGAATGGAACCAACCCGAATGGAATGGAAAGGAATGGAATCAACCGGAATGGAATAGAATGGAGGGGAATGGAAGGGAATGGAATCAACCCGAATGGAAGTGAATGGAAAGGATTGGAATGGAAAGGAATGGAATCAACACGAAAGGAATGGAACGGAATGGAATGCAATGGAATGGAGAGGAATCAACCGGAATGGAATGGAATGGAATGGAATGGAATGGAATGAAATGGAATCAACCGGAATGTAATGGAATGGAATGGAATGGAATGGAATGGAAAGGAATCAACTCGAATGGCATGGAATGGAATGGAATGGAATCACATGGCATGGAATGGAATGGAATCAACCCGAACGGAATGGAATGGAATGCAGTGGAATGGAATGGAATCAACCCGAATGGAGTGCAATGCAATGGACTGGAATAGAATGGAATGGAATGGAATGGAATGGAATGGAACGGAATGGAAACAACACGAAAGGAATGGAATGCAATGGAAGGGAATGGAATGGAACACAATCGAACCGAAAAGAATGGAATGAAATGGAATGGAATGGAATGGAATGGAATCAACCCGAATGGAATGGAATGCAATGGCATGGAATGGAATGGATTGGAATGGAATGGAATGCAATGGAATCTACACGAATGGAATGGAATGGAATGGAATGGGATGGAATGGACTGGATTGGAATCAACCCGAATGGAATGGAATGGAATGGAATGGAATCAACCCGAATGGAATGGAATGGAATGGAGTGGAATGGAATCAACACGAGTGGAATGGAATGGAATGGAATGGAATGGAATCAACCCGAATCTATTGGAATGGAAAGGAATGGAATGGAATGGAATCGAATGGAATGGAATCAATCCGAATGGATTGGAATGGAATGGAAAGGAATGGAATGGAATGGAATGGAATGGAATGGAATGGAATGCAATCAACCCGAATGGAAAGGAATGGAATGGAATGGAATCAACACGAATGGAATGGAATGGAATGGAACGGAATGCAATGGAATGGAGTCAAACCGAAAGGAATGGAACGGAATGGAATGGAATGGATTGGAATCAATCCGAATGGAATGGAATGGCATGGAATGGAATGGAATGGAATGGAATCAACCCGAATGGAATGGAATGGAATGGAATTGAATCAACCCGAATGGAATATAATGGAATCAACTCGAGTGGAATTGAATTTAATGGAATGGAAATAACCCAAATGGAACGGAATGGAATGGAGTGGAATCAACGAGAATTGAATCGAATGGAATGGAATCAACCCGAATGGAGTGGAATGCAATGGAATGGAATGGAATGGAATGGAACGGAATGGAATGGAATCAACACGAAAGGAATGGAATGCAATGGAATGGAATGGAATGGAATATAATCGACCCGAAAGGAATGGAATGTAATGCAATGGAATGGAATGGAATGGAATCAACCCGAATGGAATGCAATGGAAAGGAAAGGAATCAAGACGAATGGAATCGAATGGAATGGGATGCAGTGGAATGGAATCAACCCGAATGGAATGGAAAGGAATGTAATCAACCCGAATGGAATGGAAGGGAGGGGAATGGAAGGGAATGGAATCAACCCGAATGGAAGGGAAAGGAATGGAATGTAATGGAAAGGAATGGAATCAACACGAATGGAATGGAACGGAATGGAATGCAATGGAATGGAGTGGATTCAACCCGAATGGAATGGAATGGAATGCAATGCAATGGAATGGAATGGAATGGAATGGAATGGAATAAACCGGAATGAAATGTGATGGAATGGAATGGAATGGAATGGAATGGAATCAACTCGAATGGCATGGAATGGAATGGAATGGAACAATATGCATGGATTGGAATGGAATCAACCCGAACGGAATGGGATGAAATGCAATGGAATGGAAAGGAATCAACCCGAATGGAGTGGAATGCAATGGAATGAAATGGAATGGAATGGAATGGAACTGAACGGAATGGAATCAACACGAAAGGAATGGAATGCAATGGAATGGAATGGAATGGAAAGGAATCAAGCCGAATGGAATGGAATGGAATGGAATCAACCCGAATGGAATGGAATGGAATGCAATTGAATGGAATGGAATCAACACGAATGGAATGGAATGGAATGGAATGGAATGGAATGGAATCAACCCGAATGTAATGGAATGGAATAGAATGAAATGGAATAGAATGGAATAGAATCACCCCGAAAGGAATGGAATGGAATGGAATGGAATGGAATGGAGTCAACCCGAATGGAATGGAATGGCATGGAATGGAATGCAATGGAATGGAATGAACCCAAATGGAATGGAATGGAATGGAATCAACACGAATGGAATGGAATGCAATGGAATGGAAAGGAATGGAATCAAATCGAATGGAATGGAATGGAATGGAATGGAATGGAGTGGAATGGAAAGGAATGGAATCAACCCGATTGGAATGGAATTGAATGGAATGGAATGGATTGGAATGAAGTTAACCCAAATGGAATGGAACGGAATGGAATGGAACGGAATGGAATGGAATCAAACCGAAAGAATTGGAATGGAATGGAATGGAATGGAATGGAATAGAATGACCCCGAAAGGAATAGAGTGGGATGGAATGGAAAGGAATGGAATGGAATGGAATGACTTGGAATCAACTCGAATGGAATGGAATGGAATGGAATGGAATGGATTCAACCTGAATGGAATAGAATGGAATGGAATGGCATGGAATGGCGTGGAATGGAATGGAATGGAATGGAATCAAAACGAATGGAATGGAATGGAATGGAATAGAATGGAATGGAATGGCATGGAATGGAATGCAATGGCATGGAATGGAATGGAAGGGAATGGAAAGGAATCAATCCGAATGGAATGGAATGGAATGGAACGGAATGCAGTGGAATGGAGTCAACCCGAAAGGGATGGAACGGAATGGAAAGGAATGGAATGGAATGGAATGGAATCAATCCGAATGGAAAGGAATGGCATGGAATGGAGTGGAATGGAAAGGAATGGAATCAACCCGAATGGAATGGAATGGAATGGAATGGAATAGAATGGAGTTAACCCAAATGGAATGGAACGGAATGGAATGGAACGGAATGGAAGGCAATCAACCCGAATGGAATGGAAAGGAATGGAATGGAATGGAATGGAATGGAATAGAATAACCTCGAAAGGAATAGAGTGGAATGGAATGTAACGGAATGAAATGGAATGGAATGACTTGGAATCAACTCGAATGGAATGGAATGGAATGGAATGGAATGGATGTAACACGAATGGAATAGAATGGAATGGAATGGAATGCAATGGAGTGGAATGGAATGGAATGGAATCAACCCGAATGGAATGGAATGGAATGGAACGGAATGGAATGGAATGGAATCAACCCGAATGGAATGGAATGGAATGGAACGGAATGGAATGGAATGGAATCAACCCTAATGGAATGGAATGGAATGGAATGGAATGGAATTTAATGGAATGGAATGGAATAGAATGGAATGGAATGGAATCAACCCGAATGGAATGGAATGGAACGGAATGGAATGGAATGGAATGCAATGGAATGGAACCAACCCGAATGGAATGGAAAGGAATGGAATCAACCGGAATGGAATAGAATGGAGGGGAATGGAAGGGAATGGAATCAACCCGAATGGAAGTGAATGGAAAGGATTGGAATGGAAAGGAATGGAATCAACACGAAAGGAATGGAACGGAATGGAATGCAATGGAATGGAGAGGAATCAACCGGAATGGAATGGAATGGAATGGAATGGAATGGAATGAAATGGAATCAACCGGAATGTAATGGAATGGAATGGAATGGAATGGAATGGAAAGGAATCAACTCGAATGGCATGGAATGGAATGGAATGGAATCACATGGCATGGAATGGAATGGAATCAACCCGAACGGAATGGAATGGAATGCAGTGGAATGGAATGGAATCAACCCGAATGGAGTGCAATGCAATGGACTGGAATAGAATGGAATGGAATGGAATGGAATGGAATGGAACGGAATGGAAACAACACGAAAGGAATGGAATGCAATGGAAGGGAATGGAATGGAACACAATCGAACCGAAAAGAATGGAATGAAATGGAATGGAATGGAATGGAATGGAATCAACCCGAATGGAATGGAATGCAATGGCATGGAATGGAATGGATTGGAATGGAATGGAATGCAATGGAATCTACACGAATGGAATGGAATGGAATGGAATGGGATGGAATGGACTGGATTGGAATCAACCCGAATGGAATGGAATGGAATGGAATGGAATGGAATGGAATCAACCCGAATGGAATGGAATGGAATGGAGTGGAATGGAATCAACACGAGTGGAATGGAATGGAATGGAATGGAATGGAATCAACCCGAATCTATTGGAATGGAAAGGAATGGAATGGAATGGAATCGAATGGAATGGAATCAATCCGAATGGATTGGAATGGAATGGAAAGGAATGGAATGGAATGGAATGGAATGGAATGGAATGGAATGCAATCAACCCGAATGGAAAGGAATGGAATGGAATGGAATCAACACGAATGGAATGGAATGGAATGGAACGGAATGCAATGGAATGGAGTCAAACCGAAAGGAATGGAACGGAATGGAATGGAATGGATTGGAATCAATCCGAATGGAATGGAATGGCATGGAATGGAATGGAATGGAATGGAATCAACCCGAATGGAATGGAATGGAATGGAATTGAATCAACCCGAATGGAATATAATGGAATCAACTCGAGTGGAATTGAATTTAATGGAATGGAAATAACCCAAATGGAACGGAATGGAATGGAGTGGAATCAACGAGAATTGAATCGAATGGAATGGAATCAACCCGAATGGAGTGGAATGCAATGGAATGGAATGGAATGGAATGGAACGGAATGGAATGGAATCAACACGAAAGGAATGGAATGCAATGGAATGGAATGGAATGGAATATAATCGACCCGAAAGGAATGGAATGTAATGCAATGGAATGGAATGGAATGGAATCAACCCGAATGGAATGCAATGGAAAGGAAAGGAATCAAGACGAATGGAATCGAATGGAATGGGATGCAGTGGAATGGAATCAACCCGAATGGAATGGAAAGGAATGTAATCAACCCGAATGGAATGGAAGGGAGGGGAATGGAAGGGAATGGAATCAACCCGAATGGAAGGGAAAGGAATGGAATGTAATGGAAAGGAATGGAATCAACACGAATGGAATGGAACGGAATGGAATGCAATGGAATGGAGTGGATTCAACCCGAATGGAATGGAATGGAATGCAATGCAATGGAATGGAATGGAATGGAATGGAATGGAATAAACCGGAATGAAATGTGATGGAATGGAATGGAATGGAATGGAATGGAATCAACTCGAATGGCATGGAATGGAATGGAATGGAACAATATGCATGGATTGGAATGGAATCAACCCGAACGGAATGGGATGAAATGCAATGGAATGGAAAGGAATCAACCCGAATGGAGTGGAATGCAATGGAATGAAATGGAATGGAATGGAATGGAACTGAACGGAATGGAATCAACACGAAAGGAATGGAATGCAATGGAATGGAATGGAATGGAAAGGAATCAAGCCGAATGGAATGGAATGGAATGGAATCAACCCGAATGGAATGGAATGGAATGCAATTGAATGGAATGGAATCAACACGAATGGAATGGAATGGAATGGAATGGAATGGAATGGAATCAACCCGAATGTAATGGAATGGAATAGAATGAAATGGAATAGAATGGAATAGAATCACCCCGAAAGGAATGGAATGGAATGGAATGGAATGGAATGGAATGGAGTCAACCCGAATGGAATGGAATGGCATGGAATGGAATGCAATGGAATGGAATGAACCCAAATGGAATGGAATGGAATGGAATCAACACGAATGGAATGGAATGCAATGGAATGGAAAGGAATGGAATCAAATCGAATGGAATGGAATGGAATGGAATGGAATGGAGTGGAATGGAAAGGAATGGAATCAACCCGATTGGAATGGAATTGAATGGAATGGAATGGATTGGAATGAAGTTAACCCAAATGGAATGGAACGGAATGGAATGGAACGGAATGGAATGGAATCAAACCGAAAGAATTGGAATGGAATGGAATGGAATGGAATGGAATAGAATGACCCCGAAAGGAATAGAGTGGGATGGAATGGAAAGGAATGGAATGGAATGGAATGACTTGGAATCAACTCGAATGGAATGGAATGGAATGGAATGGAATGGATTCAACCTGAATGGAATAGAATGGAATGGAATGGCATGGAATGGCGTGGAATGGAATGGAATGGAATGGAATCAAAACGAATGGAATGGAATGGAATGGAATAGAATGGAATGGAATGGCATGGAATGGAATGCAATGGCATGGAATGGAATGGAAGGGAATGGAAAGGAATCAATCCGAATGGAATGGAATGGAATGGAACGGAATGCAATGGAATGGAGTCAACCCGAAAGGGATGGAACGGAATGGAAAGGAATGGAATGGAATGGAATGGAATCAATCCGAATGGAATGGAATGGCATGGAATGGAGTGGAATGGAAAGGAATGGAATCAACCCGAATGGAATGGAATGGAATGGAATGGAATGGAATGGAGTTAACCCAAATGGAATGGAACGGAATGGAATGGAACGGAATGGAAGGCAATCACCCCGAATGGAATGGAAAGGAATGGAATGGAATGGAATGGAATGGAATAGAATAACCTCGAAAGGAATAGAGTGGAATGGAATGTAACGGAATGAAATGGAATGGAATGACTTGGAATCAACTCGAATGGAATGGAATGGAATGGAATGGAATGGAATGGATGTAACACGAATGGAATAGAATGGAATGGAATGGAATGCAATGGAGTGGAATGGAATGGAATGGAATCAACCCGAATGGAATGGAATGGAATGGAACGGAATGGAATGGAATGGAATCAACCCGAATGGAATGGAATGGAATGGAACGGAATGGAATGGAATGGAATCAACCCTAATGGAATGGAATGGAATGGAATGGAATGGAATTTAATGGAATGGAATGGAATAGAATGGAATGGAATGGAATCAACCCGAATGGAATGGAATGGAACGGAATGGAATGGAATGGAATGCAATGGAATGGAACCAACCCGAATGGAATGGAAAGGAATGGAATCAACCGGAATGGAATAGAATGGAGGGGAATGGAAGGGAATGGAATCAACCCGAATGGAAGTGAATGGAAAGGATTGGAATGGAAAGGAATGGAATCAACACGAAAGGAATGGAACGGAATGGAATGCAATGGAATGGAGAGGAATCAACCGGAATGGAATGGAATGGAATGGAATGGAATGGAATGAAATGGAATCAACCGGAATGTAATGGAATGGAATGGAATGGAATGGAATGGAAAGGAATCAACTCGAATGGCATGGAATGGAATGGAATGGAATCACATGGCATGGAATGGAATGGAATCAACCCGAACGGAATGGAATGGAATGCAGTGGAATGGAATGGAATCAACCCGAATGGAGTGCAATGCAATGGACTGGAATAGAATGGAATGGAATGGAATGGAATGGAATGGAACGGAATGGAAACAACACGAAAGGAATGGAATGCAATGGAAGGGAATGGAATGGAACACAATCGAACCGAAAAGAATGGAATGAAATGGAATGGAATGGAATGGAATGGAATCAACCCGAATGGAATGGAATGCAATGGCATGGAATGGAATGGATTGGAATGGAATGGAATGCAATGGAATCTACACGAATGGAATGGAATGGAATGGAATGGGATGGAATGGACTGGATTGGAATCAACCCGAATGGAATGGAATGGAATGGAATGGAATCAACCCGAATGGAATGGAATGGAATGGAGTGGAATGGAATCAACACGAGTGGAATGGAATGGAATGGAATGGAATGGAATCAACCCGAATCTATTGGAATGGAAAGGAATGGAATGGAATGGAATCGAATGGAATGGAATCAATCCGAATGGATTGGAATGGAATGGAAAGGAATGGAATGGAATGGAATGGAATGGAATGGAATGGAATGCAATCAACCCGAATGGAAAGGAATGGAATGGAATGGAATCAACACGAATGGAATGGAATGGAATGGAACGGAATGCAATGGAATGGAGTCAAACCGAAAGGAATGGAACGGAATGGAATGGAATGGATTGGAATCAATCCGAATGGAATGGAATGGCATGGAATGGAATGGAATGGAATGGAATCAACCCGAATGGAATGGAATGGAATGGAATTGAATCAACCCGAATGGAATATAATGGAATCAACTGGAGTGGAATTGAATTTAATGGAATGGAAATAACCCAAATGGAACGGAATGGAATGGAGTGGAATCAACGAGAATTGAATCGAATGGAATGGAATCAACCCGAATGGAGTGGAATGCAATGGAATGGAATGGAATGGAATGGAACGGAATGGAATGGAATCAACACGAAAGGAATGGAATGCAATGGAATGGAATGGAATGGAATATAATCGACCCGAAAGGAATGGAATGTAATGCAATGGAATGGAATGGAATGGAATCAACCCGAATGGAATGCAATGGAAAGGAAAGGAATCAAGACGAATGGAATCGAATGGAATGGGATGCAGTGGAATGGAATCAACCCGAATGGAATGGAAAGGAATGTAATCAACCCGAATGGAATGGAAGGGAGGGGAATGGAAGGGAATGGAATCAACCCGAATGGAAGGGAAAGGAATGGAATGTAATGGAAAGGAATGGAATCAACACGAATGGAATGGAACGGAATGGAATGCAATGGAATGGAGTGGATTCAACCCGAATGGAATGGAATGGAATGCAATGCAATGGAATGGAATGGAATGGAATGGAATGGAATAAACCGGAATGAAATGTGATGGAATGGAATGGAATGGAATGGAATGGAATCAACTCGAATGGCATGGAATGGAATGGAATGGAACAATATGCATGGATTGGAATGGAATCAACCCGAACGGAATGGGATGAAATGCAATGGAATGGAAAGGAATCAACCCGAATGGAGTGGAATGCAATGGAATGAAATGGAATGGAATGGAATGGAACTGAACGGAATGGAATCAACACGAAAGGAATGGAATGCAATGGAATGGAATGGAATGGAAAGGAATCAAGCCGAATGGAATGGAATGGAATGGAATCAACCCGAATGGAATGGAATGGAATGCAATTGAATGGAATGGAATCAACACGAATGGAATGGAATGGAATGGAATGGAATGGAATGGAATCAACCCGAATGTAATGGAATGGAATAGAATGAAATGGAATAGAATGGAATAGAATCACCCCGAAAGGAATGGAATGGAATGGAATGGAATGGAATGGAGTCAACCCGAATGGAATGGAATGGCATGGAATGGAATGCAATGGAATGGAATGAACCCAAATGGAATGGAATGGAATGGAATCAACACGAATGGAATGGAATGCAATGGAATGGAAAGGAATGGAATCAAATCGAATGGAATGGAATGGAATGGAATGGAATGGAGTGGAATGGAAAGGAATGGAATCAACCCGATTGGAATGGAATTGAATGGAATGGAATGGATTGGAATGAAGTTAACCCAAATGGAATGGAACGGAATGGAATGGAACGGAATGGAATGGAATCAAACCGAAAGAATTGGAATGAAATGGAATGGAATGGAATGGAATAGAATGACCCCGAAAGGAATAGAGTGGGATGGAATGGAAAGGAATGGAATGGAATGGAATGACTTGGAATCAACTCGAATGGAATGGAATGGAATGGAATGGAATGGATTCAACCTGAATGGAATAGAATGGAATGGAATGGCATGGAATGGCGTGGAATGGAATGGAATGGAATGGAATCAAAACGAATGGAATGGAATGGAATGGAATAGAATGGAATGGAATGGCATGGAATGGAATGCAATGGCATGGAATGGAATGGAAGGGAATGGAAAGGAATCAATCCGAATGGAATGGAATGGAATGGAACGGAATGCAATGGAATGGAGTCAACCCGAAAGGGATGGAACGGAATGGAAAGGAATGGAATGGAATGGAATGGAATCAATCCGAATGGAATGGAATGGCATGGAATGGAGTGGAATGGAAAGGAATGGAATCAACCCGAATGGAATGGAATGGAATGGAATGGAATGGAATGGAGTTAACCCAAATGGAATGGAACGGAATGGAATGGAACGGAATGGAAGGCAATCAACCCGAATGGAATGGAAAGGAATGGAATGGAATGGAATGGAATGGAATAGAATAACCTCGAAAGGAATAGAGTGGAATGGAATGTAACGGAATGAAATGGAATGGAATGACTTGGAATCAACTCGAATGGAATGGAATGGAATGGAATGGAATGGAATGGATGTAACACGAATGGAATAGAATGGAATGGAATGGAATGCAATGGAGTGGAATGGAATGGAATGGAATCAACCCGAATGGAATGGAATGGAATGGAACGGAATGGAATGGAATGGAATCAACCCGAATGGAATGGAATGGAATGGAACGGAATGGAATGGAATGGAATCAACCCTAATGGAATGGAATGGAATGGAATGGAATGGAATTTAATGGAATGGAATGGAATAGAATGGAATGGAATGGAATCAACCCGAATGGAATGGAATGGAACGGAATGGAATGGAATGGAATGCAATGGAATGGAACCAACCCGAATGGAATGGAAAGGAATGGAATCAACCGGAATGGAATAGAATGGAGGGGAATGGAAGGGAATGGAATCAACCCGAATGGAAGTGAATGGAAAGGATTGGAATGGAAAGGAATGGAATCAACACGAAAGGAATGGAACGGAATGGAATGCAATGGAATGGAGAGGAATCAACCGGAATGGAATGGAATGGAATGGAATGGAATGGAATGGAATGGAATGGAATGGAATCAACCAGAATGTAATGGAATGGAATGGAATGGAATGGAATGGAAAGGAATCAACTCGAATGGCATGGAATGGAATGGAATGGAATCACATGGCATGGAATGGAATGGAATCAACCCGAACGGAATGGAATGGAATGCAGTGGAATGGAATGGAATCAACCCGAATGGAGTGCAATGCAATGGACTGGAATAGAATGGAATGGAATGGAATGGAATGGAATGGAACGGAATGGAAACAACACGAAAGGAATGGAATGCAATGGAAGGGAATGGAATGGAACACAATCGAACCGAAAAGAATGGAATGAAATGGAATGGAATGGAATGGAATGGAATCAACCCGAATGGAATGGAATGCAATGGCATGGAATGGAATGGATTGGAATGGAATGGAATGCAATGGAATCTACACGAATGGAATGGAATGGAATGGAATGGGATGGAATGGACTGGATTGGAATCAACCCGAATGGAATGGAATGGAATGGAATGGAATGGAATGGAATCAACCCGAATGGAATGGAATGGAATGGAGTGGAATGGAATCAACACGAGTGGAATGGAATGGAATGGAATGGAATGGAATCAACCCGAATCTATTGGAATGGAAAGGAATGGAATGGAATGGAATCGAATGGAATGGAATCAATCCGAATGGATTGGAATGGAATGGAAAGGAATGGAATGGAATGGAATGGAATGGAATGGAATGGAATGGAATGCAATCAACCCGAATGGAAAGGAATGGAATGGAATGGAATCAACACGAATGGAATGGAATGGAATGGAACGGAATGCAATGGAATGGAGTCAAACCGAAAGGAATGGAACGGAATGGAATGGAATGGATTGGAATCAATCCGAATGGAATGGAATGGCATGGAATGGAATGGAATGGAATGGAATCAACCCGAATGGAATGGAATGGAATGGAATTGAATCAACCCGAATGGAATATAATGGAATCAACTCGAGTGGAATTGAATTTAATGGAATGGAAATAACCCAAATGGAACGGAATGGAATGGAGTGGAATCAACGAGAATTGAATCGAATGGAATGGAATCAACCCGAATGGAGTGGAATGCAATGGAATGGAATGGAATGGAATGGAACGGAATGGAATGGAATCAACACGAAAGGAATGGAATGCAATGGAATGGAATGGAATGGAATATAATCGACCCGAAAGGAATGGAATGGAATGCAATGGAATGGAATGGAATGGAATCAACCCGAATGGAATGCAATGGAAAGGAAAGGAATCAAGACGAATGGAATCGAATGGAATGGGATGCAGTGGAATGGAATCAACCCGAATGGAATGGAAAGGAATGTAATCAACCCGAATGGAATGGAAGGGAGGGGAATGGAAGGGAATGGAATCAACCCGAATGGAAGGGAAAGGAATGGAATGTAATGGAAAGGAATGGAATCAACACGAATGGAATGGAACGGAATGGAATGCAATGGAATGGAGTGGATTCAACCCGAATGGAATGGAATGGAATGCAATGCAATGGAATGGAATGGAATGGAATGGAATGGAATAAACCGGAATGAAATTTAATGGAATGGAATGGAATGGAATGGAATGGAATCAACTCGAATGGCATGGAATGGAATGGAATGGAACAATATGCATGGATTGGAATGGAATCAACCCGAACGGGATGGGATGAAATGCAATGGAATGGAAAGGAATCAACCCGAATGGAGTGGAATGCAATGGAATGGAATGGAATGGAATGGAATGGAACTGAACGGAATGGAATCAACACGAAAGGAATGGAATGCAATGGAATGGAATGGAATGGAACAGAATCGACCCAAAAAGAAAGGAATGGATTTGAATGGAATGGAATGGAATGGAATTGAATGGAATGGAATCAACCCGAAAGGAATGGAATGGAATGGAATGGAATGGAATGGAATGGAATGGAATGGAATGGAATGGAATGGAATCAACACGAATGCAATAGAATGGAATGGAATGGGATGGAATGGAATTGGATGGAATGGAATCCAGCCGAATGGAATGGAATGGAATGGAATCAATTCATATGTAATGGAATGGAATGGAATGGAATGGAATGGAATCAACCGGAATGGAATAGAATGGAATGGAATGACATGGAATGAAATGGAATGCAATGGAATCAACCCAAATGGAATGGAATGGAATGGAATCAACACGAATGGAATTTAATGGAAAGGAATGCAATGGAATGGAATGGAATCAATCCGAATGGAATGGAATGGAATGGAATGGAATCAACCCGAATGAAATGGAATGGAATGGAATGGAATGGAATCAATCCGAATGGAATGGAATGGAATGGAATGGAAAGGAGTGGAATGGAATGGAATGTAATGGAACGGAATGGAATGGAAACAACCCGAATGGAAAGGAATGGAATGGGATGGAATCAACCCGAATGGAATGGAATGCAATGGAATGGAATGGAATGGAATCAATCCGAATGTAATGGAATGGCATGGAATGGAGTGGAATGGAAAGGAATGGAATCAACCCGATTGGAATGGAATGGAATGGAATGGAATGGAATGGAATGGAATGCAATGGAATGGAGTTAACCCAAATGGAATGGAACGGAATGTAATGGAACAGAATGGAATGGAATCAACCAAAATGGAATGGAATGGAATGGAATGGAATAGAATCACCCCGAAAGGAATAGTGTGGAATGGAATGGAACGGAATGGAATGGAATGGAATGACTTGGAATCAACTCGAACGGAATGGAATGGAATGGAATGGAATGGATTCAACCTGAATGGAATAGAATGGCATGGAATGGCATGGAATGGAGTGGAATGGAATGGAACGGAATCAACACGAATGGAATGGAATGGAATGGAACGGAATTGAGTGGAATGGAATCAACCCGAATGGAATGGAATGGAATGCAATAGAATGGAATGGAATGGCATGGAATGGAATGGAATGGAATGGAATGGAATGAACCCGAATGGAATGGAATGGAATGGAACGGAATGCAATGGAATGGAGTCAACCCGAAAGGAATGGAACGGAATGGAAAGGAATGGAATGGAATCAATCCGAATGGAATGGAATGGCATGGAATGGATTGGAACGGAATCAACCCGAATGGAATGGATTGGAATGGAATGAATGTAACACGAATGGAATGGAATGGAATGGAATGGAATCAACCCGAATGGAATGGAATGGAATGGAATGGAATGGAATGGAATGGAGTCAACCCGAAAGGAATGGAACGGAATGGAATGGAATGGAATGGAATCAATCCGTATGGAATGGAATGGAATGGAATGGAATCAACGAGAAAGGAATCGAATGAAATGGAATGGAGTGGAATGGAATTGAATGGAATGGAATCAACCCGAATGAAATGGAATGGAATGGAATGGAATCAAAACGAATGGAATGGAATGGAATGGAAAGGAATGGAATGGAATCAAGCCGAATGGAATGGAATGGAATGGAATCATTCCGAATGGAATGGAATGGAATCAAATGGAATGGAATGGAATGGAATGGAATGGAATGAAATCAACCAGAATGGAATGGAATGGAATGCAATTGAATGGAATGGAATCAACCCGAATGGAGTGGAATGGAATGGAATGGAATCAACCCGAATGGAATGGAATGGAATGGAATGGAATCAACGAGAAAGGAATCGAATGAAATGGAATGGATTGGAATGGAATTGAATGGAATGGAATCAACCCGAATGAAATGGAATGGAATGGAATGGAATCAAAACGAATGGAATGGAATGGAATGGAAAGGAATGGAATGGAATCAAGCCGAATGGAATGGAATGGAATGGAATCATTCCGAATGGAATGGAATGGAATCAAATGGAATGGAATGGAATGGAATGGAATGGAATGGAATGGAATGGAATGGAATGAAATCAACCAGAATGGAATGGAATGGAATGCAATTGAATGGAATGGAATCAACCCGAATGGAGTGGAATGGAATGGAATGGAATCAACCCGAATGGAATGGAATGGAATAGAATGAAATGGAATAGAATGGAATAGAATCACCCAGAAAGGAATGGAATGGAATGGAATGGAATGCAATGGAAAAAACCCGACTGAAATGGAATGGCATAGAATGGAATGGAATGGAATGGAATGCAATCAACACAAAAGGAATGGAATGGAATGGAATGGAATGGAATGGAATGGAATGGAATCAACCCGATTGGAATGGAATGGAATGGAATGGAATGGAGTTAACCCAAATGGAATGGAATGGAATGGAATGGAGTGGAAGGGAATGGAATGGAATGGAATCAACCCGAATGGAATGGAATGGAATGGAATGGAATGGAATGGAATGGAATAGAATCACCCCGAAAGGAATGGAGTGGAATGGAATGGAACGGAATGGAATGGAATAGAATGATTTGGAATCAACCCGAATGGAATGGAATGGAATGGAATGGAATCAACCCGAATGGAATATAATGGTATGGAATGGAATGGAATGGAATGGAGTCAACCTGAAAGGAATGGAATGGAATGGAATGGAATGGAATGGAATGGAATGGAAGGCAATGGAATCAACACGAATGGAATGGAATGGAATGGAATGGAATCAACCAGAATAGAATATAATGGAATGACCCCGAGTGGAATTGAAAGGAATGGAATGGAAATAACCCGAATGGAATTGAATGTAATGGAATGGAATCAACGAGAATGAAATGGAATGGAATGGAATGGAGTGGAATGGAATTGAATGGAATGGAATCAACTCGAATGGAATGGAATTTAATGGAATGGAATCAAAACGAATGGAATGGAATGGAATGGAATGGAATGGAACTGAACGGAATGGAATCAACACGAAAGGAATGGAATGCAATGGAATGGAATGGAATGGAAAGGAATCAAGCCGAATGGAATGGAATGGAATGGAATCAACCCGAATGGAATGGAATGGAATGCAATTGAATGGAATGGAATCAACACGAATGGAATGGAATGGAATGGAATGGAATGGAATGGAATCAACCCGAATGGAATGGAATGGAATAGAATGAAATGGAATAGAATGGAATAGAATCACCCCGAAAGGAATGGAATGGAATGGAATGGAATGGAATGGAATGGAGTCAACCCGAATGGAATGGAATGGCATGGAATGGAATGCAATGGAATGGAATGAACCCAAATGGAATGGAATGGAATGGAATCAACATGAATGGAATGGAATGCAATGGAATGGAAAGGAATGGAATCAAATCGAATGGAATGGATTGGAATGGAATGGAATGGAGTGGAATGGAAAGGAATGGAATCAACCCAATTGGAATGGAATTGAATGGAATGGAATGGATTGGAATGAAGTTAACCCAAATGGAATGGAACGGAATGGAATGGAACGGAATGGAATGGAATCAAACCGAAAGAATTGGAATGGAATGGAATGGAATGGAATGGAATAGAATGACCCCGAAAGGAATAGAGTGGGATGGAATGGAAAGGAATGGAATGGAATGGAATGACTTGGAATCAACTCGAATGGAATGGAATGGAATGGAATGGAATGGATTCAACCTGAATGGAATAGAATGGAATGGAATGGCATGGAATGGAGTGGAATGGAATGGAATGGAATGGAATCAAAACGAATGGAATGGAATGGAATGGAATAGAATGGAATGGAATGGCATGGAATGGAATGCAATGGCATGGAATGGAATGGAAGGGAATGGAAAGGAATCAATCCGAATGGAATGGAATGGAATGGAATGGAATGCAATGGAATGGAGTCAACCCGAAAGGGATGGAACGGAATGGAAAGGAATGGAATGGAATGGAATGGAATCAATCCGAATGGAAAGGAATGGCATGGAATGGAGTGGAATGGAAAGGAATGGAATCAACCCGAATGGAATGGAATGGAATGGAATGGAATGGAATGGAGTTAACCCAAATGGAATGGAACGGAATGGAATGGAACGGAATGGAAGGCAATCAACCCGAATGGAATGGAAAGGAATGGAATGGAATGGAATGGAATGGAATAGAATAACCTCGAAAGGAATAGAGTGGAATGCAATGTAACGGAATGAAATGGAATGGAATGACTTGGAATCAACTCGAATGGAATGGAATGGAATGGAATGGAATGGAATGGATGTAACACGAATGGAATAGAATGGAATGGAATGGAATGCAATGGAGTGGAATAGAATGGAATGGAATCAACCCGAATGGAATGGAATGGAATGGAACGGAATGGAATGGAATGGAATCAACCCGAATGGAATGGAATGGAATGGAACGGAATGGAATGGAATGGAATCAACCCTAATGGAATGGAATGGAATGGAATGGAATGGAATTTAATGGAATGGAATGGAATAGAATGGAATGGAATGGAATCAACCCGAATGGAATGGAATGGAACGGAATGGAATGGAATGGAATGCAATGGAATGGAACCAACCCGAATGGAATGGAAAGGAATGGAATCAACCGGAATGGAATAGAATGGAGGGGAATGGAAGGGAATGGAATCAACCCGAATGGAAGTGAATGGAAAGGATTGGAATGGAAAGGAATGGAATCAACACGAAAGGAATGGAACGGAATGGAATGCAATGGAATGGAGAGGAATCAACCGGAAGGGAATGGAATGGAATGGAATGGAATGGAATGAAATGGAATCAACCGGAATGTAATGGAATGGAATGGAATGGAATGGAATGGAAAGGAATCAACTCGAATGGCATGGAATGGAATGGAATGGAATCACATGGCATGGAATGGAATGGAATCAACCCGAACGGAATGGAATGGAATGCAGTGGAATGGAATGGAATCAACCCGAATGGAGTGCAATGCAATGGACTGGAATAGAATGGAATGGAATGGAATGGAATGGAATGGAACGGAATGGAAACAACACGAAAGGTATGGAATGCAATGGAAGGGAATGGAATGGAACACAATCGAACCGAAAAGAATGGAATGAAATGGAATGGAATGGAATGGAATGGAATCAACCCGAATGGAATGGAATGCAATGGCATGGAATGGAATGGATTGGAATGGAATGGAATGCAATGGAATCTACACGAATGGAATGGAATGGAATGGAATGGGATGGAATGGACTGGATTGGATTCAACCCGAATGGAATGGAATGCAATGGAATGGAATGGAATGGAATCAACCCGAATGGAATGGAATGGAATGGAGTGGAATGGAATCAACACGAGTGGAATGGAATGGAATGGAATGGAATGGAATCAACCCGAATCTATTGGAATGGAAAGGAATGGAATGGAATGGAATCGAATGGAATGGAATCAATCCGAATGGATTGGAATGGAATGGAAAGGAATGGAATGGAATGGAATGGAATGGAATGGAATGGAATGGAATGCAATCAACCCGAATGGAAAGGAATGGAATGGAATGGAATCAACACGAATGGAATGGAATGGAATGGAACGGAATGCAATGGAATGGAGTCAAACCGAAAGGAATGGAACGGAATGGAATGGAATGGATTGGAATCAATCCGAATGGAATGGAATGGCATGGAATGGAATGGAATGGAATGGAATCAACCCGAATGGAATGGAATGGAATGGAATTGAATCAACCCGAATGGAATATAATGGAATCAACTCGAGTGGAATTGAATTTAATGGAATGGAAATAACCCAAATGGAACGGAATGGAATGGAGTGGAATCAACGAGAATTGAATCGAATGGAATGGAATCAACCCGAATGGAGTGGAATGCAATGGAATGGAATGGAATGGAATGGAACGGAATGGAATGGAATCAACACGAAAGGAATGGAATGCAATGGAATGGAATGGAATGGAATATAATCGACCCGAAAGGAATGGAATGTAATGCAATGGAATGGAATGGAATGGAATCAACCCGAATGGAATGCAATGGAAAGGAAAGGAATCAAGACGAATGGAATCGAATGGAATGGGATGCAGTGGAATGGAATCAACCCGAATGGAATGGAAAGGAATGTAATCAACCCGAATGGAATGGAAGGGAGGGGAATGGAAGGGAATGGAATCAACCCGAATGGAAGGGAAAGGAATGGAATGTAATGGAAAGGAATGGAATCAACACGAATGGAATGGAACGGAATGGAATGCAATGGAATGGAGTGGATTCAACCCGAATGGAATGGAATGGAATGCAATGCAATGGAATGGAATGGAATGGAATGGAATGGAATAAACCGGAATGAAATGTGATGGAATGGAATGGAATGGAATGGAATGGAATCAACTCGAATGGCATGGAATGGAATGGAATGGAACAATATGCATGGATTGGAATGGAATCAACCCGAACGGAATGGGATGAAATGCAATGGAATGGAAAGGAATCAACCCGAATGGAGTGGAATGCAATGGAATGGAATGGAATGGAATGGAATGGAACTGAACGGAATGGAATCAACACGAAAGGAATGGAATGCAATGGAATGGAATGGAATGGAAAGGAATCAAGCCGAATGGAATGGAATGGAATGGAATCAACCCGAATGGAATGGAATGGAATGCAATTGAATGGAATGGAATCAACACGAATGGAATGGAATGGAATGGAATGGAATGGAATGGAATCAACCCGAATGTAATGGAATGGAATAGAATGAAATGGAATAGAATGGAATAGAATCACCCCGAAAGGAATGGAATGGAATGGAATGGAATGGAATGGAGTCAACCCGAATGGAATGGAATGGCATGGAATGGAATGCAATGGAATGGAATGAACCCAAATGGAATGGAATGGAATGGAATCAACACGAATGGAATGGAATGCAATGGAATGGAAAGGAATGGAATCAAATCGAATGGAATGGAATGGAATGGAATGGAATGGAGTGGAATGGAAAGGAATGGAATCAACCCGATTGGAATGGAATTGAATGGAATGGAATGGATTGGAATGAAGTTAACCCAAATGGAATGGAACGGAATGGAATGGAACGGAATGGAATGGAATCAAACCGAAAGAATTGGAATGGAATGGAATGGAATGGAATGGAATAGAATGACCCCGAAAGGAATAGAGTGGGATGGAATGGAAAGGAATGGAATGGAATGGAATGACTTGGAATCAACTCGAATGGAATGGAATGGAATGGAATGGAATGGATTCAACCTGAATGGAATAGAATGGAATGGAATGGCATGGAATGGAGTGGAATGGAATGGAATGGAATGGAATCAAAACGAATGGAATGGAATGGAATGGAATAGAATGGAATGGAATGGCATGGAATGGAATGCAATGGCATGGAATGGAATGGAAGGGAATGGAAAGGAATCAATCCGAATGGAATGGAATGGAATGGAACGGAATGCAATGGAATGGAGTCAACCCGAAAGGGATGGAACGGAATGGAAAGGAATGGAATGGAATGGAATGGAATCAATCCGAATGGAATGGAATGGCATGGAATGGAGTGGAATGGAAAGGAATGGAATCAACCCGAATGGAATGGAATGGAATGGAATGGAATGGAATGGAGTTAACCCAAATGGAATGGAACGGAATGGAATGGAACGGAATGGAAGGCAATCAACCCGAATGGAATGGAAAGGAATGGAATGGAATGGAATGGAATGGAATAGAATAACCTCGAAAGGAATAGAGTGGAATGGAATGTAACGGAATGAAATGGAATGGAATGACTTGGAATCAACTCGAATGGAATGGAATGGAATGGAATGGAATGGAATGGATGTAACACGAATGGAATAGAATGGAATGGAATGGAATGCAATGGAGTGGAATGGAATGGAATGGAATCAACCCGAATGGAATGGAATGGAATGGAACGGAATGGAATGGAATGGAATCAACCCGAATGGAATGGAATGGAATGGAACGGAATGGAATGGAATGGAATCAACCCTAATGGAATGGAATGGAATGGAATGGAATGGAATTTAATGGAATGGAATGGAATAGAATGGAATGGAATGGAATCAACCCGAATGGAATGGAATGGAACGGAATGGAATGGAATGGAATGCAATGGAATGGAACCAACCCGAATGGAATGGAAAGGAATGGAATCAACCGGAATGGAATAGAATGGAGGGGAATGGAAGGGAATGGAATCAACCCGAATGGAAGTGAATGGAAAGGATTGGAATGGAAAGGAATGGAATCAACACGAAAGGAATGGAACGGAATGGAATGCAATGGAATGGAGAGGAATCAACCGGAATGGAATGGAATGGAATGGAATGGAATGGAATGAAATGGAATCAACCGGAATGTAATGGAATGGAATGGAATGGAATGGAATGGAAAGGAATCAACTCGAATGGCATGGAATGGAATGGAATGGAATCACATGGCATGGAATGGAATGGAATCAACCCGAACGGAATGGAATGGAATGCAGTGGAATGGAATGGAATCAACCCGAATGGAGTGCAATGCAATGGACTGGAATAGAATGGAATGGAATGGAATGGAATGGAATGGAACGGAATGGAAACAACACGAAAGGAATGGAATGCAATGGAAGGGAATGGAATGGAACACAATCGAACCGAAAAGAATGGAATGAAATGGAATGGAATGGAATGGAATGGAATCAACCCGAATGGAATGGAATGCAATGGCATGGAATGGAATGGATTGGAATGGAATGGAATGCAATGGAATCTACACGAATGGAATGGAATGGAATGGAATGGGATGGAATGGACTGGATTGGAATCAACCCGAATGGAATGGAATGGAATGGAATGGAATGGAATGGAATCAACCCGAATGGAATGGAATGGAATGGAGTGGAATGGAATCAACACGAGTGGAATGGAATGGAATGGAATGGAATGGAATCAACCCGAATCTATTGGAATGGAAAGGAATGGAATGGAATGGAATCGAATGGAATGGAATCAATCCGAATGGATTGGAATGGAATGGAAAGGAATGGAATGGAATGGAATGGAATGGAATGGAATGGAATGCAATCAACCCGAATGGAAAGGAATGGAATGGAATGGAATCAACACGAATGGAATGGAATGGAATGGAACGGAATGCAATGGAATGGAGTCAAACCGAAAGGAATGGAACGGAATGGAATGGAATGGATTGGAATCAATCCGAATGGAATGGAATGGCATGGAATGGAATGGAATGGAATGGAATCAACCCGAATGGAATGGAATGGAATGGAATTGAATCAACCCGAATGGAATATAATGGAATCAACTCGAGTGGAATTGAATTTAATGGAATGGAAATAACCCAAATGGAACGGAATGGAATGGAGTGGAATCAACGAGAATTGAATCGAATGGAATGGAATCAACCCGAATGGAGTGGAATGCAATGGAATGGAATGGAATGGAATGGAACGGAATGGAATGGAATCAACACGAAAGGAATGGAATGCAATGGAATGGAATGGAATGGAATATAATCGACCCGAAAGGAATGGAATGTAATGCAATGGAATGGAATGGAATGGAATCAACCCGAATGGAATGCAATGGAAAGGAAAGGAATCAAGACGAATGGAATCGAATGGAATGGGATGCAGTGGAATGGAATCAACCCGAATGGAATGGAAAGGAATGTAATCAACCCGAATGGAATGGAAGGGAGGGGAATGGAAGGGAAAGGAATCAACCCGAATGGAAGGGAAAGGAATGGAATGTAATGGAAAGGAATGGAATCAACACGAATGGAATGGAACGGAATGGAATGCAATGGAATGGAGTGGATTCAACCCGAATGGAATGGAATGGAATGCAATGCAATGGAATGGAATGGAATGGAATGGAATGGAATAAACCGGAATGAAATGTAATGGAATGGAATGGAATGGAATGGAATGGAATCAACTCGAATGGCATGGAATGGAATGGAATGGAACAATATGCATGGATTGGAATGGAATCAACCCGAACGGGATGGGATGAAATGCAATGGAATGGAAAGGAATCAACCCGAATGGAGTGGAATGCAATGGAATGGAATGGAATGGAATGGAATGGAACTGAACGGAATGGAATCAACACGAAAGGAATGGAATGCAATGGAATGGAATGGAATGGAACAGAATCGACCCAAAAAGAAAGGAATGGATTTGAATGGAATGGAATGGAATGGAATTGAATGGAATGGAATCAACCCGAAAGGAATGGAATGGAATGGAATGGAATGGAATGGAATGGAATGGAATGGAATGGAATGGAATGGAAACAACCCGAATGGAAAGGAATGGAATGGGATGGAATCAACCCGAATGGAATGGAATGGAATGGATGTAACACGAATGGAATGGAATGGAATGGAATGGAATGGAATGGAATTGGATGGAATGGAATCCAGCCGAATGGAATGGAATGGAATGGAATCAATTCATTTGTAAAGGAATGGAATGGAATGGAATGGAATGGAATCAACCGGAATGGAATAGAATGGAATGGAATGACATGGAATGAAATGGAATGCAATGGAATCAACCCAAATGGAATGGAATGGAATGGAATCAACACGAATGGAATTTAATGGAAAGGAATGCAATGGAATGGAATGGAATCAATCCGAATGGAATGGAATGGAATGGAATGGAATCAACCCGAATGAAATGGAATGGAACGGAATGGAATGGAATCAATCCGAATGGAATGGAATGGAATGGAATGGAAAGGAGTGGAATGGAATGGAATGTAATGGAACGGAATGGAATGGAAACAACCCGAATGGAAAGGAATGGAATGGGATGGAATCAACCCGAATGGAATGGAATGGAATGGATGTAACACGAATGGAATGGAATGGAATGGAATGGAATGGAATGGAATGGAATCAATCCGAATGGAATCGAATGGAATGGAATGGAATCAACCCAAATGGAATGGAATGGAATGGAATGGAAGCAACACGAATGGAATGGAATGGAATGGAATGAATGGAATGGAATGGAATCAACCCGAATGGAGTGGAATGGAATGGAACGGAATGGACAGGAATGGAATCAACCCGAATGGAATGGAATGGAATGGAATGGAAAGATATGGAATGGAATCAACCTGAATGGAACGGAATGGAATGGAATGGAATGGAATCAAAGCGAATGGAATTGAATGGAATGGAATCAACCCGAATGGAATGGAATGGAAAGGAATGGAATGGAATGGAATGGAATGGAATCAATCCGAATGGAAAGGAATGGAGTGGAATGGAATCAACCCGAATGGAATGGAAAGGAATGGAATGGAATGGAATGGAATGGATGTAACACGAACGGAATGGAATGGAATGGAATGGAATGGAATGGAATGGAATGGAATGGAATGGAATCAACCCGAATGGAATGGAATGGAATGGAATGGAATGGAATGGAGTCAACCCGAAAGCAATGGAACGGAATGGAATGGAATGGAATGGAATGGAATGGAATCAATCCGAATGGAATGGAATGGAATGGAATGGAATGGAATGGAATGGAATGGAACGGAACGGAATGGATTCAACCCCAATGCAATGGAATGGAATGGAATGGAATCATCCCGAATGGAATATAATGGAATCAACCCGAGTGGAATTGAGTGGAATGGAATGGAAATAACCTGAATGGAATGGAATGGAATGGAATGGAATCAACGAGAATGGAATCGAATGGAATGGAATGTAGTGAAATGGAATTGAATGGAATGGAATCAAGCCGAATGGAATGGAATGGAATGGAATCCTCCCGAATGGAATGGAATGGAATCAGATGGAATGTAATGGAATGGAATGGAATAAAACCGAATGGAATGGAATGGAATAGAATGGAATGGAATCAACGCGAATGGAATGGAATGGAATGCAATTGAATGGAATGGAATCAACCCAAAAGGAATGGAATGGAATGAAATGGAATCAACCCGAATGGAATGGAATGGAATAGAATGAAATGGAATAGAATGGAATAGAATCACCCCGAAAGGAATGGAATGGAATGGAGTGGAATGGAAAGAACCCGAATGGAATGGAATGGCATGGAATGGAATTGAATGGAATGGAATGGAATGGAAACAACCCGATTGGAATGGAATGGAATGGAATGGAATGGAATGGAATGGAGTGGATTTAACCCAAATGGAATGGAATGGAATGGAATGGAGTTGAAGGGAATGGAATGGATTGGAATCAACCCAAATGGAATGGAATGGAATGGAATGGAATGGAATGCAATAGAGTCACCCCGAAACGAATGGAGTGGAATCGAATGGAACGGAATGGAATGGAATAGAATGATTTGGAATCAACACGAATGTAATGGAATGGAATGGAAAGGAATTGATGTAACACGAATGGAATGGAATGGAATGGAATGGAATGGAATCAACACGAATGGAATGGAATGGAATGGAATGGAAAGGAATGGAATGGAGTCAACCTGAAATGAATGGAATGGAATGGAATGGAATGGAATGGAATCAATCAGAATGAAATGGAATGGAATGGAATGGAATGGAATGGAATCAACCCGATTGGAATGGAATGGAATGGAATGGAATGGAATGGAATGGAATGGCATGCAATGCAATGGAGTTAACCGAAAAGGAATGGAATGGAATGGAGTGGAATGGAATGGAAAAGAATCACCCCGAAAGGAATGGAGTGGAATGGAATGGAACGGAATGGAATGGAATAGAATGATTTGGAATCAACCCGAATGGAATGGAATGGAATGGAATGGAATGGAATGGATGTAACACGAATGGAATGGAATGGAATGGAATGGAATGGAATCAACCCGAATGGAATGGAATGGAATGGAAAGGAATGGAATGGAATGGAATCAACACGAAAGGAATGGAATACAATGGAATGGAATGGAATGGAATGGAAGAGAATCGACCCGAAAAGAATGGAATGGAATTGAGTGGAATAGAATGGAATTGAATGGAATGGAATCAACCCGAATGGAATGGAATGGAATGGAATCAACACGAATGGAAGAGAATGGAATGGAATGGGATGGAATGGAATTGAATGGAATGGAATCCAGCCGAATGGAATGGAATGGAATGGAATGAAATAAAGCCGAATGGAATGGAATGGAATGGAATGGAATGGAATCAACCCAAATGCAATGGAATTTAATGGAATCAACACAAATGGAATATAATGTAATCAACCCGAGTGGAATTGAATGGAATTGAATTGAAAGAAACCGAATGGAATGGAATGGATTGGAATGGAATCAACGAGAATGGAATCGAATGGAATGGAATGGAGTGGAATGGAACTGAATGGAAAGGAATCAACCCGAATGGAATGGAATGGAATGGAATGGAATCAAAACGAATGGAATGGAATGGAATGGAATCAAAACGAATGGAATGGAATGGAATAGAAGGGAATGAAATCAAGCTGAATGGAATAGAATGGAATGGAATCATCCCGAATGGAATGGAATGGAATGAAATGGAATGGAATGGAATGGAAAGGAATGGAATAGAATGGAATGGAATAAAACAGAATGGAATGGAATGGAATGGAATGCAATCAACCCTAATGGCATGGAATGGAATGGAATCATCCCGAATGGAATGGAATGGAATGAAATGGAATGGAATGGAATGGAATGGAATAGAATGGAATGGAATAAAACAGAATGGAATGGAATGGAATGGAAGGCAATCAACCCGAATGGAATGGAATGGAATGCAATTGAATGGAATGGAATCAACCCGAATGGAAAGGAATGGAATGGAATGGAATGGAATGGAATGGAATCAAGTCATATGTAATGGAATGGAATGGAATGGAATGGAAGCAACACGAATGGAATGTAGTGGAATGGAATGGAATGGAATGGAATCTACCCGAATGGAATGGAATGGAATGGAATGGAATGGAATAGAATGGAATGGAATGGAATGGACTGGAATGCAATCAACCCGAATGGAATGGAATGGAATGGAATGGAATGGAATGGAATGGAATGGAATGGAATCAACCCGAATGGAACGGAATGGAATGGAATGGAATGGCATCAAAACGAATGGAATGGAATGGAATGGAATCAACCCGAATGGAATGGAAGGGAAAGGAATGGAGTGGAATGGAATGGAATGGAATCAATCTGAATGGAATGGAAAGGAATGGAATGGAATGGAGTCAACCCGAATGGAAAGGAATGGAATGGAATGGAATCAACCCGAATGGAATGGAACGGTATGGAATGGAATGGAGTCAACCCGAGAGGAATGGAACGGAATGGAATGGAATGGAATGGAATGGAATGGAATCATTCCGAATGGAATGGAATGGAATGGAATGGAATGGAATGGAATGGAATGGAATCAACGGGAATATAATGGAATGGAATGGAATGGAATGGTATTGAATGGAATGGAGTGGAATGGAATCAACACGAATGGAATGGAATGGTATTGAATGGAATGGAGTGGAATGGAATCAACACGAATGGAATGGAATGGAATGGAATCAACCTGAATGAAATGGAATGGAAAGGAATGAAATGGAATGGAATGGAATGGAATCAATCCGAATGGTATGCAATGGAATGGAAAGGAATGGAATGGAATGGAATGAAATGGAATGGAATGGAATGGAATTAACCCAAATGGAAAGGAATGGAATGGAATGGAATCAACACGAATGGAATGGAATGGAATGGAATGGAATGGAATCAACCAGAATGGAATGGAATGGAATAGAATGAAATGGAGTAGAATGGAATAGAATCACCACGAAAGGAATGGAATGGAATGGAATGGAATGGAGTGGAATGGAATAAACCCGAATGGAATGGAATGGAATGGAATGGAATAGAATGGTATGGAATCAACCCAAATGGAATGGAATGGAATGGAAAGAATCAAAACCAATGGAATGGAATGGAATGGAAAGGAATGGAATGGAATCAAGCCGAAAGGAATGGAATGGAACGGAATCAACCCGAATGGAATGGAATGGAATGGAATGGAATGGATGTAACACGAATGGAATGGTATGAAATGGAATGGAATGGAATGGTATGAAATGGAATGGAATGGAATGGAATGGAATGGAATGGAATGGAATGGAATGGAATGGATTCAACCCGAGTGGAATGGAATGGAATGGAACGGAATGCAATGGAATGGAGTCAACCCGAAAGGAGTGGAACGGAATGGAAAGGAATGGAATGGAATGGAATGGAATCAATCCGAATGGAATGGATTGGCATGGAATGGAATGGAATGGAATGGAATGGAATCAACCTGAATGGAATGGGATGGAATGGATTGGAATCAACCCGAATGAAATATAATGGAAACAACCAGAGTGGAATTGAATGGAATGGAATGGAAATAACCCGAATGGAACGGAATGGAATGGAGTGGAATCAACGAGAATGTAATCACATGGAATGGAATGGAGAGGAATGTAATTGAATGGAATGGAATGGAGTGGAATCAACGAGAATGGAATCACATGGAATGGAATGGAGAGGAATGTAATTGAATGGAAGGGAATCAACCCGAATGGAGTGGAATGCAATGGAATGGAATGGAATGGAATGGAACGGAATGGAATGGAATCAACACGAAAGGAATGGAATGCAATGGAATGGAATGGAATGGAATAGAATCGACCCGAAAGGAATGGAATGGAATGGAATGGAATGGAATGGAATGGAATGGAATCAACCCGAATGGAATGGAATGGAATGGAATGGAATGGAGTCAACCCGAAAGCAATGGAACGGAATGGAATGGAATGGAATGGAATGGAATGGAATGGAATCAATCCGAATGGAATGGAATGGAATGGAATGGAATCAATCCGAATGGAATGGAATGGCATGGAATGGATTGGAACGGAATCAACCCGAATGGAATGGATTGGAATGGAATGGATGTAACACGAATGGAATGGAATGGAATGGAATGGAATGGAATCAATCCGTATGGAATGGAATCAACGAGAAAGGAATCGAATGAAATGGAATGGAGAGGAATGGAATTGAATGGAATGGAATCAACCCGAATGAAATGGAATGGAATGGAATGGAATCAAAACGAATGGAATGGAATGGAATGGAAAGGAATGGAATGGAATCAAGCCGAATGGAATGGAATGGAATGGAATCATTCCGAATGGAATGGAATGGAATCAAATGGAATGGAATGGAATGGAATGGAATGGAATGAAATCAACCAGAATGGAATGGAATGGAATGCAATTGAATGGAATGGAATCAACCCGAATGGAGTGGAATGGAATGGAATTGAATCAACTCGAATGGAATGGAATGGAATAGAATGAAATGGAATAGAATGGAATAGAATCACCCAGAAAGGAATGGAATGGAATGGAATGGAATGCAATCAACACAAAAGGAATGGAATGGAATGGAATGGAATGGAATGGAATGGAATCAACCCGATTGGAATGGAATGGAATGGAATGGAATGGAGTTAACCCAAATGGAATGGAATGGAATGGAATGGAGTGGAAGGGAATGGAATGGAATGGAATCACCCCGAATGGAATGGAATGGAATGGAATGGAATGGAATGGAATAGAATCACCCCGAAAGGAATGGAGTGGAATGGAATGGAACGGAATGGAATGGAATAGAATGATTTGGAATCAACCCGAATGGAATGGAATGGAATGGAATGGAATCAACCCGAATGGAATATAATGGTATGGAATGGAATGGAATGGAATGGAGTCAACCTGAAAGGAATGGAATGGAATGGAATGGAATGGAATGGAATGGAATGGAATGGAATCAATCCGAAAGGAATGGAATGGAATGGAATGGAATGGAATGGAATGCAATGGAATCAACACGAATGGAATGGAATGGAATGGAATGGAATCAACCAGAATAGAATATAATGGAATGACCCCGAGTGGAATTGAAAGGAATGGAATGGAAATAACCCGAATGGAATTGAATGTAATGGAATGGAATCAACGAGAATGAAATGGAATGGAATGGAATGGAGTGGAATGGAATTGAATGGAATGGAATCAACTCGAATGGAATGGAATTTAATGGAATGGAATCAAAACGAATGGAATGGATTGGAATGGAATGGAATGGAATGGAATGGAATGGAATGGAAAGGAATCAAGCCGAATGGAATGGAATGGAATGGAATCAACCCGAATGGAATGGAATGGAATGCAATTGAATGGAATGGAATCAACACGAATGGAATGGAATGGAATGGAATGGAATGGAATGGAATGGAATCAACCCGAATGGAATGGAATGGAATAGAATGAAATGGAATAGAATGGAATAGAATCACCCCGAAAGGAATGGAATGCAATGGAATGGAATGGAATGGAGTCAACCCGAATGGAATGGAATGGCATGGAATGGAATGCAATGGAATGGAATGAACCCAAATGGAATGGAATGGAATGGAATCAACACGAATGGAATGGAATGCAATGGAATGGAAAGGAATGGAATCAAATCGAATGGAATGGAATGGAATGGAATGGAATGGAGTGGAATGGAAAGGAATGGAATCACCCCGATTGGAATGGAATTGAATGGAATGGAATGGATTGGAATGAAGTTAACCCAAATGGAATGGAACGGAATGGAATGGAACGGAATGGAATGGAATCAAACCGAAAGAATTGGAATGGAATGGAATGGAATGCAATGGAATAGAATCACCCCGAAAGGAATAGAGTGGGATGGAATGGAAAGGAATGGAATGGAATGGAATGGATTCAACCTGAATGGAATAGAATGGAATGGAATGGCATGGAATGGAGTGGAATGGAATGGAATGGAATGGAATCAACACGAATGGAATGGAATGGAATGGAATAGAATGGAATGGAATGGCATGGAATGGAGTGGAATGGCATGGAATGGAATGGAAGGGAATGGAATGGAATCAATCCGAATGGAATGGAATGGAATGGAACGGAATGCAATGGAATGGAGTCAACCCGAAAGGGATGGAACGGAATGGAAAGGAATGGAATGGAATGGAATGGAATCAATCCGAATGGAATGGAATGGCATGGAATGGAGTGGAATGGAAAGGAATGGAATCAACCCGAATGGAATGGAATGGAATGGAATGGAATGGAATGGAATGGAATGGAATGGAGTTAACACAAATGGAATGGAACGGAATTGAATGGAACGGAATGGAAGGGAATCAACCCGAATGGAATGCAAAGGAATGGAATGGAATGGAATGGAATGGAATAGAATCACCTCGACAGGAATAGAGTGGAATGGAATGGAACGGAATGAAATGGAATGGAATGAGTTGGAATCAACTCGAATGGAATGGAATGGAATGGAATGGAATGGATGTAACACGAATGGAATAGAATGGAATGGAATGGAATGCAATGGAGTGGAATGGAATGGAATGGAATCAACCCGAATGGAATGGAATTGAATGGAACGGAATGGAATGGAATGGAATCAACCCGAATGGAATGGAATGGAATGGAACGGAATGGAATGGAATGGAATCAACCCTAGTGGAATGGAATGGAATGGAATGGAATGGAATTTAATGGAATGGAATGGAATAGAATGGAATGGAATGGTATCAACCCGAATGGAATGGAATGGAACGGAATGGAATGGAATGGAATGCAATGGAATGGAACCAACCCGAATGGAATGGAAAGGAATGGAATCAACCGGAATGGAATGGAATGGAGGGGAATGGAAGGGAATGGAATCAACCCGAATAGAAGTGAATGGAAAGGATTGGAATGGAAAGGAATGGAATCAACACGAAAGGAATGGAACGGAATGGAATGCAATGGAATGGAGTGGAATCAACCGGAATGGAATGGAATGGAATGGAATGGAATGGAATGGAATGAAATGGAATCAACCGGAATGTATTGGAATGGAATGGAATGGAAAGGAATCAACTCGAATGGCATGGAATGGAATGGAATGGAATCACATGGCATGGAATGGAATGGAATCAACCCGAACGGAATGGAATGGAATGCAGTGGAATGGAATGGAATCAACCCGAATGGAGTGCAATGCAATGGACTGGAATAGAATGGAATGGAATGGAATGGAATGGAATGGAACGGAATGGAAACAACACGAAAGGAATGGAATGCAATGGAAGGGAATGGAATGGAACACAATCGAACCGAAAAGAATGGAATGTAATGGAATGGAATGGAATGGAATGGAATCAACCCGAATGGAATGGAATGCAATGGCATGGAATGGAATGGATTGGAATGGAATGGAATGCAATGGAATCTACACGAATGGAATGGAATGGAATGGAATGGGATGGAATGGACTGGATTGGAATCAACCCGAATGGAATGGAATGGAATGGAGTGGAATGGAATCAACACGAATGGAATGGAATGGAATGGAATGGAATGGAATCAACCCGAATCTATTGGAATGGAATGGAATGGAATGGAATGGAATGGAATGGAATCGAATGGAATGGAATCAATCCGAATGGATTGGAATGGAATGGAAAGGAATGGAATGGAATGGAATGGAATGGAATGGAATGGAATGGAATGGAATGCAATCAACCCGAATGGAAAGGAATGGAATGGAATGGAATCAACACGAATGGAATGGAATGGAATGGAATGGAATGGAATGGAATGGAATGGAATGGATGTAACACGAATGGTATGGAATGGAAAGGAATGGAATGGAATGGAATGGAATCAACCCGAATGGAATGGAATGGAATGGAACGGAATGCAATGGAATGGAGTCAAACCGAAAGGAATGGAACGGAATGGAATGGAATGGATTGGAATCAATCCGAATGGAATGGAATGGCATGGAATGGAATGGAATGGAATGGAATCAACCCGAATGGAATGGAATGGAATGGAATTGAATCAACCCGAATGGAATATAATGGAATCAACTCGAGTGGAATTGAATTTAATGGAATGGAAATAACCCAAATGGAACGGAATGGAATGGAGTGGAATCAACGAGAATTGAATCGAATGGAATGGAATCAACCCGAATGGAGTGGAATGCAATGGAATGGAATGGAATGGAATGGAACAGAATGGAATGGAATCAACACGAAAGGAATGGAATGCAATGGAATGGAATGGAATGGAATATAATCGACCCGAAAGGAATGGAATGGAATGCAATGGAATGGAATGGAATGGAATCAACCCGAATGGAATGCAATGGAAAGGAAAGGAATCAAGACGAATGGAATCGAATGGAATGGGATGCAGTGGAATGGAATCAACCCGAATGGAATGGAAAGGAATGTAATCAACCCGAATGGAATGGAAGGGAGGGGAATGGAAGGGAATGGAATCAACCTGAATGGAAGGGAAAGGAATGGAATGTAATGGAAAGGAATGGAATCAACACGAATGGAATGGAACGGAATGGAATGCAATGGAATGGAGTGGATTCAACCCGAATGGAATGGAATGGAATGCAATGCAATGGAATGGAATGGAATGGAATGGAATGGAATAAACCGGAATGAAATGTAATGTAATGGAATGGAATGGAATGGAATGGAATCAACTCGAATGGCATGGAATCGAATGGAATGGAACCATATGCATGGATTGGAATGGAATGAACCCGAACGGAATGGAATGAAATGCAATGGAATGCAAAGGAATGAACCCGAATGGAGTGGAATGCAATGGAATGGAATGGAATGGAATGGAATGGAACTGAACGGAATGGAATCAACACGAAAGGAATGGAATGCAATGGAATGGAATGGAATGGTACAGAATCGACCCGAAAAGAAAGGAATGGATTTGAATGGAATGGAATGGAATGGAATTGAATGGAATGGAATCAACCCGAATGGAATGGAATGGAATGGAATGGAATGGAATGGAATGGAATGGAATGGAATGGAATGGAATCAACACGAATGCAATAGAATGGAATGGAATGGGATGGAATGGAATTGGATGGAATGGAATCCAGCCGAATGGAATGGAATCAATTCACATGTAATGGAATGGAATGGAATGGAATGGAATGGAATCAACCGGAATGGAATAGAATGGAATGGAATGACATGGAATGAAATGGAATGCAATGGAATCAACCCAAATGGAATGGAATGGAATGGAATCAACACGAATGGAATTTAATGGAAAGGAATGCAATGGAATGGAATGGAATCAATCCGAATGGAATGGAATGGAATCAACCCGAATGAAATGGAATGGAATGGAATGAAATGGAATCAATCCGAATGGAATGGAATGGAATGGAATGGAAAGGAGTGGAATGGAATGGAATGTAATGGAACGGAATGGAATGGAAACAACCCGAATGGAAAGGAATGGAATGGGATGGAATCAACCCGAATGGAATGGAATGGAATGGAATGGAATGGATGTAACACGAATGGAATGGAATGGAATGGAATGGAATGGAATGGAATGGAATGGAATGGAATCAATCCGAATGGAATCGAATGGAATGGAATGGAATCAACCCAAATGGAATGGAATGGAATGGAATGGAAGCAACACGAATGGAATGGAATGGAATGGAATGGAATGAATGGAATGGAATGGAATCAACCCGAATGGAGTGGAATGGAATGGAACGGAATGGACAGGAATGGAATCAACCCGAATGGAATGGAATGGAATGGAATGGAAAGATATGGAATGGAATCAACCTGAATGGAACGGAATGGAATGGAATGGAATGGAATCAAAGCGAATGGAATTGAATGGAATGGAATCAACCCGAATGGAATGGAATGGAAAGGAATGGAATGGAAAGGAATGGAATGGAATCAATCCGAATGGAATCGAAAGGAATGGAATGGAATGGAATGGAATGGAGTCAACCCGAATGGAAAGGAATGGAATGGAATGGAATCAACCCGAATGGAATGGAAAGGAATGGAATGGAATGGAATGGAATGGATGTAACACGAACGGAATGGAATGGAATGGAACGGAATGGAATGGAATGGAATCAACCCGAATGGAATCGAATGGAATGGAATGGAATGGAGTCAACCCGAAAGCAATGGAACGGAATGGAATGGAATGGAATGGAATGGAATGGAATCAATCCGAATGGAATGGAATGGAATGGAATGGAATGGAATGGAATGGAATGGAATGGAACGGAACGGAATGGATTCAACCCCAATGTAATGGAATGGAATGGAATGGAATCATCCCGAATGGAATATAATGGAATCAACCCGAGTGGAATTGAATGGAATGGAATGGAAATAACCTGAATGGAATGGAATGGAATGGAATGGAATCAACGAGAATGGAATCGAATGGAATGGAATGTAGTGAAATGGAATTGAATGGAATGGAATCAAGCCGAATGGAATGGAATGGAATGGAATCATCCCGAATGGAATGGAATGGAATCAGATGGAATGTAATGTAATGGAATGGAATAAAACCGAATGGAATGGAATGGAATAGAATGGAATGGAATCAACGCGAATGGAATGGAATGGAATGCAATTGAATGGAATGGAATCAACCCAAAAGGAATGGAATGGAATGGAATGGAATCAACCCGAATGGAATGGAATGGAATAGAATGAAATGGAATAGAATGGAATAGAATCACCCCGAAAGCAATGGAATGGAATGGGATGGAATGGAGTGGAATGGAATGAACCCGAATGGAATGGAATGGCATGGAATGGAATTGAATGGAATGGAATGGAATGGAAAAAACCCGATTGGAATGGAATGGAATGGAATGGAATGGAATGGAATGGATTTAACCCAAATGGAATGGAATGGAATGGAATGGAGTTGAAGGGAATGGAATGGATTGGAATCAAACCAAATGGAATGGAATGGAATGGAATGGAATGGAATGGAATAGAGTCACCCCGAAACGAATGGAGTGGAATCGAATGGAACGGAATGGAATGGAATAGAATGATTTGGAATCAACACGAATGTAATGGAATGGAATGGAAAGGAATGGATGTAACACGAATGGAATGGAATGGAATGGAATGGAATGGAATGGAATCAACCCGAATGGAATGGAATGGAATGGAATGGAATGGAATGGAATGGAAAGGAATGGAATGGAGTCAACCTGAAATGAATGGAATGGAATGGAATGGAATGGAATGGAATTAAACAGAATGGAATGGAATGGAATGGAATGGAATGGAATGGAATGGAATGGAATGGAATCAACCCGATTGGAATGGAATGGAATGGAATGGAATGGAATGGAATGGAATGGCATGCAATGCAATGGAGTTAACCGAAAAGGAATGGAATGGAATGGAGTGGAATGGAATGGAAAAGAATCACCCCGAAAGGAATGGAATGGTATGGAATGGAACGGAATGGAATGGAATAGAATGATTTGGAATCAACATGAATGGAATGGATTGGAATGGATGTAACACGAAAGGAATGGAATGGAATGGAATGGAATCAACCCGAATGGAATGGAATGGAATGGAATGGAATGGAAAGGAATGGAATGGAATCAATTAGAATGGAATGGAATGGAATGGAATGGAATGGAATCAACCCGATTGGAATGGAATGGAATGGAATGGAATGGAATGGAATGGAATGGAATGGAATGGAATGCAATGGAGTTAACCCAAATGGAATGGAATGGAATGGAGTGGAATGGAATGGAATGGAATGGAATCACCCCGAATGGAATGGAATGGAATGGAATGGAATGGAATGGAATAGAATCACCCCGAAAGGAATGGAGTGGAATGGAATGGAACGGAATGGAATGGAATAGAATGATTTGGAATCAACACGAATGGAATGGAATGGAATGGAATGGAATGGATGTAACACGAATGGAATGGAATGGAATGGAATGGAATCAACCCGAATGGAATGGAATGGAATGGAAAGGAATGGAATGGAATGGAATCAACACGAAAGGAATGGAATGCAATGGAATGGAATGGAATGGAACAGAATCGACCCGAAAAGAATGGAATGGAATTGAATGGAATGGAATGGAATGGAATGGAATGGAATCATACCGAATGGAATGGAATGGAATGAAATGGAATGGAATGGAATGGAATGGAATGGAATGGAAAGGAATGGAATGGAATCAATTAGAATGGAATGGAATGGAATTGAATGGAATGGAATGGAATGGAATCAACCCGATTGGAATGGAATGAAATGGAATGGAATGCAATGGAATGGAATGGAATGCAATGCAATGGAGTTAACCCAAATGGAATGGAAAGGAATGGAGTGGAATGGAATGGAATGGAGTGGAATCACCCCGAATGGAATGGAATGGAATGGAATGGAATGGAATAGAATCACCCCGAAAGGAATGGAGTGGAATGGAATGGAACGGAATGGAATGGAATAGAATGATTTGGAATAATCCCGAATGGAATGGAATGGAATGGAATGGAATGGATGTAACTCGAATGGAATGGAATGGAATGGAATGGAATCAACCCGAATGGAATGGAATGGAATGGAAAGGAATGGAATGGAATGGAATCAACACGAAAGGAATGGAATGCAATGGAATGGAATGGAATGGAACAGAATCGACCCGAAAATAATGGAATGGAATTGAATGGAATGGAATGGAATGGAATGGAATGGAATCAAAACGAATGGAATGGAATGGAATGGAATCAACCCGAATGGAATGGAATGGAAAGGAATGGAATGGAATGGAATCAATCCGAATGGAATGGAAAGGAATGGAATGGAATGGAATGGAATGGAGTCAACCCGAATGGAAAGGAATGGAATGGAATGGAATCAACCGGAATGGAATGGAATGGAATGGAATGGAATGGAATGGAATGGAATGGAATCAACCCGAATGGAATGGAATGGAATGGAGCAAACCCGAATGGAATGGAATGGAATGGAATGGAATGGAATGGAATGGAATGGAAACAACCCGAATGGAATGGAATTGAATAGAATGGAATGAAATGGAATGGAATGGAATGGAATGGAATGGAATGGAATGCAATGCAATGGAGTTAACCCAAATGGAATGGAAAGGAATGGAGTGGAATGGAATGGAATGGAATGCAATCACCCCGAATGGAATGGAATGGAATGGAATGGAAACAATCCGAATGGAATGGAATGGAATGGAATGGAATGGAATGGAATGGAATGGAATCAACACGAATGGAATGGGATGGAATGGAATGGAATCAACCAGTATAGAATATAATGGAATCAACCCGAGTGGAATTGAATGGAATGGAATGGAAAAAACACGAATGGAATGGAATGTAATGGAATGGAATCAACGAGAATGGAATCGAATTGAATGGAATGGAGTGGAATGGAATTGAATGGAATGGAATCAACCCGAATTGAATGGAATTTAATGGAATGGAATCAAAAAGAATGGAATGGAATGGAATGGAAAGGAATTGAATCAAGCCGAATGGAATGGAATGGAATGGAATCATCCCGAATGGAATGGAATGGAATGAAGTGGAATGGAATGGAATGGAATAAACCCGAATGGAATGGAATGGAATGGAATGGAATGGAATAGAATGGAATGGAATCAACCCAAATGGAATGGAATGGAATGCAATT